>NC_090740.1:17721143-17873643 GCF_036898095.1 Palaemon carinicauda | reverse complement strand
AGAGAGAGAGAGAGAGAGAATGTGTGTGAGAGTGTCAAATAACAATGCGCACCAGGCACCATCTAAATATCATGAGAAGCAGCAGCAGAACAGTTATGTTCTCTCTATACGGGCTACTATCACACATTCAGTGGCTGAGTTTCAAATACTCAATGTACCTTAATTTCATTAAAAGCTAATTCCACATACTGTATATGACTATTAACACTAATACCACTTGACAGTGTGTAAAACTAAATGAGATTTTCTAATAATATAATAGAGTTTTAAACAACGTTTATGTTTAAAGACATGCCACCTACCTCATTGCCTTTTGGTCTTGCTCCAGGCAAAAGAAAATAAGAGGAAGGATGGAAACTCCACAAGCAACACTAATTTACCTACAAACCTACAAGGTCAATTGGTGATGTCGATTCTTTTTTTTTTCTTGTATACTGTATGTCTAAGGGAGATGCTTACTACATGCTATGGATAATGTAAATTGATGGGTTTGTTTAAAAAGGGAAACATTTTGTTCATAAAAAATACTTCTCACTTCAGAAAAAAATATTGACTTCTTAAAAATTTAGTAGTTTTCCTCAACAAAATGCTTTAATTTAAAGGTTATCATAAATCACAAACAATCTTCAATATAATTAAATACCAAAGGCCACAAGATAGAATATGCAGAGCTTATGACTGATAAGAAAAAACAAGACTAGTGACCAGACCCATGACAACAAAAGCTACTGGTAAAGTCTCATCAAAGATATATAAAATGCCAAGCATCAAATCTAAAATATCCAGGTATCAATATGGTATTCATCTTGCACTTTGGTAGCACCACAATAACAGAATATACAGTATTGATGATTCTCATAGAAGATCTAAAAAAAACTATGAATTAAATCTAAAACATCAAAGGGTCCAATCATGGTTTTCATTTTCTATATTCAGCTAAGTGCTACATTTGAGTATATAGCAGACTGTACTGTAAGCATTCAGTGAAACTCTGTGAGTATGTTTGCCTCTAAATACAACACCATCCTGTTAAGACTACAGTGAACAGAGAATATCAACACAAAACAAGTGGAGTACAGTACATAGTTAGACCTTTACTACTCTAAAATCTTTGATGCAATTGTAGTAAACTTATATTCATCATAACGCAAGACAGTAACCACATAAGCACATCTAGGACGTGTAACTGTTGAGAATGTAAAACCCAATTATTCATAACTAACCTTTAGCAATTGGACTGCATTTCGTATGACCATGAACGCTGGTGGCTCTGGTGCCCTTGCCAAAAAGTCAGCAATGGGCATATTGGCTGGAGCCAAGAGTTTGGTGTGAAGACATAACTCCTGAAAAAAAATGTGTTTTATTAAAAAAAAATTCTTATTTCTTCACTCGCCTGATGTTCATATTGATTCTTCTCGAGAAGCGCAGTTTAATCGACATTACCAATGAAATATAATTTCAAAATTTTTCTTCTTGCTTTCTCTTCACTAAACATATGCCTTAGTAAATAGATGGAAGATTCTAGCATTAAGTGGTAAGAAACCCAGAACTGCAGTGCTATATACTCTTTGACTCTTTAGTTTCAAAGTTGAAACTATATCTACCTCTTGATATCTTCGAGTTAGTGGGGAGTCTGTATCAAAAGTAAAAGTAGGAGATGTAAAGAAGGCATTGAAAATCATGAAAATAAGCAGAAGATGGCCTAATGGATAATTTGTACAAAAAAAGGTAAAGCTTATGAGTAAAGACCATTCCCTTAAATGGTATTTGACTTAAGTTTAATTACAATTCTTATCAAATATAACAAAACTACCATTCCTTTCTCATTAATAGTAAAAGGCTACTACAAATGGCTTCTTTTTAGGCATTGTAAACCCATCCCAGGTGAATGGAGGCCAATGTGTTTCTTGAAAGGGGATCGGCAACGGGATTCATTTTCCCAGGGACGTGTTGAAGGGTAAAATTGTATTCAACCATGGCAAAGGAGGATGGGCATGTATATGAACATCAGGAGAGTATATACCTCCCCTGATGTCCATATTGCTGACTCCCACTCTCTATTGGAGGTGAGGAACAATTGAAGGAAAGAGAGGAATAATTTTAAGTACACATACTCCAACAAAGTTAAGGACCTATCCTGGTCCAGATTACTTCTGACGAACCATTCAAAATATGGTTTGAAACATGGCTCCAAATTGTTTAGTAGGAAATCCAAAATACCAGATTGTAGATTGTCTCAAAAAGTTACTTTCGATATAGCCTATACTTTTGATTGATTCTAAATAGAATACTAAATATAAATCTATAAATAAGAGTGACCCTATTTAGATAAGTGTAAAAAATAACTAAACCAAAAATTACTTGCACCACATCCCTTGCTGCAACTATGGGGCCTAGAGCCCAGCAGTCACCACAAGCAAACCATGCTTCTTTAAGCTGTTGCTAAAACACTTTCCAGAGAAAGGTTTCTACAAAAGTTAAGGGAAGTAGTTGCACTCCTAATATCAGGTACCTTGATTTTCAAGCCTTTTACAGTATTAGGTTTAGATCTAATTCCTTGTGAGCTTCTGTGACCAAATTTTTAATGAGGAATGACACCACATTTTTGGTCATTTGGCAACTAGGAACCCAAAGACCACAGAACAAAATAGGGACACTACCTCTAACAAAGAATTGAGGCACAGTCTCAGCCTTAAAATATTTGGCTCTAATTGAAGATAAAAAAGATAAAATCATATTGTATTCCTCAAACGTACCTTTATAGACAACACTTGTAATTCCCTTATGCATTTAGCTGAAGCTAAAGACAACAGGAGATGTTTTTGGTTAAGATATCCTTAAGAGAGATTTTTCAATGGGTCAAATCTTGTCCCTATTAAATACTGTAAAACCACAACCAAATCCAGAAAATTTACCTTGCCACTGAAAGTCTTCCGACACTAAATTATCTGAATGCATCAGCTATAATAACTGAAACTGATAGATCTGATCTAAAATATTTCAGAACAAAATTATGCATAGACCAATGTCCCTTAATGGCTGAAATAGAAAGTTTCTTGTGAAAAAAAAAAACTATTATCCAAGCTAGTTCTTTTCATGACAAGACTCCGAGGTTAGCACCAATCAAAATAAACTTTCCATCATATTTGATATATTTTATTGGTAGATTCTTTTAGAACCATTAATTTTAGAGGGATGTGAAAGCCCTTTATTTCTGAGAATACAGCAGATAGTCTTCAAGAGGTTAGATGTAGCACGGATGGGTTTGTATGTATCACTCTGATCCTGGTTGAGCAGATTAACTTTATAGGGAAACCTTCTGGGATGCTTTGACAATTTAGGCCATAGATCTGTGAATCATACTCTCTGTGGACAGAAAAGAACTAATAGCATCATCATTCTGTTCACAGAGATCCTGAACTTGATTAACACCTACCAAATCATGGCAAATGGAGAGAATACTTAACGATCTAGATTTGACCAGTCATGTAACAGAGCATCTACCTTCCAAGCTAAGGGATCCCGCATAGATGAACAAAAAACATTGATATTTTTTTCAGTGATATGGCAAGCATGCCTACTCCCACGCAACTCAACCACTTCTAAATCCCTTGACATATCAACATATGTAGACAATTCATTAGGCAAAATCTGATTCTTCTCGCTTTGATGGTCTCCCAATAAGTTTGATATTCCCCAGAATTAACTCCATAAGTAGAGTGATTCCTATCAGATTTGTCTGCTTTCCAATACACGGATGGAGATCTTGTACTCATCAATGTTCCTCTCATAGGCTAGAACTGATGCATTGTCCAAAAACACCAACACTGTCTTCCCTACAACTGGTGATCTGTGATTTTGAAAGCTTTTAAATATTGCTAGTAACTTTAAGCAATTAATGAGCAGTTTTGTCTCCTGCAGGGTCCATTTCCCTTGAAGATATAAATCCTCCCCATCCTTCCAGTGATACTGTACATCTGTGAACAAGGATAGGTCTGGTATTTTCAAATCCTAAGAGACTTCTTGTGACAATCAATTGTGACCATCCCACCAATTCATTAGCAGAGGTTGGTTTATCATCGATGGAACAGTAAGAACATCTAGATCAGTCGTTTTTTTCCAATATGAAGAGATTAAATCTAAATTCCCTCATTTTCAGGCATCCCAGTGGGACGAATATTTCCAAGGAGGCCATGGTTCTTAGAAGCCTCACCCACATTCGCACTGACATGGGCTTCAGTGTTTTGATTTTTTGTAAGAAAAAAGAAAAGTTTGATCCTCTTATAAAAGTAAAACTTGCATGCTATTATCAATCAAAAATATATAGAATCTTCTAAGACAGAGCCAGGAGGGAATTTATTAAATTGAACAGGACCCCAAACTGATCAAACAACCTAAGCAACCAAACTTCAACTCAAATCCTCTTCAATGAATTGCTTAAAATTAGTCAATCTTCCAAGGAGTAGGTACAAAAGAAAATTTAGTCCCAGTAACCTTAACCATTTCCAGATGGAAGATATAATCCTGGTAAACACCTGGGGGATGTCTTGAGCACAAAACATATTAGGAACTGGTCTCCAACCTGAGTTTTTGGGGACTACAAATAACATATTGTAAATCTAAAATCTCCTCAATCATAGCCTTCTTTAGAAGTTTCACAGTTTCTAGTGGTAGCAACTGAGCTTTTTCTATGTTGTTAAGATAACTTGGATAGAGAAGTGGTATCTTGGATAACAGAGGGTTAGAAATTAAGAGGGACTTGGTAACCTATTCGGACCAAAGCTAATACCCACTAAGAGTACATACTTTACATAACGACCACTATCCATTTTTGTAAAAAGTTCGACACAGAAATCTTGAAGTATGACGCAATTCCTGAGGCATCGTTTCTTGTGTAGTACTGTAGAGAATCTGACATCTACAGTAACCTAGTATTAATATTTATCCCATCTTCTTTTTCTATCTTGATCCCCATCTCCTACGCCTACTGATGAAGGGGCCTCGACTAGATTTCGCCAGTTGTCTGTATCTCGAGCTTTGGATTCAATATTTCTCCATTCATCATCTCCTACTTCATGCTTCATAGTCTTCAGCCCTGTAGGCCTAGGTCTTCCAACTCTTCTAGTAACTTTTGAAGCCCAGTTAAATGTTTGGTGAACTAATCTCTCATAGGAAGTGCAAAGAGCATACGCAGAGCATCTCCATCTTCCACTCACCATGATATTATCCAAGTATGACACTCTACTTCTATACATTAGAAAATTAAAAGATAGTGATAACATAACAAATTTGTAAGTAATTTGTATTTTTCCTAGTATACAAACCTGGAGCTATTTATAGGGTATACTTTTGGCATAGCTGAAAGACGAGCCATGATAATTTTAGTGAGGGATAACTACCCCATCCGCTAGTCAGCGGGTGGGGGGTGAGGTAGACTGGCTACCCCGTTCACTCACACCTCTCGGCTGAGTAACTGCTTTGCTTTATGGCAGGACTTCTCGGAGAACAGTGTGGTGGGCCAATTTGTATAAATAGCTCCAGGTTTGTATACTAGGAAAAATACAAATTACTTATAAATTTGTTATTTGTTCCGGCGTAGATACAAACCCTCCGCTATTTATAGGGTGACTTACTCTTAGGAGGGAGAAAGTCCTCACCAACTGGCCTTGGTTATGACCCGGGATCCTCTCTATTTTGATCTGTGATCAATAGTAGAAGGGACCCTACCCTCACTAAAATCAAATGTCGATATGAGGTAATGCACTGATAGCGGCTTGCAGAAGCTTCTGTGTGAGTGGAACTAACAGTGTGGCTTGTCTTTAACATAGGAACTCGAGCACACAACCTATTGTTCTTAAGACTTACCCAATACCCTCCCTCTAAAAGGTATTGGGGACGTAACAAAGTATTCTTCTATACTTAGGAGGCACAAGTGAAATGGGTCTTACCTGCAGCGAGGTGAGGTCAGCTATGCTGAGGCTTGCGGAGCTGTTTTCCTCAGAGGGGAGAAGGTGAAAGGAAGAAAGGAGCCAGTCATTCTTACTCATTCATCCCAGACTAATCCGGGTAACCTCAGCCCTAAACCCTCTACTACTTGTCCATAAAGGAGCCTGAGGTGTTTATACCATTTGTTGTGCGACCACCACAGGAACAATGGAAAAGGTCTCCACGATCTTTTGGGTTACGTCTTTGTAGGTAATGGGCTGTGAAGGTCGATTAACGCTTCCACATGCCCACTTAAAAGTATCTGCGCCACAGAGTAGTTTCTTGAATGCCAGGGACGTAGCAACGCCACTGACGTTACAAGCTCTGGGTCTTAAGATGGATGAGAGTCTAGATTGAGAGCAACCTCAATTGCCTTCCAATCCCAGAGGGGAAGGAAATCCTTGAGATCCTCCTCTTGACCTTCCCCGTGCTGATCAACAATGCCGACATACGGGGGGCGAGCTGGTATCGTTCTTTTAAGGTAACCCCACAGACTCCTCACTGGGTAAAACCCCAGTTGATGGGTTTTCGGTTACCGAACGAAGACTCTTTATTCGAAATGGGCTGCACCTAGGGTACAGCACACTTGGATTTTGAGTCTCGGCAATCTACTCAGGGACACCGCTGAGGATTACTTCTCCCCCGTCTCCTAGAGTAGAAGACATCAGAAGATGGGTCATACAACACACTAACTCTCTTGGTAAAAGCGCAAGCGAGTAGAAAGGCCGTCTTCCATGAAAGGAAGCGATCTGCTGCCTGGCATAAAGGTTCGTAGAGAGGGGCCTTCAGGGACTGAAGGACCCGAACTGCATTCCCAGAAGGAGGTTGACATCCGAAGAGGGACAAGTTATCTCAAACTTGTATAAGTAAAGGCATCAATGGGAGAGAATCCCCTTCCACGACATCAGTCACAAAGGACCGAACACTTCGCCTGGAAGACCGACGCTGAAAAGTGTCCTAGGTGCCTAGACATCTTTTCCATGACTCGTTGCGAAAGGCCTCTCTGAGAGAGGTGGTGTAGGATCGTCCCAGGCGTGAAATCGAAGCAAAGCTACGGCTTAGGAAAGTGTTAGCATGTGGCTGCTTGGAAGATCGTGTCGTGGAGGAAGATCCCTCGGAACGTCAGGAGCTGTAGAAGGTCCAGGAACTATTCTGCGTGTTGCCATAGCGAAGTTATTGGAGTCATTGATAAGATCTTGCTTATCCTGACTTGGCTGAGGACTTTTTCCACCAGACCAAATGGGGGAAAAAAACCCCTCTAGGCCTCCCCACCGATTTTGGAAAACATCTTGTTTGAGGGCCTGGTGTTCCGGGACTGGGGAACGGTCAAGCGGGAGCCTGAAGTTCAAGGCCCCTGCGAGCATAACCACAGTCGGGGACCTCACAAAGTTAAGATTTTGTTGGATACAAGATTATTCCAAGACACTAGGAGCCCACTATCTGGGGGGTTTTGCAAGCACATTCCTGTACCGGGAATGACGCGAGCGGATGGGGGCAACTAGTTGTCCTCTGACCATCTGAGGCTTCTACTGCTAGATGGTTCTCTAAGAGAGGTGAATGCTGGTACCTTTCTGAATCAAGCCAACGGACGAGGATGGAATGGTGCGGCATATGCTCCCCCCCCCCCCCCTCCCTCTCTTTTGATGCATTAAGGAAAGCCTCAGATCCAGAGGGAAGACGAGAAGACAGGCCTCTTTGCAGAAGCTCTCGTCTTCCACCCATCATCCGCGGATCGTCAAATAAAGCTGTAATTTTTTCACTACACTAACTGGAAATACAGTCTGAATAACATCGTAGCCTAGTGAAAGAGTGCATAGGATAATTTTATATCTTGAATTTAGCTTCAAAATTAGCCTTTAAAACTCGCATGTGTCGCATGTGTACCGTAGCAAAGGCAAGGCAAAAGTCGGACAAAACATGTAAGATGGGATGATGTGCGAGATGTACACGCGAGGAGACAAAAGAGCAAGAGAGAGGACTGTGACAGCCTGTGAGGCCGAGTAAGCAAAAGCTGGGGCGAGCTGGGCGGTGAGAGAGGGAAGTGGCGTGAAGCGCGCCCAATGTAAAGGAGTGTGTGCTAACAGAAATCGTTCTGTCAAGATTTTTTAGCGCAAATGTTTGATTTTTTTAATAAGTAATACCGTTCTCTGTGTCGCAATCTACTGAGATAACTAAGTATAAACTCATGTAAAGTGTGGGCTGACTGTATGTCTTCTAGGAGTTGAACGCAAAGGAAGAGGATTGACTTCCATAAGAATTATGATAGTCCAACACGGACGTCCTTCCACAACAGGACAAGTCATTATGCAACTTGCTTTGCACTCATTATGAAAGAAGAGAGAAAACAATTCACGCAAAAGCAATGAAAACTTCAATGGCCTACAACGGACATCTGAACGTCAGCATGGCTCAAGATAAAGTGGGTTCCTCACTTCATGTTAGAGAAGAGCATGTCATACTGGTTGCCAGATCCCTAATGATTCTTTATTGGCCACACCAGCTTTCGTGCCATAGTATATCTGTCTTAAATGGCAAAGGTTTCTTTATGCATAGGAACAAATATGGTTATATGTAATTGGTTTGTATAAAAAAATAATTTCAAAATAAGTGCATATTAGACAAATTATAAGGAAACTTAATAAAAATTATAATTATCCAACCCTCACTATAGTGATAAATCATTTGCCTTATATATCAAATAGAAAATAATTTGGTGATAAATTTACCTGCAATGGAGTTCTTAGAATTTCTGGAGTCTGATGTTGCTGCAATGAATTATAACGACTACGTGAGAACAGATGATAACATATGCCTGGCTGACATCTTCCTGCTCGACCCCGACGCTGTTGACTTGAAGCTTGAGATATCCATACAGCTTTCAGACATGACACTCCAACCATCGAATCATAACTCATCTACAATACAGAATTTTAAATTACTTTTATGATTTATAAATACAAACTTCTTATACCTTACTATCAACATTATAAGGAGCACTGTTAACATTAAGCTAAGTTACTTCAGCAGTTAAGACTTCATTAATCCCTCATTACTAATAGGAGATCCATCTCCAAAGATCTACAGCCACCATATGATTCCTAAGTAAGGTGAAGTCTTTGTTGAAAAGTACAAAATCAAGGGATAAGGATAGCATTCTAAGAAAATTAAATAAAGGTTTAAATTTAAGGAAGATGAAATCACTTTAGTTTGAATCTTTTAGGTATCCATAAAATTCATAAATAGACTTCATCACTTGCAACATAAGTCTTTATCATAAATGAATAATCTTTTAAGGATTTTTTTTATAAACTCCACTAATTATAAAATAGTCTCAATGCAGTGAGCACAATTTCTTTAAGCATTACTTTATCTGGCCGACTGATAAGGAGTGATAGGCCACTCTGAGCACAAGAACGCTCGCCAATTTGTGCGAAAACATAGTAACAATTGTTCATATAAGTCAGTCTCCTGAACTAAAGTGATACACATTAATAAAGAACATTAAATGGTCCCAATTACTGCCAACACATTCTTGTATCATCATATAAATAAGGTGAAATGCTTTCAAGGTAAAATGGCATTTCCAAGCATCAGCATTAAGAATTGAACTCAATATTATTTTTAAATAGTAGACATGATAAAAACCACTATGATTCCATCTACCACGACTTACTTGGTTGCATTCCTAACAAATTATATTTCAACATTATTTTAGCTTGTGTGTGGAAAAAATTGGAATAAAAATTTCGTCCAAAAAGTGGTTGGTTACCTGAAATGTTAATGAGTTGCTCTCAATAGGCAGTACAGAAGTACTTCTGAATCACTAACAAAGATTAGAAAGGAACAGAATATATGGAATTGGGGTAAAATAACCTGATACTGGTTCGAGTAATGTCTATTAGTACCATCAGATAAAGTGATGTTATTTTTGTTTCAAAATAAATATACAAAGTGCAAGATTTGCGAAGTTCAAATAAAAAAAGAAGATTTTTTTTGCTCTCCACCCTCTGTGGACTAACCAACACAGTGTTGTCCTCATATTGAAAGATGCTGTGGCCTGATTGGTAACATCTCTGCCTGGTGTTTGCCAGTCGGGAGTTTGAATCCCGCTCAGACTCGTTAGTGCCATTAGTGTCTGCAACCTTACCATCCTTGTGAGCTAAGGTTGGGGGGTTTGGGGGAGCCTATAGGTCTATTTGCTGAGTCATCAGCAGCCACTGCCTGGCCCTCCCTGGTCCTAGCTTGGGTGGAGAGGAGGCTTGGGCACTGATCATATAATATATGGTCAGTCTCTAGGGCATTGTCCTGATTGCTAGGGCAATGTCACTGTCCCTTGCCTCTGCCATTCATGAGCAACCTTTAAACCTTTAAACCAAGCCAGATATTCATCATCAAGCTCTGGGTTTATTATTCCAGGATATATCTAAGCATTTTGGTCCAGACCAGGAGGTAAAGTGATGACTCCTGTCAACCTCCTAATGACCTGGTTAAGAAGATGCAAGAACTCGTAGACACTCAAGGAAAACCTATATCCATGGAGGATTTGTTGTCAGACTGTATGGTCATTATGAAAAATGGGTTGTATACATTTGGCTATCCTTCCCCTCATCTGGGAGGATGGTGAAGAAACTTATAAAAAAAACTTCCTTGTAAGAAAAGTGGCTCAATCATGTGGCTCTCATACATCTAGTGTCCTATCCAAAAAATAACAGAGCGACTGCTGCACCACAAGGAAGGTGAATAAAGAAGGAGTAGAAGGCCTAGTATATTTACCTCCCATTCTAGGTTCACATCACGACTGCTATCTTAGACAAGATGTTTCTTGACTTGTGAATGAGCTAGGTTTGCTACACAATCTATTGAGCAACCATTACCAGGACAAGGAATCAGTATCTAGGATCTGTCTGTAAACTCCCTTAGGAATTATGCACCTGGCAGGTTCTTTCCAAGAGATGGGATAGATCCAATACATCTAATTTATTGTGCATGAATCCGGGATGGTCCCCGTGTCTCATTGCTTGTGAGGAAATTACGTTTGATTTACTTAAAAAGCCCAAAAGAAACCGTGTTCTAAGATCACTTAATCTTTCTGTGATAAGAGGAATCCTAGTGCCATATCAGAACCAGGAGACAAGTCACTTTAGTTCCTGCTAGTCACTTGTAAGGAAGTGATGAAGAAAGATACACTCTTGCAGGGGAGAGATGAAGAAGGATATAAAGTTGTGAACGCTTAGGCTCTAGGTCTTGTACCTGAACTACTGAAGCACATTGGTAGAGATCCACCTTTTTCAGAATAATTTTTGGCACAGGCAGTAAGGTCATTTCCTACTTTCTTTGTAAGGACTAGACTAGTTGAAAATATTCAAGGATAGAAGCCTTATCTGCCGTCTCTTCCGCTGCTCAAGAGACGGCTGCTTGAGAGGATTGCAAACTTGTGATATATTTTCTGTGGCTTGAGCTCCACAATACATGGTCTTGTTGATACTCATTAACCCTTTTACCCACAAGCTATTTGGAACTTTCCAACCCTTAACACCCAGGCGTTTTTCTTTTTCAAACACGTTTTGCAATATTTTTTTTTTAGATTGCGCTCACAGCCTTAATTTTTGTCATAGAGAGGTCAGGTTGGTGTCATTATTTTGGAAAATGCCTGAAGTTTCTCATAAATTTATAAAAAACATGCAAAAAAAAAAAATTGCAAATATTAGTTTTTTGCAAGGACGTACCGGTACGTCCATGGGGGTTAAGGGATGAGTTTTGTGAAACGTACCAGTACGTCCATTGGGGGTAGAAAGGTTAAGGGTCCAGACCTCAGACCTAGTTGAAAACATGAGTCGATGGCTGAGCAGTATCCTTCATCGCATTATTGAGAAGCTTCCTTGATGAATGAAGAACTGCTGATCCAGATACCATTGTTTGTATGGCTGCTTGAGAGAGATCAGGTTCCAACTGATCCTTGCTGTTACCAAGCAACTGTTGAGAGATTAGTGAGACAGGAAGATGGGCAAAAAGAAGTGAACATGAAGATTCCTATGAATGTTGTAATGTGTCCTCTAACCCTGCAAATGGAATGGGACTAGGTAGCTGAAACTGGAAATTCCTGTACATCTGAATGGCAAGCCAGTTGGGCGATGGTCAAAACCTGAAGTACGAAGCCTTTCCGTCCCGCAATGATGTGAGGATCACAAATAACCCTACACAGAGTTACTGCCAACTCAGAGGGTTTGCTTTCACAGTCCTCCTACTGAAATGAATTTAAGAAACGGCCCTACCTTGTCGATTTTCCAAGAGTGTGCTTGTTTCATAAGGGTCAGTGAAACAAGCCCATTTGTTGACAAAAGTTATGAATGCAAGGTTGTTATCTCTCAACATACAGAGTACTTTACCAAACTTATTTGTGAAGTAGTCACATTGTAAACATTGCTGGTAGGTTGAAAAGCAGTTGTCTTTCTAACAAGAACCAGTTCCCTGCGGTAATTATGTATGCCCTATGTGCCCACCCTCCTAGGAATCATCTATACCTGGCGGGATTGCTGGAAGCGTAGTTCGATTGAAACTCCCCTAGAGAGGAAATCGTCAGTTAGCGATCAATCCTAATCAACATGAATTTTCTATTTCACCGAAACCAGAAGTTAGAAAAATTCCTGGCTGCTTACCACTGATGCTTCCAAATCATGGCAAAACCACTGGTGCACCCATTGACAAGGTTATATTCAGATGATGTTACCGTCCAACCGGAAGTTATTAGTCGTCCTGGAGCAACTGCTTTTTTCTTTAAGTTTGCTGAAATAAATGTTCAATGTGTTATCAGCATACTTTGGTCCTCTATTTCTGCATAGCCACATGGCTGGGTTACTGATAGAATATATTTCTTGTACTATGGCAAAGGGAAGTCAACTTTTTTAGTCTTGGAGCATCACCTTTCAGAGGGAGACAGGACAAGCCAATTGTCAATAAAATCCAAGAGGGAAATTTTGATCTAGAAGGCACAAGAAATGCGAGCATGAACTCTCATGGCAAAAAGCAGTCTGAAGCTATGGTTTGAGCTGAAAACCAAACCCTAGACTAGGAGATTACAACACACAAAAGGATAAATATCCAGATGTATGAACCCTTCAGATTCACTGAGCAGGAGAGGTCCTCTTCCTGATGGCAGAAAGTACTATACTTGCTGTTTCCTTTGAAAAGGAAATTCGATCACTAAGCTCCCTGGGGAACAGTCTGGAAGACCTTCAATTGTGTATCTCTCCTTGTGTTCCTTCATGTCCAAAAGGTGGCTTCAGAGTCAGATGTTTCGGGTTTATGCGAAGTATATGACTGTACTCAACAAAACATTGAGTAAGCCACTGACAGACTGTTCCTGAAAGTGGCTTATAAGGTAGGAGATTCCATGCTTGTGGCTTCCTAGGTAGGAGATTCCATGTCTGTCTTACATCAGGTCCCGTCTTCAGTGCTGCAATCGCCAAATCCATGGACAGTGGTGATGGAGTCACCGAAGCGTTTCGAGAATTTCATGAGGTGGAAGAAAAATGATGGCTTAGTCTCGTACGAGGCCTAATACTAATGGTAGGAGCCTACACTCCAGTACACAGCATCAAACCCCTTCTGTGTGGTAGAGTTTAGGTAGTTCTTTCCATCTTGTCTAAGTGAAGACACTCACTGAGAGGAGAAAATAGTTGAACATTCTGTAAGTAGAAAGTGGGGTGGCGCCCTTTATTCCTAATAGTGTACATGTTCATTCTTATAGGAACTAAGCGCACAAAGCAGGTGCATGAACTTCTGCACCATGTACTGGCATGTCTATTTGGGGATGGGTACATTTCTGAAAGATATCCTCTCATCTCGTGAGTGAGGCGAAAATGTATTAGGATCCCTTCCTTGAAAGGAACAATCTTGTCCCACACTATCAGCATCATAGGCAGAAAAACTAAACGCGTCACTCATACATGACTCATATTGATTGGTCTTCCTGG
Source organism: Palaemon carinicauda (assembly GCF_036898095.1). Taxonomy (NCBI): domain Eukaryota; kingdom Metazoa; phylum Arthropoda; class Malacostraca; order Decapoda; family Palaemonidae; genus Palaemon; species Palaemon carinicauda. The sequence goes on along the minus strand of NC_090740.1, from coordinate 17,859,685 downwards.
ACTTATTCCACAACATCACCTTGATATTTCATCAAAGAATCCTTCTTTGCATAGGATACCTGTCAAACACTCCACGAACGGATCAGAGGCGACCGAATACCTGTCCTTGGTCAGACATCCTTACCGAGAACCACGTAAGTACAACGTGACTGTACGAGTGCCGAGACCGGAATTGAGAATTCTCGTTCCAACCCCTAACTTGCGAAGTCAACTGTTCCAAACCAGTAATTTGCAACGGAGTTGGAAGATCTTGGCTTCTGGGAAACCTAGTCATGGATCTGTTTCTGAGAGAAGGAAAATCTAGGTCAATAAGCAGTATCAGCCCTTAGGCCTATCTCAACCGATGGTAACCCCAAGACGTCTCGAGAATGTCCTGATGTAAAAGCTGCCCACTTCTGACCAGCAGTGCTCATGCTTGGTCTAATAAAGAACCAATTACTGGTAGGAGGGGCACATGTTCCTTTACCTTGTACCGAAAACCCTTCCCCTTAGTTGGGGTTTTGTACAGTACTACTCCTTCCACAAAGCCATGCAGAGGAATAGGTCAAAGTCTCAAAAGACAGATCGGTCGTCCTGTGCTTTGGTGACCTCTTCTTCCTCTTCAGGGTGGCATAAGTGTTGAGAAGAAGCAGGTACCAGAAACAGAGGATCTAGTTACCAACTGACTTGAACATAACGATTACCAGAAGCATGATCGTGAGTTCAGATAGTGCGGATCCTAACATCTTGGTTCCAGGTCATGAGGTTTCCGATTGGGGCTGTTAGTCGTATAATTCCTACTCGAGGCTGGCAATCATATGGTTCCCAATTGTGGCTACCTATTGTAGGGTTCCAGGTACCGTCTGATACCGTGGAAAACAATGATCATTCAGAACAAGTAGAGGAGACCTGTACTACCAGTGCAGAGCATCATCGGAACTTTCCTGTAAAGACAATGCACAAAGGGAAAGAACACAAGGAAACTTCTATGCTCATGAAAGGAAGCGCTAATAGCCCATATAAAAGATGATACCAATCAAATGTTCTTCTTCCACTGGTATCCATTAATAGGAACATTGGACTGAAGCAGCTACTGGAAGTTCTGTGACAGAATCTCTACGTCAGAATGTACTATGGTCATCATCCCTTGTAGATATGTTCCCGGTACACATTGTCCCCCATGTCCATGTATGCAGGGAAAGATCAGTCAAGGGTGTCCCCATCACTCAGCATGGCAAAGTACTGTAGATACATTCCCAGTACGTACCGTCCCTTCCATGTGTACGAGGGGAGACATCGTGAAGGGGATTCAGAGCGGTCCTGAACTCGTAGCTTCTTGGCAACTGTTGTAACAAGGATAGAGAGGGGGTGAGTGAACACCTGTATCACATAGTGCTAAGAGCTGAGTATGAACTTGGTATATACCACTTCTCCCTCACTTTCATGGGGTGAGATCGTCAAAAACATTTCGCTACATCAATCAGATAACTTTTTCCTAAAGTGAAGAGCAGCACTCAGTTGAGGGCACTGTATTTGGTACACGACCAAACACAGGTACAAAATAGGCAAAGCGTGTACTCTTCTTGTGAGAAACAGGGCTCAAGTAGCAGGTGTGTGAGCACCTGCACTGCACACCAATACTCAAAGTTGATGGGAAAAGTCCTGATACATATCCTATCACCTTGAGCCAGAGTACCAATGTTTACTCCCAAAAGGGAATACTCTTGGCACGCACAGTTTCTCTTTTTCTCTCTCTCTTTCTCTCTCCCGAAAGTGAGAAAGAGGGATCGTTCAAAAATGGGAGAGAAGGGCGGGGCCTTTTATTCCTACCAGCAGTGTGTGTGTGTGCATTCCTGTAAGAAGAGCAGAAGTAACAGGTTTGTGAGCACCAGTACTGCATACTGATACAAACTCGGTGGTTTCGATAGACCATCACAGTGAAGACAATTTAAGATTCATTGAAATAAAAATAATTAAAAACTATATTATTATTATTATTATTATTATTACTATCCAAGCTACAACCCTAGTTGGAAAAGCACGATGCTATAAGCCCAGGGGCCCTAATAGGGAAAAATAGCCCAGTGAGGAAAGGAAATAAGGAAATAAATAAATGAAGAGAACAAATTAACAATAAATCATTCTAAAATAGGCAACAACGTCAAAACAAATATGTCATATATAAACTACTAACAACGTAAAAAACAAATATGTCATATATAAACTATAAAAGGACTCATGTCCGCCTGGTCAACAAAAAAGCACTACAACCAATCTATGCTATGTACAGTTGGACACAGGAATTTTTGGCACCCCACACTCTGAAGAGGTGCATGTTGTTCAGTGAGAAACCAACAGATACTGTAGTGTAAGAAGAGATGGCACCAGGAATTCCTGTGTGAAACTGCGCATCATGCAAACTCATCAACAAATAAAACTTTTAATTACCTCTTTCACCTTTCCAGAATCTATAACATAGATGACATCATTGATGGTAACACTAGTTTCTGCAATATTTGTTGAAAGAATGATCTTGCGAACTCCTGGAGGTGCTGGACGGAACACTTTCTTTTGATCACTTGACTAGAAAGAAATGGCTCATAAATTCTACATTTAAACCATGAGCATGCATAACTAATCTCATATACAGCAAAATTTAAATAAAATAAGAAGAAAATGAATTAGTACTGTACAGTGAATCATAGTTGAACCTAAAATATGAATAAAATCCTTTTTTTTTTTTTTTTTAGAAAATATGTACTTTATAGAAAAAGCAAAATAACTTACTTCACATCTAATAGTTGAAATCTAAAAAAAAATATCTTAAAACCACATGAATCACGACTGCTTTTGTTTTCTCATAGATAGAATATATAATTATGAAATCTTTCTACCTTGCAATCACTATTTCCATCCTTGAATTTGTGGTTTTTTTCACAAGGAAGATTGATTGCTTGATTGATAATTAAATATCATCTGGCATCATAATTCATAAGGAAGACTAAGTAGAGGTTTGATATTGAAAAAATGGACAACTAAGTTAATTAGGATATAAAATTGATTACATTTTCTCAATTTTCATATTCATTAGTATGCATTAAAGACTAGGTAAAAAATAATAACAAACATATTCCCCACCTGCATGCTAGAATGGAGACAAAAGAGGCAATACTTTCCTCCCTCTAAGTATTGCTTCTCTTCAGCAATGATACGATCCCTTAAGGTGACAATGTCATCGTATCCCGGGAGGAAAATAAGGATGGCCCCTGAAGAAATAAAAATTAGTTGTGTACAATCTTATATAGCAAAAGAAAAACATCCTCTCTATAACTAATCAAAATGAATATTGTGCAATGAATGAAAATGGTGGAAAAATTAACACAACCCAATTTGTTTAATACTTAACACGCTGATTCACAATTTTCCATTTTCTCTTACAAACCATTCATGGTAACACCCCCACCTTCCCAAAAAATCCTTAGCTGAAAAAATACAATATAAATAATGATACATCCCACCTTCCTAATTAATTTGGATTTTCAATCAGAATATATCATATTACTATCTTCTAAATTATAACTACAATACATGTGTCTAGCTTATGTACATGTACTGTACTATGATAAATGAAAGTAACCAATGTACATTCAATCCAAATTACACTCTTTGGTTTCATTTATTTTAGAGTACACTTATATGTTAAGAAGATGCATAAAATGTGGATATAACTAAAGAACAGCAAATTGAGAAATAAACCTCACAGAGGGTTTTTAAAACCTGTTACTTGAAGCAACAAATTGTGTGTACAAATCTTCATCAGGATCAGCTACTCAAATGATTATATATGACTCATCCAAGACAATTTTCTCATAGTACTCTCAGATTTCTTTAGAAACAGAGGTGCAAAAATGCACGCACTTTTGATTCATTATTCAATAAATCATGATAACTTTGATATCTCAAATTTAGATAAAAGAGTCAAGCTCAAATTCTTAATCCATCTATAGATATATTTTATTAAGTTTAAACAACAGATACTATAGCACATTTTTGCTTAATAGCCATGGGCCTTTAAAAATGTATTTCATACACATTATTAAGATGCTTATGCAAATGTGTAATACTCAGGTTCACTAAATAATTTTGCCTGATTTTTGTGGAGTATAAAAACAAATTTTTGGAGACTTATATAAGCAATCAGAAAAATAATGTTTCTATGGTGGTTTTAGATGGGCAAAGCACCCGGCATTAACATATGACTAACGGTTGATAGTAGAGAATACTGATAATGTGAACAAGCATTAACCTGTGCAGTACTGCTATCCATTAGTATTTCAATTCTTGAGAAAATAATTTTCTCTTATTATTTCTTGAGACACTTTGCAAAGAAACTGACTGGATGTATTCTTGTCAATAAGAGGGAAAACAGGAATTCTAATAATGAAACAATTTAACACTCTCACAATCCCAGTGTGATAAAATCACTGTAAGGTATGACTTTTTGGCAGAAGGAAAAATTTACAAACCATCAGAAAAACTTTTTACTGCACCTCGGCACGACCAAACTTTAACTGAATGAACTTCTGGTTTGGTGTATTATATTAAGGAATGACTGAACCTTTTTATGATGTAGGCAGAATATCTTTGCAAAGCTCATATGTATTAAGTGAAGAAATGATAAAATTCTCTACTGATTTCAGTGAATGCAAGGTTTAATATGCTTAGTGGTGTCAGGTGTGTAAGGAATGAAGATAATAGTTAAGGACTATACCTGAATGATGAGTTTCTGTATAGGCACATAAAAGTGATACATAGAAAAGGATCCAACATAAAACTGTCAAATCTGATATTAAAGGATCTCATAAATCTAGTGGTACTATCAACTTTTTTGAGGATTAAGATTTTCTAGAAGAATTCATTTCTTAAATATATTGCCTTTAAACACAAACTCTTATTCAATTAAACAAAGAGGGCACAGTGGGGTTCTGTAATAATATTCTTAATGATATACACATTTCAATCCGTTCGTAGTTTTTTTTTTTTTTTGGGGGGGGGACCCTGAACGCAAGAACAATGGCCAAATGTTTACACTGGAAATTCTTTTTATGCAACCTAAAAATTCCAAAAAGGAAAGTTGTAAAAATGCCTTTCAGGGTCCATATAAAATTTATCAACAAATTATGATATATTCATGCATTGGTCCATGATATCAGAACAAAATACCTATTTATTATAACTTAAAAATAATATAAATATACATCAGTGAATGTTCCACTAAAATACCGGATGTTGAAAAGATTAAATGATGAGTACAGCTGTATCATATGATATTCAATTCCTTTCACTGCCAGCTACATAAGAAAATTCTTATGCTATAATATAGTAAACATATCAAACAGCATACTTTTTACTCATGCAAGATATAATCTCATGAAAGCATAAGCAAAGAGCACTACTGAAATTATGGGACATAATAGTACCTGGTATCATGTCCTGTTACTGGTTGTCTGCTTATATTGAACATCATGCCCAGTAAATTTGCTTCTCACATTTAGAATTAATAAAATATATACTCTAATGAAATAACAGGAAACAAAATATGCATTATAAAAACTTCATCCTAGAAATAGAAGAAATACAGTACAAAGCATGATACTAACTAGGTAACCCTTTTACCCCCAAAGGACGTACTGGTACGTTTCACAATACTCATCCCTTTACCCCCATGGACGTACCGGTACGTCCTTGCAAATAAATGCTATAAAAAAATTTTTTTCATATTTTTGATAATTTTTTGAGAAAATTCAGGCATTTTCCAAGAGAATGAGACCAACCTGACCTCTCTATGATAAAAATTAAGGCTGTTAGAGCAATTTAAAAAAAATATACTGCAAAATGTGCTGTGGAAAAAATAACCCCTTGGGAGTTAAGGGTTGGAAATTTCCAAAGAGCCTGGGGGTAAAAGGGTTAAATGTCCCATTTCAGCCATAGAATGTTTCATGTTTTGGTAGTTCCACAAAATTTAAGTTCCCTGAATCCATTGATTGAGAAAGGAAGATCAGTACTTCAGATGAAAACACTTGAAACTAAATGCACTATATTATTCTAAATATAGCATTAAATGAACTAACCTGCTGGTTGTGATTTATGAATTTTCACACAAAGGGCATGAACCAAATCAACATCTGCATACTCATCAGGCACTGAATGATGGTAAGCATCAAGTATTCTCCTATCTTCGGCTGAAAGTTCAGGAACTAAACCCGATGATGATGATGATCCCTTGTTACCAGTAAGAATGCTGGACTGAGTTCCTTCACCTGACAAAGAGAGCAAGTCTACTCCCTCACATGCGCTGGAAAGATAAAAAACGGAAGTGTTCACCAGTAGGTTTCAAATATTGGAAAGATAAAAAATGGAAGTGTTTACCAGTAGGTTTCAAATATTGGAAAGATAAAAAATGGAAGTGTTTACCAGTAGGTTTCAAATATTGGAAAGATAAAAAATGGAAGTGTTTACCAGTAGGTTTCAAATATTGGAAAGATAAAAAATGGAAGTGTTTACCAGTAGGTTTCAAATATTGGAAAGAGAAAAAATGGAAGTGTTTACCAGTAGGTTTCAAACATTGGAAAGATAAAAAATGGAAGTGTTTACCAGTAGGTTTCAAATATTGGAAAGATAAAAAATGGAAGTGTTTACCAGTAGGTTTCAAACATTGGAAAGATAAAAAATGGAAGTGTTTACCAGTAGGTTTCAAACATTGGAAAGATAAAAAATGGAAGTGTTTACCAGTAGGTTTCAAACATTGGAAAGATAAAAAATGGAAGTGTTTACCAGTAGGTTTCAAACATTGGAAAGATAAAAAATGGAAGTGTTTACCAGTAGGTTTCAAATATTGGAAAGATAAAAAATGGAAGTGTTTACCAGTAGGTTTCAAACATTGGAAAGATAAAAAATGGAAGTGTTTACCAGTAGGTTTCAAACATTGGAAAGATAAAAAATGGAAGTGTTTACCAGTAGGTTTCAAATATTGGAAAGATAAAAAATGGAAGTGTTTACCAGTAGGTTTCAAATATTGGAAAGATAAAAAATGGAAGTGTTTACCACTAGGTTTCAAATATATAGTAAATTTCAAAGTTCAGAGATAATGAATACAATTCCATGGTCAAGCTAAAGTTCAATAATCTAATTATTTGTGAGTTTACTGTATCTATTACATACTCGTCACACAGTGCCTCAGCAGAAAGTAGCAAAATGTAACTAATACGATAAAATTAATTGCTTGACTCAAATATATCTCCTGTGACCTACTGAAAGAAATAATTCTTTAATAAAAATCATTCTTTGCTGGTACATCTCACATATGCCCATCACATACCAAGTTATAATAAAATATGAGATTCACTTTTTATGTAATCTAGACTATAGCTGAAAGCAATCAGAAAAGTTAGGAGTCAGTTCAAATAATGGTTTTATAACGAAAATCATTTTTATTTTTTTAAATGCATCTGTTCTAGAGCAAACCAATTATTTTGGTTATGAAAGAAACCCAAGGCTCTTGAGTAAATTGGGATGTGTATTTATAATTCCATGGAGTAATCTTATAAGAAAAACATTATGACGACTATATTTAACACTACACAGCAGACACATAACTTATGACCTGCCTTGTTCTGAAGAATTATAGCTTGAACCTGAGAGAGTAACTAAAATGGTGAGGTAATAAGTCTGCCTACCTTCAACTAAAGTAGGTAACAAACATACAGTATTACTAATTTTTGGGCTAAAGTCATGTCGTCCTGATGGAAGGTTCCTATAAGTAGCTTTCTAAGGGATATTTGCTACAGTGATATTCCCAGAGAATTTACCTTTAGGTCTCCAGAATTCTAACTCCTGGCGCGAATATCCTCAAAATTTCTCTTAAGGATATCGCATAAATCAGGGGATATATATCTTGATACGATACATAGCAATCTTCACCCCGAATAGCATTTTTGCTTCGAGGGAGAGAGTGGCAAAAATAGAAGGGGAGCCGTTATCAAGGTACCCTTCCTCCCGTACTACTATTGAGTATCTAGATGGCGCTGTATCCAAGATGGCGCATTATTCCTATTTTCGTAGCGGTTTCGCACGGTGGTTTTCCCTGTCGCTCTAACGTTTGTGCTCGATATTATGGATTTTACGATGCAATCTCCAGCCTCTTCTGCCTCTGGAAAATTGAGTATCTATTCTTCACAATGTATAATTTTTAGCTCCTGCTTCACAGTGAAATTAGAGTAATTTCAAGTGTTTGGAGCTTAGCTGGTCACTGGAGGCGCCATGGGCGCTGTCGTTCATAACCCATGTGTTATTTAGTTAGTCGAACGGCATTCCCGGTTGTAATAGCATTTATATTTTGAGGCTATTCAATTAAAGTAATACTAGGATGATACATATGTCGATTGTAATCTTTAGAGTTTCGGCGATTTAGGTAACCGAACCTCGCCCGCGCTAGGCTTATTAGCCTACAGGCTTCAGTTTACTATCATGAATGATATAAGTCTACTTTCCTAGTGGTAATAGCATTAATAAAATATAAGCTATTTAGGCACATTATACTTGTAAAGATTTGTACATAACATTGCATACATTTCCTCTTCCTATCGATCGTATACGTTAGAGTTTCGGTGATATAGGTAACCAGTCTCTCACCATGCGCTAGGCTAGCTGATAGCTTCCAATATCTGGGGTAAGAACCTCTTCCCGAGTGAAGTGGTCAAGGAAGTTGTAGACAAGGCTGCCACGGAGAATAGAAACCTTCTCCAGAAGTGGGGCATGTCAGCGAAGAGGAAATCTTCCAAGGATGAGGGTCCCCAGCCTAAGAGGGAGACAAAAAGACCTAGGTTGCCCTCTCGCCCTGCCAGACAGCAACAACAACGACATCCCACAGTTGCCATGACTGCAATGCCCCAGATGGTGGCTCAACCACCACCAACCTATCAGATGGTGCCTCAGCAGCTGGTTGCTCAGTCACCAGCGTTCAACCCAGCGTTTGAGAGGCAGACCACTACCTTTCGTCCCAAGGATAGAGGGTCTAAACGGGGCTCCTCTAGATACCCCCCAAGAGGTAAAGGTGGTAAGGGAGGACGCAGTCAAGGAGGTAAATCCTCCCGAAATCAGAAGCAATGAGTTGCTTCAGGTAGGAGGGAGATTCCAACAATTTCAGGATCGTTGGACCTTCGATCCTTGAGCCCACAGCCTAATCAAGAACGGACTTGGATGGAGCTGGAGCGAGGCTCCACCACCATTTCCTCAATTCTTCCAACACTCCACCTCCGTACAAGAAGAATGCACCCTAGAACTTTTGAGCAAGCAGGTGATAAGGAGAGCAAAGTCCATCAAATTCCAAGGAAGGATATTCTGTGTTCCCAAGAAGGACTCAGACAAACTCAGAGTCATTCTGGACTTGTCACCACTCAACAAGTTCATAGAAAACAACAAGTTCAGGATGTTAACCCTTCAACACAAAAGGACCCTGTTACCAAAAGGGGCGTACACAGTCTTGATAGACCTGGCAGATGCCTACTGGCATATTCCAGTCAACCGCCCCCTCTCCTCCTACCTAGGATTCAGGCTACAGAAGAAGAAGAATGTCTTCAGAGCCATGCCCTTCGGACTAAACATGGCCCCAAGGATTTTCACAAAACTTGCAGACGCAGTCGTTCAACAACTACGCCTAGAAGGTGTCAGGTAGTAGCATACCGGGACGACTGGCTGGTGTGGACAGCATCCGAGAAAGTGATCCAGTTCCTAGAACATCTGAGATTCAAGATCAACGTCAAGAAGTCTCGACTATCTCCAGCTCAAGAGTTTCAATGGCTTGGAATCCTTTGGAACTTAAAGTCACACTGTCTCTCCATTCCCCAAGGGAAGAGGAGAGAGATAGCAGGATCTGTCAAGAGACTACTGAAATCCGACAGGATCTCAAGACGCCAACAAGAAAGAGTACTGGGCTCTCTCCAGTTTGCATCAGTGACAGACCCAGTGCTAAAAGCACAGCTAAAAGATGTGTCAGGAGTCTCGAGAAGATATGCATCAAACGCTCGAAGGGATCTAAGCCATGGTCGAAGGCCAAGAACCTAAAGAGGGCCGTGCCCTTGCAACCACCTCCACCTTCAGTCACCATCCATACGGATGCCTCGAAGGCTCGAAGGAAGGATGGGGAGGTCACTCCCATCAACGGAAAGTCCAAAGGACTTGGTCTTCTCTATTCAAGACCTTCAACATCAACATTTTGGAGGCCATGGCAGTCTTTCTGACACTAAAGAAACTCTCCCCTCGCAAATCAGCCCATATAAGACTGATCCTGGACAGCGAGGTGATAATGAGATGTCTGAATCGTCAAGGCTCGAGATCGCCCCAAATCAACCAAGTGATTTTGTCCATCTTCCGCCTAACGGAAAAGAAGAGATGGCATTTGTCAGAAGTTCACCTTCAAGGTTTCTGCAATGTGACAGCGGACACTCTATCCAGGCTCACGCCGATAGAGTCAGAATGGTCCCTAGACGCAGACTCATTCTCCTTCATCTTACATCATATCCCGGAACTGCAGATCGACCTCTTCGCGACGAGTGACAAGAAGAAGCTACCTCGTTATGTGGTCCCCATACGAGGACCCTCTAGCGGAAGCGACGGACGCCATGTCCCTCAACTGGAACAGATGGAACCGGATCTACCTGTTCCCTCCGACCAATCTCTTAATGAAGGTCCTCAACAAGCTGAGATCCTTTCGGGGAACGGCAGCTCTAGTGGCTCCCAAGTGGCCAAAGAGCAACTGGTTCCCTCTAGTATTGGAACTGAAGCTGAGGCTGGTCCCTCTGCCAGACCCAGCACTGTCTCAACAGGTCCAGAAGTCGACTGTCTTCGCTTCAACACAGAGAACACAAAGCCTTCATCTCATGATTTTCTCTCCTTAGCAGTAAAGAAAAGATTTGGGATCTCGAAAGGCAGTATAGACTTCTTAGAAGAATATAAGTCTAAGTCAACCAGAAGACAATATGAATCATCTTGGAAAAAGTGGGTTGCTTTCGTCAAAGCAAAAGGACCAAAAGAAATCTCAATGGACTTCTGTCTGTCCTTTATCCATCTTCATAAACAACGTCTGGCAGCCAACACGATAACTACGTGTAAGTCAGCTCTGACTAGACCTCTACAATACGCCTTCCAAGTAGACTTGTCAAACGAAATCTTTAACAAGATCCCTAAGGCACGTGCTAGACTTAGGCCTGCAGCCCCTCCAAAGCCCATTTCATGGTCCTTGGACAAGGTCCTACACTATGCTTCAACATTGAACAACTGAGGATTGCTCTCTGAAAGACTCGACTCAAAAAGTCATTTTCCTGTTTGCTATAGCCTGTTAGTGAAATAGTGGCCCTATCCAGTGATGAGGGCCATATTCAGTTCACAGAAGTGGGAGAACTGAATCTTTTTCCTGATCCAACATTTCTCGCTAAGAATGATCTACCCACCAAGAGATGGGGTCCCTGGAGAATCTGCCCTCTGAAGGAAGATGTCTCGCTGTGTCCAGTGGAGTGTCTAAAGGTCTATCTTCAAAGAACTTCAGACTTCAGGGGAGGACAGCTCTTTAAAGGAGAAACTTCAGGATCAAACCTATCCCTAAAACAACTTAGGGCGAAACTCACCTATTTTATTTGCAGAGCGGATCCTGACAGTACACCCGCAGGTCATGATCCAAGGAAAATCGCTTCATCACTGAACTTTTTTCAGTATATGGACTTTGAGCATCTTTGCTCATACACTGGATGGAAGTGATCCACAGTGTTCTACAAGCATTATGCGAAGCAAGTGCATGAACTCAAGCGTTACGTGGTGGCGGCAGGTAGTGTACTAAAACCTGTTGTCTAGTGCTGCGATGAACAGTGAATTGATTGGGACCATCAATTATACGGGTGAAGGTGTTGACACCTCTCAGTGCAATATTTTTGAAGTGAGTGTCACCATGGTGACACTAAGGACTGTTCTAATTATTTGAGGTGAAGAAACATATAGATAACACTTGTGCCGTGTGTACTTACACAGTGTGAATAGGCATTCAACATCACAGAAATTCATATTAGAAAATTTATCAAATTTTCAAATTTATGGTGGCATTAATAAAGCTTTCTCTTTCAGGTGAAAACAAAAATTTTCTGTGTTATGATTGATTGATATGTTTCTTATTACATATATCAACATTTATGTTATACCTGTTATTTTATGTTGGTCATTTATTGCCAATAAATATTATCAATATGTATTTGCATCTTATTTTGCCCTACAATTGATTTTTAATAAAATAGATAAGTGTCATCTTATTTTGCCCTACAATTGATTTTTAATAAAATATATAAGTGTTTTCTTACCCTTAATAAAACTGCATATATTTACTTATGAACAATATGTATAACTAATACCCTTGTTCTTATATGTGATGCAAACATTATCTAGTAATGTTTGTTCCAATACGTTATACAAACAGTGAGACCTGTATGTAGTTGATGCTATGTTTGTTCATACATTGTATGCAAACTTTGAGACTCCTTTCCTATGTCTAATATGACTCTTCCCTGCAGGTGGCAGGAAGCACTAACATGGTTTATGTTTAGCAGTAATGACGTATAACGGTATAGTCATATGTCTCAATGGTCTGGATGACCATAAGAAAAAATTGTCCAAAGGTCAAGGCACTTTAAAAATCCACAGATACAGTACTTTCTAGTAATTCTCTGGTAAGCTTCCATCAGGACGACATGGCTTGAGCCCAAAAACCAAAAAACGGATTTTGAGCGAAGCGAAAATTCCACAAATTTTAAGTAATTTGTATTTTTCCTAACAGTACTTACCTCGAACTACTTTCTTAGGAGTATCTGGGATCTCCTCCCAACCGACCAGAATTTTGTGTAGTTTACTCTACTCCCGTTTTCTATGCGGGGTAACCTCATGGTCAGAGAGCATGCTTGCTCAGGTCTCGATCTCCAGTAAGTTTCTGGTCGCGGATAATATCCCGACGCTCTCTCTTAACCCAGTGCGACCCTTTGTGTCCCCGACCCCTTTGTGTCTCACGCGGTCCCTTTGTGCTCTTCCTTATCCTTTTCCCTCTGTGTTCCTGTGTCTCGCGGTGTCTTACTAGTGTGTTATGGAGCATCCCCGTCGTTGCCCTGGGCCTATGGCCGGCAAATCGTGTGGCGCTTTCCTCTCTAAGCCTGAAGTTGACCCGCACTTCTAGTGTTCTTCGTGTAGGGGCAGTGTGTGTTCCCCTACACCCAAGTGTAAGGAGTGCAAGTCCTGGAACGAGGTGCAGTGGGTGCGTTACGGCACCAAGAAGAAGAAGACCTATAAACGTTCACCTAGGAAACTCAGCGTCTCTTCGCCTCTCGCTTCGCCCGGCGTTTCGTTGGACAAAGTCTCTCTGCCGTCTTCCCCTACCCAGTGTAGGGGTCGAGGTTTGGGTGAGATAACCATGTCGTCCTGATGGATCCGCCCTCCTTTTCTACAGAAAAGGCTTTGGCAGGATCCCTCCCGAAATTACTATATCTGTAGCACCATGCTCAATGCTACAAGGAATAACGCGCCATCTTGGATACAGCGCCATCTAGATACTCAACAGTAGTACGGGAGGAAGGGTACCTTGATAACGGCTCCCCTTCTATTTTTGCCACTCTCTCCCTCGAAGCAAAAACGCTATTCGGGGTGAAGATTGCTATGTGTCGTATCAAGATATATATCCTCTGATTTATGCGATATCCTTAAGAGAAATTTTGAGGATATTCGCGCCAGGAGTTAGAATTCTGGAGACCTAAAGGTAAATTCTCTGGGAATATCACTGTAGCAAATATCCCTTAGAAAGCTACTTATAGGAACCTTCCATCAGGACGACATGGCTATCTCACCCAAAAATAGATTTATCGCGGTTTTCTATGATGGTTTCAGATGGGCCAAACTGCTAGCATATGCATAATCCAACCCTCAGCAACATTAGCAATATCCTAGATTACCATGTGACTGTGACATTTGATATCTGGATTCCTCAAAAGAATCAGAAAAAGAGAGAGTACTGATAATGGGGACAAGCATTAAACTTTGCAGTACTGTTATCCATTAGCATTTCCATGCTTAAAAGAAGAATTTTCAAATAAATGCCTGCATACATCCTTGTTGATTAGGGAAAAATATTCATAAAAAAAAATTATTAGGTGACTATTTTAAGTTGAAATTGTGTAGTAATGCCTAATCTGTCACACTTTTGGAAAGATTTTGATATAAGTGTGATTGGTAGTAAGTCATGACTGATTACAAAATGCTGAATTTTTCAAGGCGTGCAATAGCATCATATGTCCACCTATTTACATTGATGTTTCATCGCATAACTAACAATGAAACGAAGATGGAAATAAACTGAAAATTGCATTTAAAAGCTGAAGAAATATCACTTGTCGTTCTTTTAATTTCAGGTCTCATGTCCAGGAGAAACACCTAGTGTCTGTCCTAAGTACATATATGTATTAACAATCTCAATAGTCACTCAAAATGTCATATATCACACTTTACATGTCCTTAATATTACTATTTGTCCATTTACCTCACCAAGCTCATAATCACTATCAGTAGCAATATCATTTTCGTCTCCACCACTCTCCCCTCTGTTCTCATTCATACAACATTTATTCCATTGTCGAATCATCATTATTATCACTATCACTTGAGCCTCCACAATGCTACCTAGTTTTTGGGGTTAATTTTCTGCCATTCATATAGTTTTAACATCCATAAAAATAGTTCTTATGAGGCAATTCCTTCTAGCTAACACTATCTTTAAAAATAAGCCAAAAAGATTAACCAAGAAATTCCCTTAACCACCCAGCATGTTTAAGAATTCTGGAGTGTTGCAAAGGTTTCTTAAGGTTGTGCACAAGTAGTTATAGTTCTAACTACTGGTCTATATTCTTTATTATTATCATTATTATCATTATTACTTGCTAAGCTACAACCCTAGTTGGAAAAGCAGGATGCTATAAGCCCAGGGGCTCCAACAGGGAAAATACCCCAGTGAGGAAAGGAAACAAGGATAAATAAAATATTTTAAGAACAGTAACAAAAAAATACATATCTCCTACATAAACTATAAAAACTTTAACAAAACAAGAAGAGAAAAAAAGATAGAATAGTGTGCTTGAGTGCACCCTTAAACAAGAGAACTCTAACCCAAGACAGTGGAAGATCGTGGTACAGAGGCTATGGCACTACCCAAGACTAGAGAAAAATGGTTTGATTTTGAGGTGTCCTTCTCCTAGAAGAGCTGCTTACCATAGCTAAAGTCTCTTCTACCTATACCTAGAGGAAAGTGGCCACTAAACAATGATAGTGCAGTAACCCCTCGAGCGAGGAAGAATTGTTTGGTAATCTCAGTGTTGTCAAGTGTATGAGGACAGAGGAGAATATGTATAAAACAGGCCAGACTATTCGGTGTATGTGTAGGCAAAGGAAAAATGAACTGTAACCAGAGAGAAGAATCCAATGTAGTACTGTCTGCCCAGCCAAAGGACCACATAACTCTCTAGCGATAGTATCTCAACAGGTGGCTGGTGCCCTTGCCAAACTACTACCTCTAAAAGATCTTGTCATTCTATGGTAAACAAAAGGAAGTTACAAATATTCAATAACCTTTACATGAAAATTAATTGACCTAGTCTCTACTCATCGTAACCTACATTTCGTTTCTTTTGTATTTCAATGTTGGTAAGTACGGTTCTTACCTATTTTTGTAATTTATGGGTTAATAACCTTACCTTAAATGAGAGAAGTAGTTTTGTTTTTGGATACTTTATTTCAATTTCTCACCTCAATCCCAGTTAGTTGCCCAATATATACTTTGTTGTAATCCACTAATTTGCAATTATGAATAATTAAAATTCATGGGTTTGTTATGAAATAAACTTACTTTTAAATAAATATTATTTTCTCTTACAAACCCCCAACTATACTGAAATTCACTGCCTGGTTAAAACTTCAAGCTCTTTGCTGCCCATGACCTCAGGATCCATGGTACACATACAAAAGGCTGTTGAGCACCGTACAATTTTCTTTTCAGCTAAGAATGAGGTATGTAAGCTTTCTAAAGACCACAAACCTGAGCTATTTATATGTAAAGGATTTGTAGAAAAAAATTCTATATTACTAAGCATTACTTGCTGCCAACTATTATAATTGTCCCCAAAATAAAAAGGATAGCAATAAGCGTAACAATATTACTAGGTTACAACGCTATGTACTTGAAATATCTGAAAACACTCACCTATATGCGTGCAAAAGGTCTAAAGCCTCTTTCTGGTCTGTGGATTGAGCCCAGTTTGCTGCAGTCCAGTCATTGGCAGCACGCAATGTGATTGATGATCCAAGAGCAAGAAGCTGTTCCATGATATCTACACGACCACGCCCAGAAGCAACCATTAATGGTGTTGCCCAAGTTTCACAGTGCTGTGGGAATATATAAAAAAAAAAAAAAACATTAACAACTACAGAAATAAAAAACAGGACTAAATGTTAATAAAAATGTTTAGTAGAAATCTAAAATAGACCTTCAAAAACACTTTTTACCAAAATCATCATCAATTTTCCTCCAGAAGCTTTACATATGACTGTCCCGTTCATTGGTAGAGGTAGTAGTCACAGTTCATGAATTACAGTATTGTCGATACCAGCCAGAGACTCCTTAATGGAAGGACTACCCACAGCATCACTCAAGGTTTGGAACTTAGGTGCTAGATTTAATTTAAGTGCATCTCTATAGTTAGTCTTAGACAGACTAGAAAACAAATCTTGTTAAAATGGGGGTTTCTGAGGATGGCAGATTCAATGATGCTAACCTAAATGTAGTAGGTCATTATGAAGGTCAATCGGTCAAATTTAGATATCAAATAGCATAATTTAGCTGAAAAAAATAGCTAAAATTAGCCTTAACATGAGCTAAACGGGTGATTTCAGGATTTCTGTATCTCATCAGTTCAATGTCTTCATCACCAATGATTGTAAAGGTTATGTCTAACATCGAAATGTAAACTTTTCAAGATGAACTAGCATAAATTTGCTGGAAATTAGAATAAATATCACCTGTAGGTGGGCTACAGGAATGATTTTGGTGTTCATTTAGAGGGTAAAAATACATCTATATAAAATAAAAAAGGATCACTGAAATAAACACAACCAACACCATGAATATTCTATATACTTGCATACTAAAGGTTATCTGCATAACAAGAATTACTTAATTTAACATTTCTCATCTCCTCAAATAACCAAGTTGTTTTTCTTTGTCGCTTTTATCAAATACAAATGCCTTTAAGAAAATATTAGATACTGTCACACATGCTTCCCAAATTATTACCATATTGTCAGATATTGTTTGGCTAAAATGATCACGGCTACAGCGAAGGTTAATGTCAATAAATTATTTATGAGCAGATTGTATGAATTGAACATTGGGATTTAATAGCAAAATTGGAAGACTACCACACACACGCAAAAAGAAAAAAAAAAAGTTTCTTTCTAAAATTAAAGGAAAAGGGTTTTATATATTTTGCGTGTCATTCTTTGTCGAGTTCACGTCAAATGTCTGGTGACGTCATATTTCTGGTGGAAGGCAAGCTGGCAAATCGAGTGATTTCCTTTTGATATGTTATTACATAATACTGTATTAGTATTTCTATTATCGAAACATCAAGTAACAATACAAAGTATTTTAGTGGGCTGTGTCGGTTGTTATGACTACTACTTACTGAAAATTAAATTTTTTTTATTTCATTAGACCAGACAAACGTAGAGATAAGAAGCAGTATGATGTGACCTGAGCTGTTACAAAAAAAAAAAAAAAAAAAAAAAAAAAAAAAAAAAAAAAAAAAAAAAAAAAAAAGCCTGAAGAGAAATAAAGATTTTTATTTCAATATAAATTACATATCAAAACACAACTGTAATGTCTAAAGAAATATGAATACTTGATAATAAACTGGTCAGAAAGAGATATTGACAGTTCAAATTATAATAATAAGGGTTATAAATGAATTGCAAGAAAACTATGATATCCTATGACATATTGATGCTTATGTAATACTGTATTCATTATGCAGATATAGTGAATAAATAAAATTATATAAATGATAATTCTTGTAATTTGTATACTCACATATTCTCAATACAGTAGCCAGAGCTTGAACTCAGCTCATCATAACCAAAGTTAAAAAAAGTCAGTAATTGTTGATTGTTAATATTGTTCCAAAATTGAAAAAATACAAAAATGCATTAAAAGAGCACATTTAAACTGTCTAAAAAAAATATAAATATTTAATAATGGACTAATAGGAGAATTACTCCTAAAAGCCCATATTTAAGCATAAAGTACTAAAGTATATTCAACCAATCTCTGAAAAATGTTATTTTCCTTAGTAAAATAAATTTTTGAAAATACTTACCCGATGATCATATAGCTGCATCCCTGCTGCCCGACAGAAAAAACCTACGGGCGGAATACGCCAGCGATTGCTATACAGGTGGGGGTGTACATCAACAGCGCCATCTGTCAAGTAGGTACTCAAGTATTCGATGTCAACAAAGAACCAATTTTCTCCTCTGTCCCACTGGTTCTCTATTGGGGAGGAAGGGTGGGTCCTTTAATTTATGATCATCGGGTAAGTATATTCAAAAATTTATTTTACTAAGGAAAATAACATTTTTCAATATCAAACTTACCCGATGATCATATAGCTGATTCACACCCAGGGGGGTGGGTAGAGACCAGCATTACAAGTTGACATTATGAGCTAAGTATTCCGTATTTCATTTCAGCAGTTATTCAAAATAACAAGCATAAAATAAATAAGTACCTGGTAAGGAAGACGACTTGAACAATTACTCTGCCTTTTTAAGTACGTCTTCCTTACTGAGCCTCGCGATCCTCATAGGATGCTGAGCGACTCCTAGGAGCTGAAGTATGAAGGGTTGTAACCCATACTAAAGGTCCTCATCAAAACCTCTAATCTAGGCGCTTCTCAAGAAATGATTTTGACCACCCGCCAAATCAAGTAGGATGCGAAAGGCTTCTTAGCCTTCCGGACAACCCAAAAATATTTCAAGAGAAAGATTAAAAAGGTTCTGGAATTAGGGAATTGTAGTGGTGGAGCCCCCACCACTACTGCACTCGTTGCTACGAATGGTCCCAGAGTGTAGCAGTTCTCGTAAAGAGACTGGACATTCTTAAGATAAAAGACGCGAACACTGATTTGCTTTTCCAATAAGTTGCGTCAAATATATTTTGCAGAGATCTATTTTGTTTAAAGGCCACAGAAGTTGTGACAGCTCTAACTTCGTGTGTCCTTACCTTCAGCCAAGCTTGGTCTTCCTCATTCAGAAGGGAATGAGCTTCTCGTATTAACAGTCTGATAAAATAGGATAAAGAATTCTCTGACGTAGGCAAAGATGGATTCTTAACTGAACACCATAAAGCTTCAGACGGGCCTCGTAAAGGTTTTTAAAATAGAACTTAAGAGCTCTTACAGGACATAATACTCTTTCTAGTTCATTTCCAACCATACGATAAGTTTGGAATATCGAACGATATTGGTCAAGGCCGAGAAGGCAGCTCGTGTTTGGCTAGAAAACCAAGATGTAGAACATGTAGCCGTTTCGGATGAGAATCCGATGTTCTTGCTGAAGGCATGAATCTCACTGACTCTTTTAGCTGTGGTTAAGCATATCAGGAAAAGAGTCTTAAAGGTGAGATCTTTCAAGGAGGCTGATTGAAGTGGTTCGAACCTGTCTGACATAAGGAATCTTAGAACCACGTCTAAATTCCAACCAGGTGTAACCAAACGACGCTCCTTCGTGGTCTCAAAAGACTTAAGGAGGTCCTGTAGATCTTTATTGTTGGAAAGATCTAAGCCTCTGTGACGGAAGACTGATGCCAACATGCTTCTGTAACCCTTGATAGTGGGAGCTGAAAGAGATCGCTCTTTCCTCAGATATAAGAGGAAGTCAGCTATTTGAGTTACAGAGTTACTGGTCGAGGATACGGACACTGACTTGCACCAGTTTCGGAAGATTTCCCACTTCGATTAGTAGACTCTAAGGGTGGATGTTCTCCTTGCTCTAGCAATCGATCTGGTTGCCTCCTTCGAAAAACCTCTAGTTCTCGAGAGTCTTTCGATATTCTGAAGGCAGTCAGACGAAGAGCGTGGAGGCCTTGGAGTACCTTCTTTACGCGTGACAGACGTAGCAGGTCCACCCTTAGGGGAAGTGTTCTGGGAACGTCTACTAGCCATCGAAGTACCTCGGAAAGTTATTCTCTCGCGGGCCAGAGGGAAGCAACTAGCGTCAACTTTGTCCCTTCGTGAGAGGCGAACTTCTGCAGTACCTTGTTGACAATCTAGAACGGAGGGAATGCATATAGATCTAGATGAGACCAATCTAGTAGAAAGGCATCTATAAGAACTACTGCTGGGTCCGGGATAGGTGAGCAAAGCATTGGGAGCCTCTTGGACATCGAGGTTGCGAAGAGATCTATGGTTGGTTGGCCCCAGGAGACCCAAAGTCTCTTGCATACATCCTTGTGGAGGGTCCAATATGTTGGAATTATTGTCCCTTCCTACTGAGACAATCTGCTATGACATTCAAGTTGCCTTGGATGAAACTCGTTACTAGTGAAAAGTCTAGACCTGTTGAACAGGAGAGGAGGTCACTTGCGAACTCGTACCATGTCAGAGAGTAGGTCCCTCCTTGCTAGGAGATGTACATCAAAGCAGGGAGTTGACCATGTTCACCTCCACCACTTTGCCTTGAAGGAGAGACCTGAAGCTTTTCCAGGTCAGACGTACTGCCAGAAGCTTCTTGCAGTTGAAATGCATTGTCCTTTGACTCGAGTTCCATAATCCCGAGCATTCCCTACCGCCTAAGGTCGCACCCCAGCCTACGTCCGATGCGTCTGAGAAGAGAACGTGGTTGGGAGTCTGAACAGTCAGGGGAAGACCCTTTCAAAGGTTGATAAAATCCTTTCATCAAGTCAGACCAGACTTATCTTTCCGGAAACCGGGATCGAGACCGCTTCTAGCGTCTTGTCCTTTCCAGTGAAGAGCTATATGATACCGAAGAGGACGGAGGTGTAGTCTTCCAAGTGACACCAATTGAACCACGGATGACAGTGTCCTAACCAGACTCATCCACAGCCTGACAGGGCCGTGTTCCTTCTTCAGCATCTTCTGGATGGATAGCAGGGGTGGGGGTTGATCGTCTTGTTCAGCCATGTCCTCATCAGAGGGTTCCTCATCCGAAACTGATGAGGAAACGGCAACGGAGTGGGCAACGTCTGACTCGCTGAATCCGGTCGCACTGGTGGATGCGTGACGGAGCCGGACACAAGATCATGGTACTGCTGCACAGTCTGTGAACTGTCAACCATGCGGACGCGAGGAAGTACAGCGACAACCCGAAACTGTCTAGACTGTCTGGGTTGTGCAGACAACCCCTTACCGGGTTGCTGAGGTTGCCGCACTGCGTCACAACAAGTCACCTCTGCTGGTTGTTGAACGTCTTCCTAGTGACACACTGAACGTCCACAACCACCTCCGAGAGTCGCTTAACGTCAAAGTGCGACTGGCAACCCACACTGGGTCGCACCGGTGGAGGAACCATCTCAACTGGCGGACGTGAGTAGGATACCTCAGCGTCAACAGGGCGTACAACCAACCGGTAGGAAGGTTGTTGGCAAGAAGGTTCTTCTCCGTAAAAAATTCTCTATCAAGGACTAAGCTTGGACTGCATGTCTTGCAACAAAGCCCATTAGGGTCTATGGGAGCAGGTGTGGCAACAGACGGGGTTAGCGACTGAAGCGGAACCATTTACCATCCCTGGAAGCATGTTATGCTTTAATTAAAGTCCATAGGAGGCTAAGCAGCTTAAGGCTCCTCTCCAAATGACAGAGTCCTCAAGGGAATATCAGAAGGAGGGAGAACAGCACTTTCTCATCTACAGGAACCATGTCCGAGAAAAGCTAGGTTATCTCAGTGAGGGTTTCACTGGTGCATAAGCAGCAGACCAGAATGCAACGTTATGTAACTGCTTGACAGTCTGTGAACTGTCAAAAACTGAACTGTCAACCACAACAGGTGCGTGAGGACATACAGCACTGGTGCATTAGCAGCAGACCAGAAGGCAACGTTATGTAACTGCCTGACAGTCTGTGAACTGTCAAAAAACTGAACTGTCAACCACAACAGGTGCGTGAGGACATACAGCCCTGGTGCATTAGTAGCAGACCAGAAGGCAAATTCATGTAACTGCTTGACAGTCTGTGAGCTGGCAACAACCAAAGCTGTGTGGGGAAGCCTCAACTCCTGACTGACTAGTCTGCTGCGGGCGAGAGGCGGTAACCACAGTGGGTTGCGGAGGCTGACACACCGTGTCAAAACACGGCAGCTTGTGGTAGCTCACGCACGGCAACGGAGTGCTCCGTGTGTCTGTGGGAGTCAGCATGCGTCTGGCAGGGTCGACTGCGCATGGGTGGAGGAGCTCTCACAACAAGAGTGTGGGAGCAGGCAGCCATGCTGGGCGCACAACCGTGGCAGGCTGTAGGCCAACGGGTGCATCGTCAACCTTCTCCGCAGTCGGAGTGTGGGAGCAGGCAACAACCAAAGCGGAGTGGTGGAGCGTGGTGGGGACTGCCGTGGGTTGCGGAAACTAACGCATCGCGTCAAAACACGGCAGCTTGACTCCACCTTCCCACTGCTGATGCGGTAGCTCACGCATGTTAACGGAGGGAGCCGCACTAACGTTAACATGCGTCTGGCAGGGTCGATCGCGCATCGGAGGTGGAGCTCTCCGCAGCCGGAGTGTGGGAGCAGGCAGCCTCAGCGTGAGCTGGGCGCACAACCGTGGCAGGTTGTAGGCTAACGAGAGCAGTGTAAACCTTCTCCGCACGAAACTCCTGCATAACCGCAGCTAACTGAGTCTGCATAGACTGCAGTAAAGACCACTAGGGTCTACAAAAAACGGCAACAAACGGAGCTACTGTCCGTTGTGACTGAGGGTCTAAAACAGCTGGTGCGGCAACAGACGGAGTTACTGCCTGTTGCGGTACCACCTTGCCTCTCTTGGGAGGTGTGCAGTCGTCGGATGACTGCAGCGAGTCCGAACTGACCCAGTGGCTACACCTAGGCCGTTGGACTTGCGCGGAAGGGACCGACTTGCACTTAAAAAGCTGCAAGATTTGGTCCATGGTTTCTACGAGAAACCTCTTCCGCAGACGAGGAATAAATGGGCTCTCTCGTCTTTGTGTGGGTGGGGCGATCACGTCGGCAACGTGTGTAGATACACCCGAAACCACGGAGGGAAACGTCTGTTCGTCGATCAAGGCCTGTGGAACCCATAAGTCGTTCGACATTACTTCTCCCCTGGGCTTGGGAGCTTGTAAGAGGTCCCGGACTAGGTGAACAACTGGCACGAACAGACGAACCCTCGAACGCAACACTGTAACACTTTGCGCATATCACTTTATCACTTTTGATTTTCTGTTTGCACTTATTTCACTGAAATCGAAACTTTAACTGATTTCTACCTGAAACACGCAATCCTATCCTTCATTAAAAGGTAGTAATTGCGAAAACAGTTTTACAATGCAACAGAAAAACATAATTAAAGATAAAGAATTCAGTGGCTGGAAAAGAGACTAAACACTAGATCAAATAAACTACGTTTAAAATCTCTCACCGCATAAAGCCTGGGAACAAGAATAAAACTCTAGAAACGTTTTACCTTCTTCCCCTACAGCGACTAGGGAGAAGAGTAAAAAACGAGAACAACGTTACCCGCTTGAACGAAACGTTTATTCTCCTCTCTCTCCCTCCGTCTCTATCTCTCTCTCTCTTCTCTCTTGACTTAGAACCTGAGAGAAGAGCCCAATTATATATCGTTAAAACATATTATTTGCTAAAGGAAAAAACTGAAAGGTTTCCCAAATAAAAAGTTCCTTTATTTAGAATTTAAACCATTTAAGCTAAGAAAGAATGAACGAAACGCTAGAATCGGTTTACTCTTACTGCAACGTGAAACCGTGAAATACTCTCTCTCTATCGTAACGATAGAGCGCATGTTGAACGTTCTGAACGTCAACAACTGCGGAGACTAAACTAAACGTTAGTTCATCTTTGAAAACAGTACGAGACTATCAAAGAAATTCTTTCATAAAACATTAAAATTAAAAAAGTATTAAATTCTTAAAAGGTAAATACGATATGACGGGCTCAATGTTAATTAACTTCGGTTCCAAGTAAGGACCGCCTACTATTAGGAAAGGTCGCATATAAACAAACATAAAAATTAATTTTTATAAGTTTATAATAAA
Organism: Palaemon carinicauda; assembly: GCF_036898095.1. NCBI lineage: Eukaryota > Metazoa > Arthropoda > Malacostraca > Decapoda > Palaemonidae > Palaemon > Palaemon carinicauda. Next base: position 17,835,288 of record NC_090740.1, on the reverse strand, counting down.
TGGAAAGTTAATCGAAGAGGCCTATAAAGGCGGAGAGATATAAAATAAATAGATCTATAACTTGTTAAGCAAAATTACCAAAACCTAAACACACTTCCGTCTAAGGGAAGGGTCGGCCATTTAAAAGTGAAAGAGAGTCCATACTCTCTTCGTCACCAACACTTCCGTCTAAGGGAAGGGTCGGCCATTTAAAAGTGAAAGAGAGTCCATACTCTCTTCGTCACCATAATTAAATCTATCCAAAACGAGTTCAAGTTTTGAAATGAAGATAAAACCCCTGCATAGCGAAAGCTCAAAACTGGAATAGTGTACTTCACCAAATCGTTGTGAAAACAAATCCAGTTAGGGACGGCGTATTTAGTAGGTCTTGCCAGTGGCACGACAGAGGGAAAATTGGTTCTTTGTTGACATCGAGTACTTGAGTACCTACTTGACAGATGGCGCTGTTGATGTACACCCCCACCTGTATAGCGATCGCTGGCGTATTCCGCCCGTAGGTTTTTTCTGTCGGGCAGCAGGGATGCAGCTATATGATCATCGGGTAAGTTTGATATTGAAAAAAAAGTTTTGAAAGCCCAATTCCTCAACACATGAATATCCAGAGAAAAACTACAAATTTTCTGAATATTGATGGATTTTTGTCATTCAAACATCAAACAATAGGGTATTTTACAAGCTAATTTCTGTACATTCACTTTTTTGAAAAAAATAAAAACTTCCATACGAAAAAGCAACCTTTCAAAGTGACTCCTTTACATTCATAAAACAATACACACAAAATTAAATATAAATGGTTAAAGACCCTTCCATGTAAAACTTTTAGCACATTAAATTTTCTTGCATATAGTTATTAAATGAAAAATATCAATCAAGAAACAAAAATGTAGTAAGAGTTTGAAGTGACCCTAAGATAACATTGAAATGTGGTTTAGTAGATATTGAGAGGGGTTTATGAATCATATAAAAGGGAAAAGAGAGATTGATTAGGCCCTTAAAACTTTTAAGCGGACCAAGGACCAAGCCTGGGAATATCTGGGACATGAATATCTATAGACTACATATGAAAAACATGGGTTTACCTAACAAATTTCTTTTTATTATCCTAGCATAGATTGTTTATTAACCCTTTTACCCCCAGGCTATTTGGAAATTTCCAACCCTTCACCCCCAGGGGTTATTTTTTTTCCCCAGCACATTTTGCAGTATATTTTTTTTTTAATTGCTCTAACAGCCTTAATTTTTGTCATAGAGAGGTCAGGTTGGTCTCATTCTCTTGGAAAATGCCTGAATTTTTTCAAAAAATTATCAAAAATATGAAAAAAAAAATTTATAACATTTTTTTGCAAGGACGTACCGGTACGTCCATGGGGGTAAAGGGATGAGTTTTGTGAAACGTACCAGTACGTCCTTTGGGGGTAAAAGGGATAATTACAGTACATTAATCATACTCTGAAGATGATCATAGTAATGCAACTCAACTGTACCTGATAATCTGGAGACACCTTTTCTGACATGATCAGGTACATCATTTGAGAAAAACCCTCATCTGACCCCGTCAGGAATGCTTCCTGAATACACTGATCCATTTCTTGTTTCAATGTGTTATCAAGCTCTCCAGCTGTAAGCAAAAAAAATTAAATGTTTAATTTCACTCCATTCATATTCAGTAAAAAGAACTAGTGTAATGAGATTCAATATATTCCAAGTTTATTATTCAAAGCTATGCGGCTCTGCATGTGATATTGCATGATTTCTTTCTTTTATAAACTATAAACTTTCTTTTTTAAATGAAACTGATATCTTATATATAATGCAAAATACGTTGATAGGAGGGAAAAATACTGATTCATGAAAGTTCTAAAGATATTAGCATGAGTAAATTAATTTATTGTATATTTAGCAATATTAACTTTTACTGACTTACATATTACTGGCTGTCTATTTGGGTCTTTTTTGGGGGGGAGGGGGGGCAAGACAGAATTTCAGTATCAAAATTTATTATTTTATACCTTTTGATAATAATTTTTTTACTTAAAATCCAAATAACAAAGAACTTCTAGTGCTTCAACTCTTAAGATTAACTGTTAAATGTCTCATTACTTTACTAGAGACATGTGTCAATTGAAAGAAAATAAAATTGATTGTAAATGTTGATAAGCCAAGCTTCTGGTGATTAAATAATATAAACAACAGTTGAGTATAGAAATTAACATTTTACCGAACTGATATCGATTGATGGAAACAAACTATCTAAATACACAGCTTGAAATATGGAACTCTTAGATATTTTTTAGATAAGAAACTATAGATAAATTATACCCTAAAATATTAAAATACCGCATTACCAGCAGCCACTATAGAATCTAGAGCCCAGCAATCTGATAAGAAAGCTAAGATTCTTCAAGAAATGTTCAACAAAACACCAACATAGTAAGCTAATGAACACCCCCTAAAATTATTTCCCAAGAAATTTTTTTTTTAAAAATTAAAGAGATAAAAGTTTACTCCTAACACACTGAACCTTATTTCATAAGATTTGGATTACCCGGTAAATTAATCTTAGTTTCTATCACCAAACTTTTAACTAGAAATAACATTGCAGTTTAGAACAGAGTACAAATTGGAGTTTCAATACCCCATATAATATTAGGGAACAGTGGCGGCTCATGCATAGGCACTGTGGAATTGCAGCCCCGCTATCATTTCTCCTTTTACTTATACAATATATAATCCTAGAGCTTAATGTCGGTAGCCATCCATCATTTTATAAAAAAAAAAAAAAAATATCAAAATCTATGAATGGAATTTTGCATTTTACAGTTACAGCGGAAAGGTTTCTAGCTTTTGTGCGCATACGCAAATTGGAAGCGCTAGTGGAAGGTAGTGATTGATTATAGAAAAACTAGAAAGTGAACTAAAAGTACTGTACTGTAGGTCTGATATTCATGAATATTGCAGCATAATTGAGCTGCTGAAATTTATCTTGTAAAATGAACAAAATGATAAAAATCCTCTTACAATTCCTATGACTACATCTGTGGCAAAAAGCTGCTTTTCAACAATAAAAGCAAAATCTTTTCTAAGAAGCACTATGAATTCGTAAAGACTAAATGCACTTGCAGTGCTTTCAATAGAGTAATATCTTCTCAGTTCTCATCCAGAGATCAAGGAGAAAATTATTGTTCATATTGCACAAATAAAAAAAGAAAAATATATAAGATTCAATCTAGTTTATGAATAAATTTTCTTATACTTGTTTGTTTCCTTTTACACAATATTAAAACAAAGGCTAAAAATTTTCTGGATTAGCATGCCCACTAATTTTAGCCATGAGATGCCTATGTTAGGGAGACTACTTGTAATGTTCATATTTTATCCAAAATAAAGTGAACGGCTCTTACTGGACAAATAAAACTATTTCTGGTGAAATGCTTCCTACCATTACAGACTCTTAGTTTTCAAATACTTTGTTCTATAGGATAGAAAAAGACAAAATCACCTTATGCTCCCAAAGAACACTTTAAAAAATATTACTTGCAGTTTCTTATGAGCTTAGCTGAAGCCAATGCTAATAGAAGACAAATTTAAGCCATAAAATCTGTAAGTGAAATATTTTCAAAACATTCAAAAACTGAACCTTTAAAATACAGTAAAACCACATCCAAATTCTATGAAAAGACCGGATCACTGGAGCTCTTTAAATACTAAAATTCTTATATACTGTATTACTAATTTGGAAATAATTTTTATTTTCCCAACTATACAAACATTTAGTTCTTTATGTAGGAGGTAAATCAGTGGGAGGTGGTGTTCATGCCATGAACATTTAATGAGCGAACCTCCATGGAGAAGTAGAGGAGAGGGATTAGCGGGAAACACTCCCCTATCACATGCATACTCACTAGCTCAACCACCTTTGATTGTATAGAGGACCTACTGGAGAAAGGTGATGGCAGGATAAGTACAGTATTTGTAGAGATAGGAAAAATACAAATTATTTCCTAATTTGGCAAAGCTTGTTCAACTGGTTGAAAACTTGCCCCAGGATTGCAACACCAGAGCTTAAGGAAATGTAGGATGGGGTTCCTGACACCTCATGATCCTATTAGTTTTATGATACCAAAGCAGTAGTCAGCTTATGCAGTAATGGTCATTGAGTGAGGGACATATTTAGGTTTCTGTATTATCTCAGGTTTCACATCATGCAAACATACCTGAATTGCACAAATCCCTCTCACCAGGAGATATTGGGGACATGATGGAAGATGTATTAATGCAGGAACCACGAAATACTGTACTGTATTCAGGCAACTTGCAAAGAATGGAGCTTACTTGCAGCTAGTAAGGCCTTGGATGCTGCTCCCCAAGAGAGGGGAAGATGAGGAAAAGAAAAAGGTCAGTCAATAATTTACTAATTGTCCTGTAAGGAGCTAAGGAAGCTAAATCTCCCCCCCCCCCTGAGCAGCCACCACAGACTATGTCTAGGGACCTGTGTGTCACATCTTACAAAAAGTGGGCAGTGAAGGTTGCCTGACACTTCGACACACTTGCTAGGAATACCCGAGATCCAGATAATTTCCTTTTGAATGCCAGGGCGTGCTTATGCCCCTGACGTCATGAGCTCTGGGTCGTTTACTTGCCTGATTTATTATGAAATTGTTTCTCGTAACCTTCCTCTTGAGCTTGCCAGAGCTGACAAGCAGCTGATCATTGTGTGGATAAGCTCGTCTTGTACGCTTGAGGTAGCGCCTCGGCACCCTCACAGGTCATGGTAACAGTTGATCTATATGATCGGATACTATACTTCCCGTGCACTCACAAACCATAAGGACCTGAACCTAGGGTCCGCTACAGCCCGATTTTAAATAATAATGATAAAATCAGGGATGAAACCGAGAGTAACCAGCCTCATCCCCTTGAATGGGCAATGTTGTACGAAAGACTGTAACTTGATGACCCTCTTTGCAGAGGCTAGGGCAAGAAGGAAGACCGTTTTGAGGGTCAAGAGACGAGAAGGAAGACCGTTTGAGGGTCAAGCAAGACCGTTTTGAGGGTAAGCAAGACTGTTTTGAGGGTCAAGCAAGACCGTTTTGAGGGTCAAGTCACAGTCTGACCAAACTCAACAGTTTGTAGGCAGCTCCTTCCAAAAAACGGAGGACTTACACCATGTTACAAGGAGAGAGTTTCACTTCCAGATGAGGGCAAGATAACCCAAGCTCTGTATAAACCCTGATAATTCTGCCAAAGAGGAAATAAGGACTCTTTTCAGTATAAAGATCTGGCATAAGGCTAAGCAATAGCATCTAACCAGTGAGACTTATCAGTTCTTCCTCTTGGAGATATAATAAAAACACAGCAATAATGGGTATATGTAGTGGCTCCAAGTGGAGAGACCTTCTATGACACCTAACAAAAAAGATTGTCCACTTCACCTGATAGACTATAATAGAGGACTTCCTGAGATATCTAGATATCCTTTTCTCCACTGGTCGTAAAAGCCTCTCTGAGTGAGTAGATGCTGGATAACCTCGAGGCATGAAGTCGTAGGAATGCGAGTACCCTGTGGTATATCTTCGCGTGCAGTTGACGTAGAAGGTTGTGTAACACAGGTAATTCACACAGAACCTCAGTCAGCAGCAGCAGAAGGTCAGGGTACCATTCTACATGTTGCCATAGCAGAACTATTAACATCATGGATAGGTTAGACGACGGCCTTTCTTTGTTGAGGAGTCTCTGGATTAGACTACTGAGTGACCTGACAAAAGATGTTGGAAGTGATGAAGGGATAGAAAACCTGCCTTCAATTCCAGGAAGATTATATGGCGTTGCTGATCAAGAACGGAGCACAGCCTGGATGCCATGTGCTGTTGCAGGAGAGCTTCCATCCTTCTTTTGATGCATATGTGAAGAGCATCAAATCTGGGTGAGGAGAAAGATGTACCCCTTGGCAAAGTTGAGAGTCTAGCATCCAAAATTCCAAGTCTTTCTTGTGCTCTGACCATATAAGAAAAGATTTTTGGAGGACCCTTGCACTGTGACCAAAGGATTTTCAGTTACCACTGGAGTGACTGAATGCAGAGGAGATCAATGGGGACTAAATGGTCCAAGGATGCTAAGTATCCCAACAGTCATTGCCACTAATGAGCTGGCATGCAAATTCCGCAAGAGAAAGGGTTGAGCCACTTCCTTGAACCTTTTGATTCTGCTCCGAGATGGAATAATCTTTCCCAGTCGGGTATCAATGTGCATTCCCAGATATACCAGTTCTTCTTTGAGTTCCAGGGATGACTTCTCAATATTTACTATGGCCCCAAGATCATGGCAAAACTTGGGAAGCATGTCTTGGTGTAGAAGAAAGGTTTCCACCAAGTCTACCAAAATCAGCTGGTTGTCCAGATAATGGAGGAGACAGATGCTGCTGGTGTGGAACCACTGGGAACAAGGACAGGGTGTTAAGAGACAAGTTGCGGAGTAGAAGGACTTCCATCTTATCTCAGGAACTTGGAGACAACAAAATCTTTTCTTCACGTCCCTGTTGGCCCACCGGTTGGCTGTGTTGTGGGATAAGAACTTTTCGCCCTGGTGCCCGACAGGGTGATGTCTTTGAAGACCTGCTTTTTGTCAGGTTAAGAAAGATCTTCAGTGTCCACCAGGAAGCCAAAAGTACCAGACCAGTGGTCCACCCAGGAGGAGGCTTGAAGAGCTGGCCTTCATGAATCTCTATTCCTGAGGCCTTTCCGGCAGAGAATACCACTGGTTGTGCCGCTAAGTTCTCCAATGACCAGGCTAGGTTTAATGATGACAGTGTCGGATCTAGATGTAGGAAAGAAGGGTAATTATCTATGATGTTGTAATACTACCTACTCCTTACAAATGGCAGAGGAAGTAATCTAGACAAGGTGGTAGCCCTAACGAAGTCCTTCCTAGCAGAGAGACCTCATATTTTGTAATGAACCAGCCCCCAGCTTACACCAAAGGAAGCTCTAACCTAGATCTTTTAGGTCTAGGGGTGCAACAGGGCAGATCTAGGATTATGTCTTGCCCTTCGGGGTTGGAATTAGAAGGTTCACCAAGACCGTTGACCATGCAAAAGCAGGACAGGACCTAAAGGAATGCAGATTCTGGCTCACCTTGCTTGGTGGAGGGAGCTTTAGGGCAAGTAGGTACTGGTAGAGCACCTTCTGAACAGTCAGAATCGTCGTTGTGTAGTACATACACCTCCCAGCTCATACGTGGCTGAGTTAAGGGTGGGTCGTAGTCATCATTGTAAGCCTCAGTAGGGGGGCAAGGCTTGGGAGGAGCTTCCCTGGCAGTGGGAACTAAAGCAGTAGCAAAGGCTTGCTGAATCCTCCGCTGAAGAGTGGGGTAGTCGCCATATTCAACACCCAATTCTTTGGGAGTGAGTTTGTATTCTTCCAACGCCTTGACTTACCTGTGAAGGAGGCAAGGATGCTATGTGCCTCCTTTCGAGTATTTTTGAGACTTGGGAACATCCTGTGATTAGGGATATTCTGGAGACTGTGAGGTGAAAGAAAGTCCTAGGGGCAAAAAGGGAGAGGCTGAGTGTGCTGCCTCAACTGGAAAGTGTCAGTAAGACTCCACAAATGAGATTTCTCTCGGAGATCTCAAACCCCTACTAGTCCTAGGATAAAAAGTTCTCCTGGAGGCATAGTGACCAGCCTCGGTTGAGGTTCTACAGGGACTATGCGGAGCTTTTCCCATATGGGGTTGAATCAGAAGGACTTGCCATGGCAGCCCTCATTTCCTGGTATTTCTGGTACGTGGAAACGTCTACAGATGGGGTGTGCAAGGGAGCTGGCGCCGGCAGGGATGACTGTCCCAAACCATTAGGCAGAGGTACAGGTGCCTAAGGGGCACAGGAACATAGAAGGATGACAATGTAATCTGTCGCCTACAATCAAAGGGAGCATTAGGATTCCCTGAAGGCAACTTTGTTGTTAAAGGAATAGAAGCCAGCTTATCGGACTGAAGCGATGAAGCCAAAGGCACAACTGAAGAAGCTCGGGTAGATGAGGTTTCTTTGAAAATATCCCGAATCCATGCAGTGTCAGGATCCCAAAGGGTAGCTGTCTGGGCTTGTGCACATAATCTTGTGCATGGCTTGTGCGGGAGATGGTATCTCACTCATGAGCGATTGCTACTCAAGGGTGAGAATCAACAAGAGTATGCAAAAAGGGGAACTCATGTGATGTTTGCATGAGATGCAGCTGCAGATGTACATCTCTAAACCAACTCCACCGAGCAGTGGGGGCCACTCTGCTGGATATGCAAGAGGTGCAGGTTAAGAGGGAGCACTGGGAGATGATAAACCAACCCTCTCACCTCAACGGGAGAATTCCCCACAGTGCTAAAGTACTTGTTTAGCTGTCGGTAGACAAGCATGGTTTGCTGGGATCTAATACACCATGGTGATTAATGAGGACCCAACTGGGCTTCAGAGGTAGGGCACGAGCGTTCCCCAGTTTACTCGGAAGAGTAGAGCTCGCTGGCGACGAATTGCGAGCACACTTATGAACAGCTTGAGATACTCTCTAAAGTAAGAACAACCACTCATGGCTGCATGGGTGTCCTAAGAAAGCCCATTCGCTTTGCTGAGCAGGCTCAGCGCACACACTCATCCAAGGGTATGCAAACACAAGTTGTAATCCTTGAGAGTGACAACCTGTATGACCTCAGGGACAGGAGGAACTCCAGAGGAGAAAGAGGCTTTTGGACACAGGGATGGGAAAGGACCTAGACCGACTAGTTTAAGCAGACATTATCGCATTCTAAAAATCATAATTCTTAGAAGCACAAGAGGGTTAATATTAATAATAAAAGTACATAACCAACAAGTATTATCTTCCCTGGCATTATTGTGTTATTCAGGCTATGTATTTGTTACCGTGTAATAGATAACACTATGCGCACCACTCACTTTTGACATAAAGGGAAATTTCCCATACTGTTAATCTGTTGGAAATAGGGTGGCTAGGTTAGAAATTAAGCAACAAACACCACATCAAACTATGTAACATTGAAAATAACAGAAAATTGATTAATAAGCTTTTATAATATTTTTAACATGCAAATGATATTTTCCACTTGTTAGTGACTACATTCTAATCTTTAGTCTGCCTGTCAAAGGTAAAAAATCCAAGATTTGAATTATATAGGTTTCAAAACATTCCAATTCTTTCCTTCTACTTTGTCATTCCCCACTTTCCTTATCATCTTTAAATAAATACTAGAACTTTTAGTACAGTATACTCGAGACACGAAAAACATAATCCAAAAGCATTTGTTTATGCTTTATTCAATACAAAGCTCATTTCATAGGTGAAAAACATAACTTGGTTCATCTTGAATTAAATTGATAATAAAAACTGTAATTTTAAAAACAAAATTAACTACAGTATTTCTATACTCGCCTGATCACATTGCTTTTGTTTCCGCAATCTTAGTTATGTCGACATTATCCATTAAAAATAGAAAAATTACCAGTTTTCTTTTATCTCAAAATACTTAAGTCTTTCTAGAAGATATAGAGACTTATGCTGTCTACTGATAATAGCATGCTGTGCATGTCATATCTTTCTCAGTCGTCAAGTCGACTTGGAACCACGACCTATTCTCCAGATTGTCAGGGTTAGAGAGACACACACAATTGAGTGAAGTCTCACAATGACAAAATTAGTATAAAGATGCTATACACATGGTAAGACAGCATTAATAGTCCACCTGGCACGATAGTCTAGTGCATGCCCGGATGAACATCCTGCGCTATCGTGCGCCTAGTTGTCTTTGGGGAGAAAGTATGAGTGTTTATGGAAAATCTTGAAGGATTAGTATTAGAACAAGAAGCTCACACTTCAAGGGTAGTAACAATTTGAAGGACAGGTATGTTATACAGTAATCACAATAGCAGGAAACATTGCAAACTGTTTAAAAGCTTACATAAAGGCCCTTTTTCTGGCTGCTTTTACCTTTTCACATAAACAAATGGAATAGGGGAATTGCTCACTCTCCTGGCTTTAGTAGTAAATATAGTTCTTCTAAAGGTCAGTGATCCTACAAGGATTACATTTTGTATTTACATATGAACAGACTTTTCAAGATGATTGAATACCTTCAAACCAATACAGTATGGCAATCTTAGTGGATTTTCTATGGTTTTTGCTTTACAACGTATCATTTCTATAAAGGTTATTTAATTTTGTGTAGATTTCAAAGAACCAATCCCAGTACATAAAGGATTCATAGAATGAGAAAACAAACACATGGGAATATGGAATATGAAAATAATCTTCAACATTCATTAAGAAATAAAACAACTAAGCCTACCTGTGAAGTACTTTGAAAGGCTGAAATTTGAAGTTTTTGATAGAGGTGTTGATACAGGTGTTCCAGACGACACACTGTGGAACTGCTGGGACATTTTCTGCGTCCAATCTGCGGCAGTTTTCTGTCCATTTTGACGCTGTTCAAGTTCTTTAAAAGCCCGGGCCATTTCAGCTGTCTGGTAATTGGCGCTATTGAAAACATAGGGTGGCAAAATTAAGACTATTTACCAACATCATGGATACCAAAAATTTGTCTATACAGCTATTTCATTACTGAATTTAATAAGGTCATTTTGAATAGAAATTCTAATGTATGCACAAGGTTTATTAGATTAGTGATTACCTTTTTATAGCTATAGTATATTTCTATATGGTACCTGAATTGAGATATTAATTATGCAAGGTCAAAATGCAAGCTGAGATTTTCATGTACCATAGTTTTACAGAGCACTGAAATCAAATGTATGACATAAAATTCCCAGGACCTTCAGATTTTCCATTACAAACTGAAATACAATTGAAACCTTAACCCTTTTACCCCCAAAGGACGTACTGGTACGTTTCACAAAACTCATCCCTTTACCCCCATGGACGTACCGGTACGTCCTTACAAAAAACTGCTATTTATTTTTTTTGCATATTTTTGATAATTTTTTGAGAAACTTCAGGCATTTTCCAAGAGAATGAGACCAACCTGACCTCTCTAAGACGAAAATTAAGGCTGTTAGAGCAATTTAAAAAAAAAATAAACTCCAAAATGTGCTTGAAAAAAAATAACCCCTGGGGGTTAAGGGTTGGAAAGTTCCAAATAGCCTGGGGGTAAAAGGGTTAAGCTCTATAAAGACTACTTATGAGAGGAAATGAAACTTGATAAAATTTCAGATATATATGCTTTCCATCAGATTTCTACTCGACTTGCTAATTACAGTTAGCCCTCTATCACCGCGTGGGTTAGATAACAGAGACGACTGGAAAGACAGCATAATATTGCTGTACTATGGTCAATGCCCTCATACCTCATAACCAATTAACCACTGCCTACGTGTGGTTGACTTACACCCTAAAAATTACAGTACAATGTTTTCACACAGTCCACTAACTGCACTGTAGGTTTTATTAAAGTAACTGTATAAAATCCCTAATCATCTATAGCACTAATTAAACTAGTTCTAAATACCCTTCTATTCTGTTCACAATCCTATATCCTAAATCTTTCAATTTTTCCTTCTATGTTACATTTAATGTTATATCTATTTTTTAAGCATAATCTTTACTTAATATGACTTCCCTCTACCATTTCATAACATTGAATTTTTATTTACAGTGTTATCATTTCAATTTATTTTAATTTCTTCCATTGTTTTCATCTGAATATTTCAAGCTTATTACTTCCTTTTAATATAATTTGAATTCTTCCTGTATAATAAACTACAAGCATTAACAGAAGTCAAAACCTACCTAAAATCAGAAGTAACATAAGTTTCCCTTTGATTATCATTCAATATTTCTGTACTATATCCTAAACACAGCAACAAAACAAGTGCAATATCTTGAACTTTACACACACACAAAAATCCAACCACAAATAATAAAAAAAATACAATGAAATACTTACTACTTCAGTACGTCTTCCAAAAAATATTCTTTCACAGGATAACAGCGACCTGGAACTGAAATTGACATACATTAACAAGCAAAATAAAGCAAATATTCATAAAATACAAAGCATACAACAGGGTTCATAACTATTACAACTTCACCATTTAGACTTGTTATACAATTCCCACTGCTAAAATCTCTTACTCTGTGTAGATTTTGTAATCAGAGCACCTCTTGTGACACCAACCATTATATTCGGTACCGAGTTATATTTTTCCCACAACTACCACATGGTCACTTTCTCGATTGCACTTTTCCCTTTGCATTCTTTATGTCACTATGAGCTTTTTTGGCTTGCATGAATTTACTGCAAATGCTTTACATATTTCAATCACTCTCTGATGTACATCTGCTTCCACACCACCATTTGCAGCAACAAACAACCCAAAGTAATTAAACTGATCTACTTCATCAAGTACCTCTCCATTCAAAATGACATTCAACCTAGCACCACCCTCCCTTCTCGTGCATCTCAATAACCTTACTCTTACCCACATAAACTCTCAACTTCCTTCTCTCACACACCCTACCAAACTCTGTCACTAATTGACCCAACTTCTCTTCCGAGTCTGCAATTAATATTATATCATCCGCAAACAACAACTGATTCACCTCCCACTCATGATCACTCTCCTCTATCAATTTCAATCCTCAACCAAGCACTCAATCATTCACCTCTCTCACAACCCATCAACAAACAAATTGAATAACCATGGCAACATCACACATCCCTGTCTCAGTCCCACTCTCACTGGAAATCACTCACTCACTTCACTTCCTATCCTAACACACGTTTTACTGCCTATGTATAAACTCTTCACTGCTTGCAACAACTTTCCACCACTTCCATATAACTTCATCGCATTCCACATCGTTTCCCTATCAACTTACCTTTTGCTAAATATTTCCCGCGTATCTATAAGCATACACTTCCTTACCTTTTGCTAAATGTGTCTTGCATATCTGCCCGACTTTAATAATCAGATCCATACACCCCCTACCTCTTCTATAAACCCCTTGTACTTCTAAGATTGCATCCTCTGTTTTATCCTTAATCCTATTAACTAACACACTGACATACACTTTTCCAACCTCACTCAACAAACTAATACCCCTTGAATTACAACACTTATGCAAAGAAGACATACCTTGAATATTAAATAAATAAAATCTAACAGATCTACTGTACACTACCATAAAGAGTTAAAGAAACAAAATGAGAAATCATGTAAATGACCAAAACCACAAAATGAGATAACAATGCTGTATCTGACATAGCAATTGTGAGGATTTCAAACATGTCGTCCATGGATAGCAGTGCATAATAGCGGTAGTAGTAATCAAAATATAGGAGGGCTAGTCATACAAATCCACTACTTTTCAAGTCTATCAACCACAGCTGTGTTTTCGAAACTCATAGCACGGTAGATGTTATGTAAGACTAACTGAAATAATACACAAAGCATCAAAGACAAATCTGGAATATCATCTTCCCAGACACTCTGACTAATTATGCTCTAATATCAGTAACCCTGCTACTGCTTGAAAGATTGAAAAATGTTATTTTTATTAATAAAATAAATTTTTGAATATACTTACCCGATAATCATGTAGCTGTCAACTCCGTTGCCCGACAGAATTCTATGGAGGGATACGCCAGCTATCACAATACTAGAAGGGGGTGTATTTACCAGCGCCACCTGTGGCCAGGTACTCAAGTACTTCTTGTTGACACCTCCTCAATTATTCCTCGGTCCACTGGTTCTCTATGGGGAGGAAGGGAGGGTCGATTAAATCATGATTATCGGGTAAGTATATTCAAAAATTTATTTTATTAATAAAAATAACATTTTTCAATATTAAACTTACCCGATAATCATGTAGCTGATTCACACCCAGGGGGGTGGGTGAAAACCAGTGTACAAGATTAAAGGATAGCTAAGTATCCCATATTTCAAATAATCAGTTATCCACAATAACAATGAAATAATAAGTACCTGGTAAGGAAGTCGACTTGAACCGTTACTCTGCCTTTAATAAGATCGTCTTCCTTACTGAGCGCAGCATTCCTCTTGGGAGGCTGAATCAACTCAAAGGTGCTAAAGTATACAGGGCTGCAACCCATACTAAAGGACCTCATCACAACCTTTAACCTTGGCGCTTCTCAAGAAAGAATTGACCACCCGCCAAATCAACAAGGATGTGGAAGGCTTCTTAGCCGACCGTACAACCCATAAAAAGTATTCAAGAGAAAGGTTAAAAAGTTATGGGATTATGGGAATGTAGTGGCTGAGCCCTCGCCTACTACTGCATTCGTTGCTACGAATGGACCCAGGGTGTAGCAGTACTCGTAAAGAGACTGGAAATCTTTGAGATAGAATGATGCGAACACTGACTTGTTTCTCCAATAGGTTGCATCCATAACACTCTGCAGAGAACGGTTCTGTTTGAAGGCCACTGAAGTAGCCACAGCTCTCACTTCATGTGTCCTTACCTTCAGCAAAGCAAGGTCTTCTTCCTTCAGATGAGAATTTGCTTCTCTAATCAGAAGCCTGATGTAGTTGTTTGAAGGCCACTGAAGTAGCCACAGCTCTCACTTCATGTGTCCTTACCTTCAGCAAATCAAGGTCTTCTTCCTTCAGATGAGAATTTGCTTCTCTAATCAGAAGCCTGATGTAGTAAGAAACTGAGTTCTTAGACATTGGTAGAGAAGGCTTCTTGATAGCACACCATAAGGCTTCTGATTGTCCTCGTAATGGTTTTGACCTTCTTAGATAGTACTTAAGAGCTCTAACTGGGCAAAGTACTCTCTCCAGTTCGTTCCCCACCATGTTGGACAGGCTTGGGATCTCGAACGACTTAGGCCAAGGACGGGAAGGAAGCTCGTTTTTAGCCAAAAAACCGAGCTGCAAGGAACATGTAGCCGTTTCAGATGTGAAACCTATGTTCCTGCTGAAGGCGTGGATCTCACTTACTCTTTTACCTGTTGCTAAGCACACGAGGAAAAGAGTTTTTAATGTGAGGTCCTTAAAAGAGGCTGATTGGAGCGGTTCAAATCCTGATGACATTAGGAACCTTAGGACCACGTCTAGATTCCAGCCTGGAGTGGACAACCGACGTTCCTTTGAGGTCTCAAAAGACCTAAGGAGGTCCTGTAGATCTTTGTTGGAGGAAAGATCCAAGCCTCTGTGGCGGAAAACCGCTGCCAACAAACTTCTGTAACCCTTGATCGTAGGAGCTGATAGGGATCTTACGTTCCTTAGATGTAACAGGAAGTCAGCAATCTGGGTTACATTGGTACTGGTTGAGGAAAACTGCATTGGCCTTGCACCAGCTTCGGAAGACTTCCCATTAAGACTGATAGACTCTGAGAGTGGATGTCGTCCTTGCTCTGGCAATCGCTCTGGCTGCCTCCTTCGAAAAGCCTCTAGCTCTTGAGAGTCTTTCGATAGTCTGAAGGCAGTCAGACGAAGAGCGTGGAGGTTGGGTGTACCTTCTTTACGTGAGGTTGACGCAGAAGGTCCACTCTAGGAGGAAGAGTCCTGGGAACGTCGACCAGCCATTGCAGTACCTCAGTGAACCATTCTCTCGCGGGCCAGAGGGGAGCAACCAACGTCAGCCGTGTCCCTTTGTGAGAGGCGAACTTCTGAAGTACCCTGTTGACAATCTTGAACGGCGGGAATGCATACAGGTTGAGATGGAACCAATCCAGCAGAAAGGCATCCACGCGAACTGCTGCTGGGTCTGGAATCGGAGAACAATACAAGAGGAGCCTCTTGGTCATCGAGGTAGCGAATAGATCTATGGTTGGCTGACCCCACAGGGCCCAAAGTCTGCTGCAAACATTCTTGTGAAGGGTCCACTCTGTGGGGAAGACCTGACCCTTCCGGCTGAGGCGATCTGCCATGACATTCATATCGCCCTGAATGAGCCTCGTTACCAGCGTGAGCTTTCGATCTTTTGACCAAATGAGGAGGTCCCTTGCGATCTCGAACAACTTCCTCGAATGAGTCCCTCCCTGCTTGGAGATGTAAGCCAAGGCTGTGGTGTAGTCGGAGTTCACCTCCACCACCTTGTTAAGCTGGAGGGACTTGAAGTTTATCAAGGCCAAATGAACTGCCAACAACTCCTTGCAATAGATGTGAAGTGTCCTTTGCTCCTGATTCCATGTTCCCGAGCATTCCTGTCCGTCCAGTGTCGCACCCCAGCCCGTGTCCGATGCGTCCGAGAAGAGACGGTGGTCGGAGGTCTGAACAGCCAAAGGTAGACCTTCCTTGAGAAGAATGCTGTTCTTCCACCACGTTAGAGTAGACCTCATCTCTTCGGAAACAGGAACTGAGCCCGTCTCTAGCGTCATGTCCTTTATCCAGTGAGCAGCTAGATGATACTGAAGGGGGCGGAGGTGGAGTCTCCCTAACTCGATGAACAGGGCCAGCGATGAAAGTGTCCCTGTTAGACTCATCCACTGCCTGACTAAGCATCGGTTCCTTCTCAGCATGCTCTGGATGCATTCTAGGGCTTGGAAGATCCTTGGGGCCGACGGACAAGTCCGAAAAGCTCGACTCTGAAGATCCATACCCAAGGAGACAATGGTCTGGGATGGAACGAGCTGAGACTCCTCAAAATTGACCAGGAGGCCCAGTTCCTTGGTCAGATCCATAGTCCATTTGAAAATCTCCAGACAGCGACGACTTGAGGGAGCTCTTAAAAGCCAGTCGTCTGACGGAGCCGGACACAAGATCATGATACTGCTGCACAGTCTGTAAACTGTCAATCATGGGCAAGCGAGGAAGTACAGTGACAACCCGAATCTGTCTAGACTGTCTGGGTCGTACAGACAACTCCTTAACGGGTTGCTGAGGTTGCCGCACTGCGTCACAACAAGTCCCTTCTGTTGGTTGTTGAACGTCTTCCCCGTGACACATTGACTCCGTAAACAAAAAATCCTCTAACAAGGACTAAGCTTGGACTGCATGTCATGCAACACAGCTCAAGGTCTATGGGAGCAGGTGTGGTAACAGACGGGATTAGCGGCTGAAGTGTAACCATTACCTTCCCTGTAAGCATGTTATGCTTAAATAAAAGTCCATAAGAGGTTATGCAGCTAAAGGCTCCCTCCAAATGACAGAGTCCTCAAGGGAATATCAGAAGGAGGGAGAAAAGAACTTTCTCATCTACAGGGACCTTATCCTAGAAAAGCTAAGTTCTCTGAGTGAGGGTTCACTGGTGCAAAGCAGCAGACTAGAAGGCAACGTTATGAAACTGCTTGACAGTCTAGTGAGTTGGCAACAACCCAAGATGTGTTGAGAAGCATGCGGTAAGGTATGCAGAGCATGATGTATGCAGAGTATGATGTATGCAGAGCATGCTGTATGTAGAGCATGTTGTATGCAGAGCATGCTGAATGCAGAGCATGCTGTATGCAGAGCATGTTGTATGCAGAGCATGCTGAATGCAGAGCATGCTGAATGCTGAGCATGTAGTAAGCAGAGCCTGCTGTAAGCAGAGCCTGCTGAAAGGAAAGCAGAGCGTGTGCATGGCGTTTAACATTTCTCAGAAATTCCATGACCAGTGCTAGAGTGCTTTATGCATGCTTGCATGGGGTTTAAACCATGGTATGCTGAACAGCAGAGTCAGAACGAGCTGGAACAACAATAGTGTGGTTTCCTCTTCAAGACTCCGATGAGGGAACACCTGAGGCTCAGTCTGCAAAGGCTGAATAAAAGACAAGCAGAAGGAAGGCGCATGGGTGGAGGAGGCTGACTCCTAGCATGAGTGGTTGAACCCAAGGGTTGCGCTTGCTGAGCGGTTGGCGGAAGCGGAGTAGCAAGTTCCAGTTCCTGTGGTGTGAGCGGAGCGCGATGAGGAAGAGGCTGCGCAGAACAAGGTAAATGTCTCGCAAGCTGAGGCTCCTGAGGCGCAAGGCTAAGGTGTTGTGGTGCTTGCCTTATGGAGGGTTGAGCTCGCTGCAGCAAGAGCTGAGGAAACTGACTCATGGACGGGAGAGGTTGTTGTACCTCAACCGAGTGTTGCATCACTGGTGGAGCAGCAAGTGGAGGCGGAGGAAGAGAGGTATAATCCTCCTGATCCCAATGTAAAGGTTGCCTTAAGAAAGGCGGAGGCTGAACACCACAGGGAACAGCAAACTCAGCACGTGTCTCAACATCGTACGCCTGGCAGGTGGAACTGCTGGCAGGTGGTACTGCGATCAGGCGGAGCGAGTGTAGGTGGAGGGAGTGTAGGCGGAGGCGGAGGAGCAACACTCTCAGCCCGACACTCACGCATCAAGTCCGAAAGCTGTGCTTGCATGGACTGTAGTAGAGACCACAACATCATACGCCTGGCAGATGGAACTGTGATCAGGCGGAGCGAGTGTAGGAGGAGGGAGTGTAGGCGGAGGCGGAGGAGCAACACTCTCAGCCCGACACTCACTCATCAAGTCCGAAAGCTGTGCTTGCATGGACTGTAGTAGAGTCCACAACATCGTACGCCTGGCAGATGGTACTGTGATCAGGCGGAGCGAGTGTAGGAGGAGGGAGTGTAGGCGGAGGCGGAGGAGCAACACTCTCAGCCCGACACTCACTCAACAAGTCCGAAAGCTGTGCTTGCATGGACTGTAGTAGAGTTCACAACATCGTACGCCTGGCAGATGGTGCTGCGACCAGGCGGAGCAGGTGCAGGCTGGGCGAGCACAGGCGGAGCAGGTGCAGGCTGGGCGAGCACAGGCAGAGCAGGTGCAGGCTGGGCGAGCACAGGCGGAGCGAGAACAGGTGGAGGGAGTGTAGGCGGAGGAGGAGGTGCAACACTCTCAGCCCAACACTCACGCATCAAGACCGAAAGTTGTGACTGTATGGGGTCGGCAGACACTAAGTTCTGCTGAGGTAAAGCCTTAACAGCAGAGATCTGTTGTGGCAGAACCTTACTCCTCTTAGGCGGAGTGTAATCAACTGATGACTGAGGAGAGTCAGAGCTAACCCAATGACTGCATTCGGGTTGTGAACTTTAACTTCGTACGTCTGGCATAGGTCTGGACTTAACGTTTAAGAAGTCTTGAGACCTGAGACCAGCGTTACTCTGCCTTTATTTTCTCCCCTAATCTCTTCTGCAGACGAGCAAAATAAGGGCTCAATCGTCTGCGGGTGGGAGTGACGGTCTCGGTAAGACACGCCCACAACCACCGAGAATACTTCTGTGCGCCGATCAAGGCCTGCTGAACCCTTATGCCCTTCGACATTGCTTCTCCCCTGGGCTTGGGAGCTTGCAAGAGGTCCCGGACTGGGAGGACGACTGGCGCGCACAAAAGTACCCTCACGCACTAATCACTTATCACTTTGATTTCTGTTTGCACTTATTTCACTGAACTCGAAACTTTAAGTGGTTTGTACCTGAAATACGCAATTCTATCCTTTCTCAAAGTTAGTAATTGCGAAAACAGAATTACAATGTAACAGAAAAATCTAATGAAAGATAATTCAGTGGTTGGAAAGAGACTAAACACTAGATCACTCTAGAAACGTTTAGTTTCTTCCCCTAAAGAGACTAGGGAGAAGAGCAAAAAACGATAACGACGTTACTCGTACGCCTGGCAGGCTTGAATGAAACGTTTATCCTCTTTCTCCCTCCGTCTCTATCTCTCTCTCTCTCTCTCTTGACTTAGAACCTGAGAGAAGAGCCCAATCATATATATCGTTAAAACATATTATTGTTAAAGGAAAAAAACTGAAAAGTTCCTTTATTAGGATCAAAACCATTAAGTTAAGAAAGAATGAACAAAACGCTAGACACGGTTACTCTTACTGCAACGTGAAACCGTGAACATTCTTTCTCTATCGTAACGATAGAGTGCAAGTTGAACGTTCTGAACGTCAACAACTGCAGAGACAAAACAAAACGTTAGTTCAGCTTTGAAAACAGTACGAGACTGTCAAAGAAAATCTTTCAAACTCTGTGGCGGAAATAGCATAATATGTTAACAGGTAAAACCGAAATGACGGGCTCAAAGTTTATTAACTTCGGTAAAAGACCGCCTACTATTAGGAAGGTCGAATATAAACAAATATAAAAATTAATTTTAATGAGTTTATAATAAAAGGAAGTTAATCGAAGAGGCCTATAAGAGGCGGAGAGATATAAAATAAATCTATAACTTTTGTTAAGCAAAATTAAGAAAGAGAGTCTATACTCTCTTAGACACCAACACTTCCGTCTAAGGGAAGGGTCGGCCATTGAAAAGTGAACGAGAGTTCATACTCTCTCGTCACCAAAATTAATCAAATTAATTCCAAAAGCTAACTAAGCTAATATAGAAGTTTCCAGTAAAGCGACAGCCGAAATCAAAGAGAAATACTTCACCAAAGTCGTGAAAATACTCCAAGAACATAAGCGTATCCCAGAACGTCTTGCCGGAAGCACGACAGAGGAATAATTGAGGAGGTGTCAACAAGAAGTACTTGAGTACCTGGCCACAGGTGGCGCTGGTAAATACACCCCCTTCTAGTATTGTGATAGCTGGCGTATCCCTCCATAGAATTCTGTCGGGCAACGGAGTTGACAGCTACATGATTATCGGGTAAGTTTAATATTGAAAATTATGAAATAAGAGGAATGACAAGTGTAGTAATGAATGCAGAGCTGATATGAGTGTCACGACTGAGATGGTGCCCTGACTGAGATGGTTTGGGCACGTGTTGAGGGTGAATGGTGGGGAGGGAGTGAGGAGAGCTTGAGAGGAACCTATTAGGGGGAGTTGAATTGAATACGTATAGGATTTAGGCATTAAGCCAAGCACTGGGGCATCAAAGGCCATTCAGCGCTATATAACGAAAATCATTCAATCATATCTGCATACTCACACCATTTAGTATCATTTTAACCTTTAATACAAATCGCAACACTTTCATACAATAAAATCAAGATGTGAAATAAATAGGGATTAAAAGGGTAAAATAAATAAATAATTTAATAAAATCAATTATAGCTCGTAATATAACCCAATACTTTGTATACATTGTCTCAAGTTCAGGGTATTACAGTTTTCCCCCAGTATAGCCTATCTCTTAATGGTTTGTCCTGGAGTAAATGTGTCCTCCTCTGAAGATTAAAACCAGGACAATCGACTAAAATATGTTTAACATCCATTGTCACTTGACAGGTATTACAGGTATCCCTTCCCCACTCTTCATTAAATAATTGTGCATCGCATGTGACCTATTAGGGGGAGAAGATCAAGAGGGAGGCAGAGAATTAAAAGTTGAGATAAGGTGAAGGATGATAATGAGAGAAGAGATTGGTGGAAGAGAATACCTTAGATATAAGGTACTGGAGAGGGCTCATAAGGCAACCATTCCTATTAATGTAGGGATATTGGTGGGAAAGAAGAGAAAAATAATCCACCTCTAATAATGCATCTACTTGAGTTTTCTACTTACCATCAATAACAGGGCAATTGTTGAAATACTTGGCATAAAGATTGACATCAAGTGCTGCAGACATCAAAATCAGTTTCAGGTGACGGAATTTGGGCAGGCAGTCTCGTAAAACAATAAGCAGGAAATCCGTAAACCTGTCTCTCTCGTGAACTTCATCAACAAGAACTGCATATCAAGAGTAAAAGAAAACATCCTTATTGGTAAATTCACCTTACTAGGTAATCTATGGTAGCAGGTGTTTAATAATGTACATAAAATCATAGGTTAAGCCAACACCATACAGACCAGTATATATTGTAAAGTAAGATTAAATTTGTTTTGTATATATACTTAAACCTTTCAAGATATATTATAACCAATTTGTGATACATGTGTGCACCAGAAAATCAAATATTTTGGCCCCTAAATTAAAATAAGCTGTCGAAAAAAAAATTCTTAATCAAATTCCTCAAAGTTGTATCCAGTGTAAAAATTCTCAATGAGTTTTAATCATTCATTCGTAAGAAAGATTTTTCTTCTTTTAAGCCTATTTTTTTTTTGTAAAATAGAAAAATTGCATTCTTTAATAGTAATTTTCATATTTCTAGCTATACAAACCAGAATTCTTTAAAATAGGGAATGTCTTCAGTGGAAATGGAACAAAGTTGAAATTGTTAATGAGGTAGTCAATGGTAAGTGATGTGAATAAGCTAGTATGCTCCACTCCCGTTCCTGTCAAAAACACTTAACTTTTGACCTTCGGTTCAGGACTGAGCAAGCTAGTTCTGGTTTGTAATGCTAAGAAAAACCACAAGAGTTTGTATGTAATTTGTGTTTTTCCTAAACATAGAAAACTGAGTTTTTTAATAAGAGGAGTATGATTTCAGCAAAGCTGTGAACTCGGCTGCTGAAAATTGCCGTATAACGAGGTGCCAGTAACTACTGGCGGGTAGCGGTAGTAAGCCCCGCCCTCATGTCAGCTCACTGAAAAGTCACTTTAACCTTCACCTAAAACTTTCAAGGTAGATGAGACAGAAAGTATAAATTCAATGACTTAGGTTTGTATAATTAGGAAAAATATAAATGACTATTTTTTTTTAAATTTGTGATTTGCTCCTACTCTGATAAAAAAACTTTGTCTTTTCATACATGACTTATCCAAAGGAGGGACGAGGTTCCTATAACCCAACTGGCTGGTTTAAACTCCCGAGATGTCTAAGCAATCGGCTCTCACGAGGAGCAAGTGTTGATTTTAATTCACTTCTTATCAATGGAGTTTCAGGAGATATGGTTAGGTTAATGTCATAGACAGGTACTGTAAGTGGTTAGAGAAGAATCTATATCCTAATAGGATATGATGTCTATAATATAATGCTCAGTAAAAAAATGTTTTCATATTAATATCCATCATTACCCTCATCAAAGGAATAAACACTTCAATCTTAGAATCAAAAGAATAGGCTACGCAGTACGGCGTCTTAAGGTCACCTGACATCACCAACCTTCCGTCTTCAGAACTTGGCCAACTGACATTTTTTCCAGAATTCTAACATCGAACCAACTCGTCTAACTTCGTGAACGGGTGCCTATGCCGATTGTTCTGGATTGCATGTTGTTTGGTTTAGCATACTGTTTATGGTTTCTCAAAGCTAGAAAGAGATGGTGGTTTTGGAGATTTTCTTTTTGAGCATACCTACACTGATAAAAAGATTCCACAGTCATAGTATGAATGGCCGAGTCCTTTTGAGGTAGCGTTTTAGTGCCCTCACAGGGCATAAAAGCAACTCATAAATCAGTTACTTCCTTAAGGAAGGAAATGAGAAATAATTTGAATCTTGGGTCATTTACAGCAGAGTTTTATTCTTTGGCTATGAATTCAGGAATGAAGGAAAATGATACTTCTCTCCAACCCTCAGAATGGTTGACAAGATATGACAGTCCGTGTAGCTTGCTTACTCATTTTGCTGAAGACAAAGCAAAAATAAATAGGATTTTGAGGGACAGGTTCCGACCCAAACCTTGTATGCGTGGTTCGTAAAAGGCCTTTTTTAAAGACCTGAGAACTGTCATTACATTCCAAGAGAGGGACTTTGAGTTCTCTTGGAGAACAAGATTGTTCATAACTGTTCTTTAAAACTGAAACTTCCTTCGATTAGGAAAGGTTAACCCCTTATTCCCGGATTTTATCTCATTAGGTAGTGTAGTAGGTTGGCCAGGGCATCAGCCACCAATTAAGATACTACTGCTTGAGAGTTATTGGGTCCTTTGACTGGCCAGATAATATTACATTGGATCTCCCTGTTTATGGCTCATTTTCTTTTTGCCTACACATACACTGAATAATCTTGGCTATTCTTTACACATTCTCCTCTTTCCTCATACAAATGACTACACAAAGATGGAGAAAAAACCTTCTTCACTCAAGGGTTTAACTACTGCAGTGTAATTGTTCAGTGGCTACTTTCCACTTTAGTAAGGGTGGAAGTGACTCTATAACTATGGTAAGCAACTATTCCAGAAGGACACTCCAAAATCAAACTCTTGTTTTCTAGTCTTGGGTAGTGCCATAGTCTCTGTTCCACTGTCTTCCACTGTCTTGGGTAAGAGTTCTCTTGCTATCTCTTTCCTTATTTCCTATCCTCACTCAGCCATTTTCCCTGTTGGACCCTTGAGCATATCCTCTTCTGAAACTCATACAGATCCCTATAATGAATTATTCCCTTTGCATGGTTAAGTGTGGTGAAAAAAGACCAAAGGATAACAGCTGATGGAAAGGATTTACAATTACTCAATAATGCTGCCCGAATTTCACTACCAGGTTTTGACCAGCAGACTACATTCATAGAATTTTAAATCTCCTTGAGGAATAGCAACAACTTTATTTTCTAGGCATTCATTACTACAGTATTGATAATGTTATTACATATTTCCCTGTATTATGCAACATACCAAATTGGCTCAAGTATGATCCTACATGCCAAACTGACTCGAGTATGATCGTAAGAGCTATTTCCAAAATTTCTCCATACAAGGCAGTTAACTTAGGTTTACTTTATAATCAAACTCAAAATCTATAACACTTTTAAGGGGGCATTACTCTTGACCTCTGCCTGGGATTTAGGAAATTCAGATTATTGCATTTTCGGCTAAGAAAATGTCTATATTTTGTTTCTAATATAATTTTTAGTGAAAATAATTTGATTTATAATTACATATGTGCATTCGGTAATTATGCAACCCTTTTCTTATCAGCATATCTGATAAATGAATATTTCTTCAGGAATTTGAGGTGAAGATACTTACTGTAGTCTCCCATAACCTTCACCTGAACCATTTTCTTTCGTCAAAGCTAATGATAAAGAAAGTAGTTTATTTATTTTGATCGTGTCCTGAAAAAAGTATGTTGCGTTTCTCTAAGTTATATCCATCAAATTTCAGTTTGCTTATATGTTTACAATTTTCATGTTATAATCATACTGAACGATGAAAGTGTCAGAGACGGTAACTAAATATGCCTAAAGCATAAAATTTGCCCAGAAAATAGACATGAATATATTATGATAGTACTGTCTTACTCATGTACAGGCATTTGGAACATATACCATATATATTTTGATATTTGAGGGAAAGGTCTCACCACTGCTTAGTAAACAATATGACAAGTACAGTATGATCTCATAATCCCCAGCGTTGAGGGAAATTATCACTAAAAGCCTATACTGTACTTGTGCATACTATACATTCAGCTGATCACTAAAAATAGGAAAAAAATGGAAGCCACTATTTCTTTGTTTGCTTGTTTATATAATTAAAATTTTATGTTATATTTATGCTAAAAGGTGTATTAGGTATTGAAGATGACAGTTAAGTATGCCTGGAGAATGAAAGTTGCCCAAATAGTCAGCAGGCAAGAATATATTATGCTAGGAATGTCATACTCATGTAGGCATTTGATATATGTAGCGTATATGTTTCTGAATTAAAGTGGTGGTGCTCACCACTACTTGATAAATAACCCTGTAATATAGAAATCCTGTCCTTGTGATCCCTACTGGTGAAGTTTAACTACCCTTCAAACTCCAAACTGACCCATAATCAGTCAGTCAGACGATTCCTAAAAAACTTTAAAGGTCGATATCCCAAACCATGAAATTTTCATAAGAAAAATCAAACTGCTTTTTTTTTATCAATGAATATTTAACATTCATATATGAAAACTTGGGAAATTTTATATTCTAAATCTTTAGAGAAGCAATTTGCAAAAGTAATTAAAAACACTAAATGAATAATGGCAATATTTAAAAACATTGCCAATATGTTTGAAAAAAAATACATGCAAAAAATGAGGACTGATAAAAAAATAATTCTATAAAAATTCAGATAATGAAATTACCTTTAAAAGTGTTTTTAAATTATGAAAACTGGTTGAGAAACAATAAAGGAGCTATAGTTTGAAATTACCCAAAAACAACATTGTTTTAGTGGGGCAGAGTTGCTCCCCTGAAGATTTCACTTAAAAGGAGAGTCAGAAACTTTGCCGTTTTTTACACTTGAAAAAGCAACCTTAGCTTTGAAAGAATCAGCATACGTAATATAAGCCTCAAAATCATGATTGACTTTTGACCTTTTAATCTTATCCTTTCTATTTCTTTAAAAGGTTTCAAAAGATTGAATAAATCTTCATAATGAGCATTATGAGGAATGTCTGTACAAAACAAAACTTTAAATTTTTATTTGTACAGGCAGGTATTTTATTCCCTTGGCATTGTGGGGAAGGAGGAATAAAAGGTTCCTATTGGTAAACCCTGAAACTTTAGAGTATCCTTAGGTTGTCACCACATTGGAAAGGAAATTTACATTCTCAGATGGTCCACTTCATACCATACCCAAGGTTTGAAAGGGCGATACTTCACCATATTCGGTCTTTTTCTCTGTGTTTTATTCATCCTCATCTTCCCAATCAAAAGCAAGAACCAAGACATTACTTGGTGGTTTTCCCGTTTCTCTATATTTTTGTGTAGGAGCTGCTGCGCATTTGTTTTTCAAGAAACTTGTTTCGTTAGTAGAAGTAGCAGCTACTACATTTACTTTAAGTAAACCTGTAATGAGCTAACAATCAATTTTATCTAACTTTATCAGAAACATTTGTGCTAAGGGAATCATACAATATGCTACACCATCCACATATATTACAAGGTTACTTTCGAGAGCTTACTTCAATGATTTTAGTGATATTGGAATGTAGGCTATCAACTTTTTCTGCCTCGCAATCTAGTTGTCTAAAATAGTGGCCAAGACTGCAGGAATACAAGAGTTTCACAGCATAAGGGTCTCCAGTAAATAAAGTTTGAGGCCCTCAATTTTATAACACTATGTACCACCACAACCCTTACTTGATAAGTCAGCTTAGGCTTAGAATTAGGATAGGTAAGATCAAAAATACTACCTTTACATGAAGACTCAATGGACTGAGATTTCACAAAAAAAGATATAGTAGTTCAGAGTTTTTGAAGCTCATCACTATCAAAACTTGATTGGTCAAGTTCTTTATTTGAGTTTGGTGCTGACATGTCCTTATTGCCCTCTTCCCCGCTATAAACAACTAGTCTGGTCTTCTCTGGATTTTCCCTAAAATGAAGAGCAAGTCTCCTTTTGCACTCAGAACTTTGATTTAGTTAGCAATTATAGAAAAAAAATTTTCAAGAGAAGAACAGTGAAACCTTTGCACTCCTCACAAAGGTTATTTAAATCCCTAAATATACAATCCCTGACACGAGACACAAGTGAATGTGGATCATGAACATCGATAAATAATTCCCTTGACCAATCTACACAGTAGTTGATAGCAAATGTAAAGGAAGATAGCCTTAAACACACTGAAAACCTAACAATCTAGAGTACGGGACTACCAGTCTAATGCGACACAAATTGAAAAAGACAATGGTTCTAGCTGTGCATGTGCCCAGCTTTGCTTCTTGCCATCAACAGCTAGATTGTCTCACCCTTTTACTTGAGGCATAAGTCTATTAAAAGGAAAGAAAATGGAAGATTTTAGTTTCAGGGGTAAATGTCAATAAAACCAATCTTTATGAGAAGAAGCAAAATTAAAGGAGGTTCAGAGAAATAAGAGAACTCAGGCATTTAATTCTTGCTTTTCCAGGGAAAATCCAGAGATAATTCATTTATCCCCCCATAAATGAAACCAGGCCACAAAATTATTTTGCAAATCCTTGAAAAATTTAAGCTACAATATCCTAATATATATGCTTATTTGAACATTGATTTATAATACAGCTAAGCATTACAAAAATGTTATTTTGATTGAAAGGAGAATGGCGGTATGGCATGCACCTTAAAATTAACTTACTATAAAATGTTCTTATTTTGATTGAAAGGAGAATGGCAGTATGGCATGCACCTTAAAATTAACTTAATATAAAATGTTCTTATTTTGATTGAAAGGAGAATGGCGGTATGGCATGCACCTTAAAATTAACTTACTATGAGTCACACTGGCCAACGATGAATCTCCTCCCATAAGTGTCCTTAACAATACTCCATTTGTGCAGAAAGTTAACAAAGTTTTGGGAGATAATCTGTTAAAAGAAGAGAGAGATTTTATAATGGTATGTTAAGGAAATATATCATGATTAATATTTCAACAAGAATACTGATTGTTGGCACAAAGGGGTTGGTTTTTAATAAATACATTAGTTCTCATTTAATACAATGCAAATCTGTAAAAACTTGACAAGATAATCTAGAAATTCTGACAAAGAAATTTCTTTGAATCTATCATCTGCTACAATCCTAGTTGGAAAAGCAGGATGCTATAAGCCAAAGGGCTCCCATAGGGACAAAATAGCCCAAGGGCTCTAACAGGGTAAAAGTGAGGAAAGGAAATGAAACTTTACAAGAAGTAATGAATAGGGAATATAAAATATCTCAAGATATTTATAAGAGCAACTAGGATTACAGAAATACAAGGGTTTAGCAGCAGAAGGACCCAGAGTAAATAAGGAAATCTAGGCTCTACAAGAGGATCTTGACTATGTAAGGTACAGTGAACATTAAGGACTAACAATGTGACCACCAGAACCAACTATGGATGTCAGGTTACAGTAAGCAACTGGGGACCTAAAAGTGAAGACTCGCTGGCCTTGTAAGATTAACAAAAGGAAGTTCAATAAGCAAAGAGCCTTTGAGGATGGTAAGCTCTTAGAGGAGAAACATATCATGATAAGAGTTCATCATGCAACTACGAGGGTAGATAACCCCATATTCATGAAGTCACCCAAAACTGAAAGTAAGGGAGCCCTGGTTGTAAACCAGTAAAACTTCACAAACTATTGGAGCGATTGCCAAGGAAGGAAGTCTGCAGGCATTGTCTTTGTCGATCTGAAAGGCAGTGTTGTAACAGTTATGTTTACACTGTTACTATGATTGTTTACAAGGAGATCCCATAGCTGTCATGTCAAGTTAAGCCCATATATTGCATCGTCTACCTGGGAGTCCTAAAGAACCTTATTTGGTAAATCTTCAATTCACCGATCTAGACAAAAGGCAGTCTCTTTCGATGCTGAAGCAATTACCCTGAAAGAGGGTAAAAGGAGGCAACTGCTGAGACCCGTTGGTAAACATGTGCCGATTGAAAGTGGTTAAAATACCAGGGTGATCACTTGGTAGAGGTAGCCAGTCTGAAGCAGAGAATTTGTAGCTACATTCCCCAAAGATGAAACAGAGAAACCTCCAGTAGGACAGAGAGAATGGATCTAAAAGTATGTGACCTTCTACAGGGATACAGTGGTCATCGTTCTTATGACGGACAGTACATAACTA
Organism: Palaemon carinicauda; assembly: GCF_036898095.1. Lineage (NCBI taxonomy): Eukaryota > Metazoa > Arthropoda > Malacostraca > Decapoda > Palaemonidae > Palaemon > Palaemon carinicauda. The sequence continues at coordinate 17,806,040 of NC_090740.1, read as the reverse complement.
GCTGTGGATGGTCTGAATTCTGTCTGGGGAACCAACAATGAAAACCAGTCTCAAATTCCTTGTAGACTGTAAAAATCTGTTAACCTTGGCAGCTTTTACATCTTTCATTCCTGCTAGTAAGGGGTGAGTTTTGGTAGATCATGAGCAAAATAGGCAAGCAGGTCTGGAATGTTGTGTTTGCTCCCCATACTGACTGGCATGTACTCGATCATAAACGCTGCAGGAAGTCACTGAATTCTGTGATCCTTTCTGCTTTTACCCCTGGTGATAAGATAAGGGATATTTGTGAGGGAGAAATGAAAGCCCCGGAATGAATCAGATTCCCATCATGAACATTAAAAGAAGAATTAATCAAGCTATTAAAGTAAGTAGACTAACCAAAACCCAGTTCTCAGATATGCTACCACCTGCAAATTGGTAACTTCAGTATTGGTAACTTGACTTTACCTTTCTGAATCATATACTGTACAGTAAGTCATACTGTATCAGGAGTAAAGATCACTGAAGTAGAATATCTAATTCAGTAATCTTTACTCCTATATAGTACGACTATTTTACGTCCAGTAACTTTTCTTTTTATCATTTACACAAGTATAAATGTCCTCAAAGAATAAGTCAAACTATATATAAATGGGAATGAAACTAATTCAGCTACATAATAATAAAATGTTAAAATCTCACACTAAATTATGTGAAGAGTTAAGAAAAAACACGGGGCATAATGATAAATTTATTTGGGTAGGGCTGGGATTGAGGGGGTTAACTCTATTCACTGTCTTATCTTGCTCCATTAAGGTCATATAATAAGCATAAGGTATTACTGCTTGATCAAGGATATCCCTAAATTCATCTCATCACTCCTGTACCATACAATCTTTGCCTCTATAGGAAATAGGAATCTTACAAAAGTCAATTAGTCTTTCATATATGAGTCATTACAGACAAAGCAAATTCATAACTCGGAAAGACATGAACATAAAGGTATAACATTTACAGAAATCACACCACTGTTTAAAAGCCGGAATAAAGGCACAATTCTTGAGAGAAAAAAAAATCACAAAACAAGATTTCAATGGGGTAATTGACAAAGCAAAGATGGACCATAACTAACACAATAGTAATATCTATTATGATAAACCAATGATAATATCTACAAAGATAAACATGAACTAGTCGCATCCTCTACAAATCCTCTAATTTTAAAATGTTTGTCATCCAGAAGTATGAAATAAAAGCTTATAGCATAATAAATATTGGGTAAGACCAATTGAAATAACGGTGTTGAAATACTGTACAGTATTATAAAAATAATGTGGTTACTAACAATGTAGTTGGTAATAATAGTACAAATATAGCAATGCAATAAAGTTAATAATCACAAAAAAATGGTGACTTTAATCAAGTCTTTATCAACACAGTATACTTACTTGCTCTCAAGTCTGATCTGATAGCCAACAGTATAGCCCACTTTTTCACCACGTTCAGCAGCAACTCTTTCTGCTATAGTCAATGCAGAGATTCTTCTTGGTTGAGTACAAAATATACGACAAGGCTTCCCAAGAGTTGATGCTTCTTGTAGTAGCATCTGAGGCACCTGAAAAACACCACAATATACATAGACTCTCTTCAATTAAAGAAGGACATTGTTATTAATACATTATAATGAATTAGTTTAGACAAGTGAATCACAATTTTGGTCTCTGGGACTCTCCCACAAGATTGTTCTAAAAATAAAACGTAAAAACTGGAGCAAGGAAAATGTAAATAAATTGAGCAGCAATATTAGAATACAAAAAAATTATGGATGGAAGATATATAAAAGGAACATTTGGTACTATCTAGGGTGCCACATGACATATTAAGAAAAAACCCATTATAGGGGCTTAAAAATATACCTTTAAATTTTGCACTAAAAGTGACTCAATCCTCTTAAAACAATGTTACTTTAGAATGACTTCAAACTATATCTACTTTTTTGTTTCTAAGCCTATTTTTTTCATTTAAAAACCATTTGAAGACAATTTTATTCACAAAAAGCTGTACTGCACATATTAATTTTTCATAAACATTACTTCATCAATGTATAAAAGTTACTTGTAAAGTTGACTATTTTTCAAAAGACAGTTTTTCATTTGTCAATTAGTCATTGTGTATATTGTATACTACAAAATTGCCCTCTTTTCAAATTTGAATGAAATTCAGTCAATATTAATGAAACTACTGTAATACAGTGACAATTTTGCTACAAAAATTTCATATTTTGAGATACCGGGTTTCAAAGTTTAATCTTTTGAGAATTATTGAATAGACTATAGAATGTAAAGTTATGGGCTTTGAACAATATTACAGTATGCCTTATCAGGGTAATGCCTTTGCTTTTTTTTTGCAACTTTTTTATGTTATTATTGAATAATGACTTTTTGGTGTGGGAAAAATTTATACAGTGGCAGAAAACTTTTTTCTACACATCAGAGCAGCCAAATTATAACAGATATGAACTTCAAGTTTATTGCATTATGTTGAGTAATGATTGAACCTTTCCATGATATAAGCAGAATATCTTTGCAATGAAAAAACATTAGAAAAACAGGCTACCATGTCAAGCTGGTTCCAAACTACTTTCTGTTGCATTCATCACCTTCTTTAGCAGACAGCCATTTACCATTCTCTCAACATGGCCAAACCACCTCAACTCATTCATATCTACTCTAGCTGCTAACTCATTTCTTACGTTCCTAACCCTATCTATTCGAGATACACCAGCCATACTCCTTAGACACTTCATCTCAAACACATTCAATTTCTGTCTCTCCGTCACTTTCATTCCCCACAACTCCGATCCATACATCACAGTTGGTACAATCACTTTCTCATATAGAACTCTCTACATTCATGCCCAACCCTCTATTTTTTACTACTCCCTTAACTGCCCCCCCCCAACACTTTGCAACCTTCATTTACTCTCTGACGTACATCTGCTTCCACTCCACCATTTGCTGCAACAACAGACCCCAAGTACTTAAACTGATCCACCTCCTCAAGTACTGTAACTCTCCATTCCACATGACATTCAACCTTGCACCACCTTCCCTTCTCGTACATCTCATAACCTTACTCTTACCCACATTAACTCTCAACTTCCTTCTCTCACACACCCTTCCAAATGCTGTCACTAGTCGGTCAAGCTTCTCTTCTGTGTCTGCAACCAGTACAGTATCATCCGCAAACAACAACTGATTTACCTCCCATTCATGATCATTCTCGCCTACCAGTTTTAATCCTCGTCCAAGCACTCTGGCATTCACCTCTCTCACCACTCCATCAACATACAAGTTAAACAACCACGGCGACATCACACATCCCTGTCTCAGTCCCACTCTCACCGGAAACCAATCACTCACTTCATTTCCTATTTAACACATGCTTTACTACCTTTGTAGAAACTTTTCACTGCTTGCAACAACCTTCCACCAACTCTATATAACCTCATCACATTCCACATTGCTTCCCTATCAACTCTATCATACGCTTTCTCCAGATCCATAAACGCAACATACACTTCCTTACCTTTTGCTAAATATTTCTTGCATATCTGCCTAACTGTAAAAATCTGATTCATACAACCCCTAACTCTTCTAAAACCACTCTGTACTGCGCATTCTCTGTTTTATCCTTAATCCTATTAATCAGTACTCTACCATACACTTTTCCAACTACACTCAACAAACTAATACCTCTTGAATTACAACACTCATGCACATCTCCCTTACCCTTATATAGTGGTACAATACATGCACAAACCCAATCTACTGGTACCATTGACAACACAAACCACATATTAAACAATCTCATCAACCATTCAAGTACAGTCACACCCCCTTCCTTCAACATCTCAGCTCTCACACCATCCATACCAGATGCTTTTCCTACACTCGTTTCATATAGTCCTCTCTTCACTTGCTCTATTGTAATCTCTCTCTCATTCTCATCTCCCATATCTCCCATCACCGGCACCTCAACACCTGCAACAGCAATTATATCTGCCTCCCTATTATCCTCAATATTCAGTAAACTTTCAAAATATTCCACCCATCTTTTCCTTGCCTCCTCTCCTTTTAACAACCTTCCATTTCCATCTTTCACTGTCTCTTCAATTCTTGAGCCAGCCTTCCTTACTCTCTTCACTTCTTTCCAAAACTTCTTCTTATTCTCTTCATATGACTGACCCAATCCCTGACCCCACCTTAGGTCAGCTGCCCTCTTTGCCTCACGTACCTTGCGCTTTACTTCCACATTTTTCTCTCTATATTTTTCATACTTCTCTATACTATTACTCTGCAGCCATTCTTCAAAAGCCCTCTTTTTCTCTTCCACTTTTACCTTCACTCCTTCATTCCGCCATTCACTGCCCTTCCTCATGCTGCCTCCAACAACCTTCTTGCCACACACATCACTTGCAATCCCAACAAAATTAATTATAATAGATTTGTGATTGGAAGTACAGTAACAGAAAATCTTTCAAGACTTACCTGTGTTGTTTTGCCAGAACCTGTTTCACCACAAACTAAGATAACTTGATTGTGATGAATAGCTGCCAAAAGTTGGTCTCTCATGTTCCAAATGGGAAGTTTTCTTGCTTCAGCCATCAAATCACTCAAGCTTGGAGGAGGAGGAACCTGAGGAGGACCCGGTGTTAATCGACCTAGAGATCTCAAAACACTTAGATCTCGCACTGAAATGTTTTAATTGTCATTACAACCAATTCTGATTACAGTCATAAAAAACAAAAGGTATAAAAAGTAACCACAACCGATTTCATCATCAATCTCACCAAAAATTAATTGCCCTTATAAAAAATAATTTACGTATTGGACTAAAACACAAAACTATTATTTCCCTACAGATCCATCACTCATAAATGTTCACATCACTAGTGTTGGTTTTCATCTTGGACACCGTTCCCTAATACTGTATTAATTCTAAGATGACTGCCTGCAAGCTGGATGGCAGCAGAGTGGAATTGAACTTATATATCCTTGGTCTAGGATGGGTAACCTCACTTGGTTCAAGTATTCTAAAAATAGTGCTGCAAGCTCAGTGAGGATAAAAGAAGGGAACTCAATACATGAGCAACTTTTTTATCAAAATAATATTTTGATCAATTTTGGTTAGGGTGGAAGCCTGTCACTGTAACTTAAATGTGTTAACTTCATTTTGGGAAATGAACATGAAGAATCTCACATTGAGCTCCAAGGTGGACCCATTGTTACAAAATTACATTTTATGTGCCATTTTATCATCATGCAGGAGAAATGAGATCAGGAGGGTGGCCTACACTCTAAATGAAGGATGCCTTTGAAAGACAGAATTAACTTTGTAATAAAATATATTGTTTCCGAAGGCAACCAAGGATTAAGAGGGAGAAAGAGACCCCTTTCCTTTGATAGGCTGCATTGACTCAGTCTGGGGTCACAAGAGGACTATCAAGAAACATGGCAAATTATTTTTTAATTAGGGCACTTAGATATAATGATGCACAAAATATTGGGACCTTTTGGAAGTAAACTTCTTAATGTCAATACATCTTTTGGAGGTCAATGAGGTAGGCATAGCATTAATTTCATGAACCCTGATCTTTAGATTGGATGGTAGTGTTTTAAACATTCTTCTATGATTCTTTAAATTTACTTGCTTCAACAAAAAGTAGTGGTGTTTTTAAACATCCCATTTTTGTATGTGCCACAGGATTAAACTAAAGTTCCCCTCCCTTCAAAAAGTGTTAGTCTTCATTAGATAAATCCTTATAACCACACAAAAACAGGTCTTCCTTATTCAACCAACAAGAGAGCTGTATGAGGCTGGGAAGAAGTTTTTTTGTATCGCCCAGAAACCTTTGGACATGCAATGGGCTATTCCATTCTATTTATTCTTTTCAGAGATTTAGCAGGAAATGGCATGAGGTTTACTCATTTGCGTAACGCAAGCTAACTAAAAAAAAGGCAGTCTAGGGGGCGTGACTCAACCCCATTAAATTATTTTGGGGTTACTGTACAGTACTTCAAACTCTATCACTTTTTTGTTTTGAGATCATTTCTTTTATTAAAAAAAACATTTGAAATATAATTTCATACACACAAAAACTAAAGAGGAAATTTTGATAATTCATTTTTTTATGTATTACTTTATCAATGTAAAGATGACAATTTTAATTGGGACTTTTTTATATGGAAGTTTCTTATTTTCAAAAAGCGATTTTAGCGCTGACCCGGGGCACCCCAGGGCGAGTATCCTTCCGCCAAGGAGCGCCCCGACAAGGTAACGGAGAGAGGGGGAACTACGCAAAATTCTTGGTCGGTTAATGAGGAGATCCCTGATCCTCCTAAGAAAGTAGTTGGAGGTAAGTACTCCGTGTTGAAACAAAGCGATTTTCCATGTGTGAATGACAAAAATTGGTCAACATTACAAAAAGTGGGTGCAATTTTTTCCAAAGATTTCAAATTGTGAGAAAACAAGCTTTAAAATCTTTTCATGTAGATATTGAATAGACTTTAGTATGAATAAGTATTTGCTTTTAGCAGTAATTGTCTACACCACTGGGGATCAAAAGGACAGCTCATGCTTAGATTAAGCTTCTTCAAGGATAGGAAGAATGCCATCTGTTCCAACACATATACTATGTTAAATGCAATACACTGATAGGGCGCATTTTCTAAAAATGTAGAACTCATCTGAATGACCTCCTAAACTGGACCTGGATGCATTTGTATGAAGGATTATGGAAATCAGGGGAGGCCTAAAAGGGACAAAAATGCAGAGAGCTAACAGTAAGATCCATGATCCGAGATTCCTTTTGCAGTGAAGGGGGAACAGTCAACGACTGTCCCGATGCCTTTTCCAAAATGTCCTTCCTAAAACCCAATAGAGGTCTTTCAAACGTCTTCAGAATTAGGTAAAAAATTGAATCAAATTGGAGTAGGCCAAAGACTAATTCTAACTATAGTCTGGACAAGCATTGTAAAGTTAACCCATGACTGTGCATAAAATCCTTTCCCGATAGGAGTTGGGAGGGCTAGGATTGACTTTGACCTATTCCAAAGAAGGCCTAACTATGTAAAGTCTTTTGATGGAACTAGTTGATCAGAAAGTCTAGCTCCTGAAAATCTTGAACATAAATGGAGTATATCAGGTAATATTCTCTCACCTCTGTCTTGACCAGTCAGTCATTCACATAAACAATGACATGAAACCCTTACAACTGTAGGAACTTGATTACAGCCTTTGGTAATTTTGTGAACAGCAGGAATCTATATTGAGGCCTAATGGCATTATTCTGAACATGTATGAACTCCTCCTAACAACAGCTAAGACCAGAAATTAGGGGCAACAGAATGCATCTTCGAGATCAATAGTACAAGAGAAGGCCCCTTAGGAATAGTGACTGGCAAATTTGGGCTATGGTCGTTATTTTGAAAGTATTACACTTGATGTGTTTGCTAAGACATGAGAGGTCGAGAACCACTCTTCTCGTGTTTGAAGCCTTCTTGGTAACACTACAAAGCCAACCCTGGAATCTAATGAAGATGAGAATTTCTTTACTACTCCATTCTCCTGCATTTTGAGGTACTTAACTGAAAGAACTTATGCAAAGGATGGGATTTGTTTTACACAACCAGCTAAGACATTTCGAAACTATACTGTGTCCCAAATGAGAGGTCCCTTATTTTTTCAAAGCAATGGAATCTGAAGGCACTCTAGTGTCTTCAAAAAGGATCAGAACCCTGCTCCCTTAATTTCTTCTTCCATTGAAAATATCCTGAAGGACCTGGGACACCAGTCTGAGAAGGCTGTTGTCTCCCACTACCCCGAGGAGGAATGAAGGCTGACTGGGATGGCTGCGATTGAACCTTCAGGGTTAAAAGTCTATTTGGAAGATGCCAATAGTACTAATGTAAAAGAGGATGGAAATTTTGTCTCTTTGCAAGGAACTTCCTCTTCCATCTTCTGCATTAGTGTCTGGGGAAGTTTCTTCTACTTATCTAAACGAATTGTTTATTATCAAAAAATAAAAGGGGGGGACCATATACAGTAATGAGTGCAGGCCCTTGCTAATGGCGTTTTCAGCAAGTAAAACGCAAGTATGAGAGCAGGCCCTCGCTAATGCATATTCAGCAAGAAAAAGGCAAAGCAGTAATTAAAAGCAGCCCTATTGCTAAAAATCATTAATATCCTAATCTACTATATTCAACTTAAAAGTTGAGGCAGATCTGCTGATTTTTCCTGCTTTAAATAAAAAAAAAAAAAAGGAAGGAATGATGTTCAATAGATGCAGTCTATCTTTACAGTAAAGACAGGTTTTGGTCTTGTAATAAATGCTTAGGTGGCCTTGCCATCTTTCCCAAAAATAGTAGGGATTCTTGTTTTGGTTATATGTCATACAGTAGCTGCTGAATTCAGTATTCAAGATGCTGTAACTGTAATGGGTTTCTCCTTTACGCACAAAGTCCATACTTTCACGTTGATATACGGTACTAAGACCTAAAGCAGAAAAGACGCTATTTATTTGGTATATCCTAGCATAATGAAATCCCTGTTCTAACTTAACAGGAAAACCCTTGGGGACCAAACACTTCCCACCCTACCTTAACAACTAAATATTAGAATAAATTCAGTTGTCAAGTAGTGATATTAACCTATACCATAGATGCCAGCCTACTAAAGCTGCTTCAAGATCAATTTTATGTAATGGAAAGTGACACACTAACTCAAGGCATAAAATAGTTATACCCAGCTGGTAGCTACCAATATGAATGAATTACAAAATCAGGATATCAAAGTCATTTATGTGTAAAAGAATGATAATATGCATAAGGTGCTAGCAATCAATTGCTGATAAACCATAATGAAGAAGAATATAGCACAAATGGATTTTTATAATTTCTGAAAAAATAAACGATTCAAATCATCATCATTCAAAAACAAATTATATCTCTGGCCATGAACTACAGTACTATATATATTGACTTGTTGATGGTCAGAAGAGATGACAGATATAGTAAGAAACTACTTTAATAATATTCTGTTTTATTCTTATACTCACTCGATGTTTATATTGTTTTTCTCCAGAAGCTCAGTTTATAGATGTTTACCCACTAACCACCATGAATGACTTTGTAAATCCTACATTCAAAGGTTTTCATTTATTAATTGTGAAGATTGGCTCAAAAGAGGACATAAAATTGAATTCTATTACAAGATTAGATAACCGATTAGTCTTAAACAAGCCAAAACATCTGGAGGTATTGAAAACTTAGAGAGACTAAAATAAAGTAGAATTAATAACCAATCTCAGTCAAATTGATAACTATTTAACAACTAATATCCACAATGAATTGAGAGGTATATACTGTATAATCTTAGCGACAGCTGTCTCCTAAGGCTGCATCAGAAATTACCTTAAAAACAAGGTAGTTTTAACTATAACACTTGAAACTGAACTCGACTCGATCATTCATTGGTTACAACTGGGATGTTAGCGATACTCATAAACTGTAGTTCAGAACAAAAGGCATAGCCCATGTAATGGCACCTCCAGAGTAATACAGCAGTTATTTTTTCATTAAAATTTTATTTTTAAATGGTTTTTCACTGAATATAAATAACTCACTCAAATATTCAAGTCTCCTTTATAACCAGACTGTAAGGGTAATAAAATCCCGAGAGTCAGTATTCACTTAACTAAAGTAAAGCCACGATGAGCTAGTGACTGAGCTTGCAAGCGAACGAAAATTCACCATCAACCTGAGTGTCATGCAATTGACCAGCTTTAGCCGATAAAGTAAAGCCACGATGAGCTAGTGACTGAGCTTGCAAGCGAACGAAAATTCACCATTAACCTGAGTGTCATGCAATTGACCAGCTTTAGCCGATAAAGTAAAGCCACGATGAGCTAGTGACTGAGCTTGCAAGCGAACGAAAATTCACCATTAACCTGAGTGTCATGCAATTGACCAGCTTTAGCCGATAAAGTAAAGCCACGATGAGCTAGTGACTGAGCTTGCAAGCGAACGAAAATTCACCATTAACCTGAGTGTCATGCAATTGACCAGCTTTAGCCAATACATCACAAAAACATTAAAATATCAATATGAAACACCAACTCCCAAATTTGCATCTCTTTCACTTTCTCTTGGACTTCCGCACCATCAATTTTGGCACCATCTCCTGCATGGTTGTGATCACTTAATTTTTGGATACTATCACCGGCATTGATAGCACGAGATGGACATTTAAATGGCTTGCATATTTTGCATTTCCAATACATTTTGGTCTTCACAAATTTGTCCTTGATATAACAGTCCAAACATAATTTCTTTTTCCTCATTTTGCTTTCCACATATGTTAATTCCATCATAAGGGTTTGAGACTTCCAGAAAAACTAAAACAGGAAAAATATAATCATAAAGTTTAAACTCGATAAAAATTTAATGAATGATTATTAGTGCTCGGTAACAGAAATGATAAACATTGTTTAGAATACTAATGACCATTTAATATTAGGTTAATCGTGCTTGTTAACAGATAAGGCAAAATTGTTTAGAATACACTGGTTTGGGCATGTAATAAGGAGACCAGGAGTATGTTGGGAGGAGGATGCTGGATATGGATGTTCCAGGTAGGAGGGGGAGGGGGGGGGGGGAGACCAAAGAGAAGGTGGATGGAGTGGTAACAGCAGATATGGAGGAGAAAGATCTCACAATGGAGAACATCGGAGATAGAAGAACTTGGAAACGACTCTCTAGAAATAGAGACCCTGCTTAGCGGGAAAAGCTTTAGTTGAAGAAGTTTAGAATACTTATAACCATTTCAAAAATATGTTATTTTCATTAGTAAAATAAATTTTTGAATATACTTACCGGATGATCATATAGCTGTCAGCTCTGCTGCCCGACAGAAAAACCTACGGGCGGAATACGCCAGCGATCGCTATACAGGTGGGGGTGTACATCAACAGCGCCATCTGTCAAGTAGGTACTCAAGTACTCGATGTCAACATAGAACCAATTTTCTCCTCTGTCCACTGGGTCTCTATTGGGGAGGAAGGGAGGGTCCTTTAATTTATGATCATCAGGTAAGTATATTCAAAAATTTATTTTACTAATGAAAATAACATTTTTCAATATTAAACTTACCCGATGATCATATAGCTGATTCACACCCAGGGGGGTGGGTAGAGACCAGCATTACATGTTGACATTATTATGAGCTAAGTATTCCGTATTTCATTTTAGCAGTTATTCAAAATAACAAGCATAAAATAAATAAGTACCTGGTAAGGAAGTCGACTTGAACAATTACTCTGCCTTTTTAAGTACGTCTTCCTTACTGAGCCTCGCGATCCTCATAGGATGCTGAGCGACTCCTAGGAGCTGAAGTATGAAGGGTTGCAACCCATACTAAAGGTCCTCATCAAAACCTCTAATCTAGGCGCTTCTCAAGAAATGACTTTGACCACCCGCCAAATCAAGTAGGATGCGAAAGGCTTCTTAGCCTTCCGGACAACCCAAAAATATTGATAAAACATTTCAAGAGAAAGATTAAAAAGGTTATGGAATTAGGGAATTGTAGTGGTGGAGCCCTCACCACTACTGCACTCATTGCTACGAATGGTCCCAGAGTGTAGCAGTTCTCGTAAAGAGACTGGACATTCTTAAGATAAAAGACGCGAACACTGATTTGCTTTTCCAATAGGTTGCGTCGAATATACTTTGCAGAGATCTATTTTGTTTAAAGGCCACGGAAGTTGCGACAGCTCTAACTTCGTGTGTCCTTACCTTCAGCCAAGCTTGGTCTTCCTCATTCAGATGGGAATGAGCTTCTCGTATTAACAGTCTGATAAAATAGGATAAAGAATTCTCTGACAAAGGCAAAGATGGATTCTTAACTGAACACCATAAAGCTTCAGACGGACCTCGTAAAGGTTTTTAAAATAGAACTTAAGAGCTCTTACAGGACATAATACTCTTTCTAGTTCATTTCCAACCATACGATAAGTTTGGAATATCGAACGATATTGGTCAAGGCCGAGAAGGCAGCTCGTGTTTGGCTAGAAAACCAAGTTGTAGAACATGTAGCCGTTTCGGATGAGAATCCGATGTTCTTGCTGAAGGCATGAATCTCACTGACTCTTTTAGCTGTGGTTAAGCATATCAGGAAAAGAGTCTTAAAGGTGAGATCTTTCAGGGAGGCTGATTGAAGCGGTTCGAACCTGTCTGACATAAGGAATCTTAGAACCACGTCTAAATTCCAACCAGGTGTAACCAAACGACGCTCCTTCGTGGTCTCAAAAGACTTAAGGAGGTCTTGTAGATCTTTATTGTTGGAAAGATCTAAGCCTCTGTGACGGAAGACTGATGCCAACATGCTTCTGTAACCCTTGATAGTGGGAGCTGAAAGAGATCGTTCTTTCCTCAGATATAAGAGAAAGTCAGCTATTGAGTTACAGAGGTACTGGTCGAGGATACGGATACTGACTTGCACCAGTTTCGGAAGATTTCCCACTTCGATTGGTAGATTCTAAGGGTGGATGTTCTCCTTGCTCTAGCAAACGCTCTGGTTGCCTCCTTCGAAAAACCTCTAGCTCTCGAGAGTCTTTCGATAGTCAGAAGGCAGTCAGACGAAGAGCGTGGAGGCCTTGGAGTACCTTCTTTACGCGTGGCTGACGTAGCAGGTCCACCCTTAGGGGAAGTGTTCTGGGAGCGTCTACTAGCCATCGAAGTACCTCGGTGAGTTATTCTCTCGCGGGCCAGAGGGAAGCAACTAGCGTCAACTTTGTCCCTTCGTGAGAGGCGAACTTCTGCAGTACCTTGTTGACAATCTAGAACGGAGGGAATGCATATAGATCTAGATGTGACCAATCTAGTAGAAAGGCATCTATATGAACTACTGCTGGGTCCGGGATAGGTGAGCAAACTATTGGGAGCCTCTTGGTCATCGAGGTTGCGAAGAGATCTATGGTTGGCTGGCCCCAGGTGGCCCAAAGTCTCTTGCATACATCCTTGTGGAGGGTCCAATCTGTTGGAATTATTTGTCCCTTCCTACTGAGACAATCTGCTATGACATTCAAGTTGCCTTGGATGAACCTCGTTACAAGTGAAAAGTCTAGACCTGTTGACCAGGTGAGGAGGTCTCTTGCGAACTCGTACCATGTCAGAGAGTAGGTCCCTCCTTGCTTGGAGATGTACGTCAAAGCAGGGTGTTGTCCGTGTTCATCTCCACCACTTTGCCTTGAAGGAGAGACCTGAAGCTTTTCCAGGTCAGACGTACTGCCAGTAACTTCTTGCAGTTGAAATGCATTGTCCTTTGACTCGAGTTCCATAATCCCGAGCATTCCCTACCGCCTAATGTCGCACCCCAGCCTACGTCCGATGCGTCCGAAAAGAGAACGTGGTTGGGAGTCTGAACAGTCAGGGGAAGACCCTTTCAAAGGTTGATAAAGTCCTTTCACCAAGTCAGACCAGACTTTATCTTACCGGAAACCGGGATCGAGACCGATTCTAGCGTCTTGTCCTTTTCCAGTGAAAAGCTAGATGATACAGAAGAGGACGGAGGTGTAGTCTTCCTAGTGACACAAATTGAACCACGGATGACAGTGTCCTAACCAGACTCATCCACAGCCTGACAGGGCAGCGTTCCTTCTTCAGCATCTTCTGGATGGATAGCAGGGCTGGGGGTTGATCGTCTTGTTCAGCAACGTCCTCATCAGAGGGTTCCTCATCCGAAACTGATGAGGAAACGGCAACGGAGTGGGCAACGTCTGACTCGCTGAATCCGGTCGCACTGGTGGATGCGTGTCGGAGCCGGACACAATATCATGGTACTGCTGCACAGTCTGTGAACTGTCAACCATGGGGACGCGAGGAAGTACAGCGTCAACCCGAAACTGTCTAGACTGTCTGGGTTGTGCAGTCAACCCCCTACCGGGTTGCTGAGGTTGCCGCACTGCGTCACAACAAGTCACCTCTGCTGGTTGTTGAACGTCTTCCTAGTGACACACTGAACGTCCACAACCACCTCCGAGAGTCGCTTAACGTCAACGTGCGACTGGCAACCCACACTGGGTCGCATCGGTGGAGGAACCACCTCAACTGGCGGACGCGAGTAGGATACCTCAGCGTCAACAGGGCGCACAACCAACCGGTAGGAAGGTTGTTGGCCAGAAGGTTCTTCTCCGTAAAAAATCCTCTAACAAGGACACAAGCTTGGACTGCATGTCTTGCAGCAAAGCCCATTAGGGTCTACGGGAGCAGGTGTGGCAACGGACGGGGTTAGCGACTGAAGCGGAACCATTTACCATCCCTGGAAGCCTTGTTATGCTTTAATTAAAGTCCATAGGAGGCTAAGCAGCTTAAGGCTCCTCTCCAAATGACAGAGTCCTCAAAGGAATATCAGTAGGAGGGAGAACAGCACTTTCTCATCTACAGGAACCATGTCCGAGAAATGCTAGGTTATCTCAGTGAGGGTCTCACTGGTGCATAAGCAGCAGACCAGAAGGCAACGTTATGTAACTGCTTGACAGTCTGTGAACTGTCAACCACAACAGGTGCGTGAGGACATACAGCACTGGTGCATTAGCAGCAGACCAGAAGGCAACGTTATGTGACTGCCTGACAGTCTGTGAACTGTCAAAAAACTGAACTGTCAACCACAACAGGTGCGTGAGGACATACAGCACTGGTGCATTAGTAGCAGACCAGAAGGCAACGTCATGTAACTGCTTGACAGTCTGTGAGCTGGCAACAACCAAAGCTGTGTGGGGAAGCCTCAACTCCTGACTGACTAGTCTGCTGCGGGCGAGTGGCGGTAACCACAGTGGGTTGCGGAGGCTGACACACCGTGTCAAAACACGGCAGCTTGTGGTAGCTCACGCACGGCAACGGAGTGCTCCGTGTGTCTGTGGGAGTCAGCATGCGTCTGGCAGGGTCGACTGCGCATGGGTGGAGGAGCTCTCACAACAAGAGTGTGGGAGCAGGCAGCCGCAGCGTCTGCTGGGCGCACAACCGTGGCAGGTTGTAGGCAAACGGGTGCATCGTCAACCTTCTCCGCAGTCGGAGTGTGGGAGCAGGCAACAACCAAAGCGGAGTGGTGGTGCGTGGTGGGGACTGCCGTGGGTTGCGGAAACTAACGCATCGCGTCAAAACACGGCAGCTTGACTCCACCTTCCCACTGCTGATGCGGTAGCTCACGCATGTCAACGGAGGGTGCCGCACGTCGGCTAACGTCAACATGCGTCTGGCAGGGTCGACTGCGCATCGGTGGTGGAGCTCTCCGCAGCCGGAGTGTGGGAGCAGGCAGCCTCAGCGTGAGCTGGGCGCACAACCGTGGCAGGTTGTAGGCTAACGGGAGCAGTGTCAACCTTCTCCGCACGAAACTCCTGCATAACCGCAGCTAACTGAGTCTGCATAGACTGCAGTAAAGACCACTTAGGGTCTACAAAAGCGGCAACAGACGGAGCTACTGTCCGTTGTGACTGAGGGTCTAAAACAGCTGGTGCGGCAACAGACGGAGTTACTGCCTGTTGCGGTACCACCTTGCCTCTCTTGGGAGGTGTGCAGTCGTCGGATGACTGCAGCGAGTCCGAACTGACCCAGTGGCTACACCTGGGCCGTTGGACTTGCGCGGAAGGGACCGACTTGCACTTAAAAAGCTGCGAGATATGGTCCATGGTTTCTTACGAGAAACCTCTTCCGCAGACGAGGAATAAATGGGCTCTCTCGTCTTTGTGTGGGTGGGGCGATCTTGGGTAGATACGCCCGAAACCACGGAGGGAAAAACGTCTGTTCGTTGATCAAGGCCTGTGGAACCCATAAGTCGTTCGACATTACTTCTCCCCTGGGCTTGGGAGCTTGTAAGAGGTCCCGGACTAGGTGAACGACTGGCACGAACAGACGAACCCTCGGACGCAACACTGTAACACTTTGCGCATATCACTTTATCACTTTGATTTTCTGTTTTGCACTTATTTCACTGAAATCGAAACTTTAACTGATTTCTACCTGAAACACGCAATCCTATCCTTCATTAAAAGGTAGTAATTGCGAAAACAGTCGTACAATGCAACAGAAAACATATATAAAGATAAAGAATTCAGTGGCTGGGAAAGAGACTAAACACTAGATCAAATAAACTACGTTTACAATCTCTCACCGCACATAGCCTGGGAACAAGAATAAAACCCTAGAAACGTTTTACCTTCTTCCCCTACAGCGACTAGGGAGGAGAGTAAAAAACGAGAACAACGTTACCAGCTTGAACGAAACGTTTATTCTCCTCTCTCTCCCTCCGTCTCTATCTCTCTCTCTCTTTCTCTCTTGATTTCGCACCTGAGAGAAGAGCCCAATTATATATCGTTAAAACATGTTATTTGCTAAAGGAAAAAGCTGAAAGGTTTTCCAAATAAAAAGTTCCTTTAATTTAGAATTTAAGCCATTTAAGCTAAGAAAGAATGAACGAAACGCCAGAATCGGTTTACTCTTACTGCAAAGTGAAACCGTGATACAATCTCTCTTTATCGTAACGATAGAGCGCATGTTGAACGTCCTGAACGTCAACAACTGCGTAGACTAAAAACTAAACGTTAGTTCATCTTTGAAAACAGTACGTGACTATCAAAGAAATTCTTTCATAAAACATTAAAATTTAAAAAGTATTAAATTCTTTAAAGGTTAAATACGATATAACGGGCTCAATGTTAATTAACTTCGGTTCCAAGTTAGGACCGCCTACTATCAGGAAAGGTCGCATATAAACAAACATAAAAATTTATTGTTATATGTTTATAATAAATGGAAAGTTAATCGAAGAGGCCTATAAAGGCGGAGAGATATAAAATATATAGATCTATAACGTGTTAAGCAAAATTACCAAAAACCTGAACACACTTCCGTCTAAGGGAAGGGTCGGCCATTTAAAAGTGAAAGAGAGTCCATACTCTCTTCGTCACCATAATTAAATCTATCCAAAACGAGTTCAAGTTTTGAAATGAAGATAAAAACCCCTGCATAGCGAAAGCTCAAAACTGGAATAGTGTACTTCACCAAATCGTTGTGAAAACAAATCCAGTTAGTAACAGCGTATTTAGTAGGTCTTGCCAGTGGCACGACAGAGAGAAAATTGGTTCTATGTTGACATCGAGTACTTGAGTACCTACTTGACAGATGGCGCTGTTGATGTACACCCCCACCTGTATAGCGATCGCTGGCGTATTCCGCCCGTAGGTTTTTCTGTCGGGCAGCAGAGCTGACAGCTATATGATCATCGGGTAAGTTTAATATTGAAAAAGATACTATATTGGCTTTGAGAAATTGATAACTCAAAAAATAATTTTTAAGGGCAATTTTATTTTGAGGAATTTACTGTCGAGCAATTGACCCTTATCCATTTAAGTAGAGTGGTA
Source organism: Palaemon carinicauda (assembly GCF_036898095.1). Classification (NCBI taxonomy): domain Eukaryota; kingdom Metazoa; phylum Arthropoda; class Malacostraca; order Decapoda; family Palaemonidae; genus Palaemon; species Palaemon carinicauda. The sequence continues at coordinate 17,788,588 of NC_090740.1, read as the reverse complement.
GGTAAATATGGCTTACCACCCACAAGAGAAGGCTTCCTGACCTTTTGAGAATAACAAAGGATATTACATAAGTTGAGATCTATAAATGGTCATCATTAACTTGACTAGTAAGATAGTGTAGTATTGATACGTCATATTGTTATCAACAGCAATAAACAACCATTCCCTCTCTCTAATTCCCCTTTAACCAAAAATTGCCTTCTCTCCTTCACCATCATGAGAATCAAACGGCAGTTGTTCTGTTCACAACATAGATGCTAAACTAATGGTATACTGTGGGCATATGTCTTTTAAAAAGGAAAGAAAAATGTTATTTTTATTAATAAAATAAATTTTTGAATATACTTACCCGATAATCATGTAGCTGTCAACTCCGTTGCCCGACAGAATTCTATGGAGGGATACGCCAGCTATCACAATACTAGAAGGGGGTGTACTTACCAGCGCCACCTGTGGCCAGGTACTCAATCATTTGTTGTTGACACCTCCTCAATTATTCCTCGGTCCACTGGTTCTCTCTGGGGAGGAAAGGGAGGGTCGATTAAATCATGATTATCGGGTAAGTATATTCAAAAATTTATTTTATTAATAAAAATAACATTTTTCAATATTACACTTACCCGATAATCATGTAGCTGATTCACACCCAGGGAGGTGGGTGAAAACCAGTGTACAAGATTAAAGGATAGCTAAGTATCCCATATTTCATATAACAGTTATCTCAAATAACAATGAAATAATAAGTACCTGGTAAGGAAGTCGAATAGAACCGTTACTCTGCCTCTTTATTTAAAGTTCGTCTTCCTTACTGAGCGCAGCGTTCCTCTTGGAGGCTGAATCAACCCAAAGGTGCCAAAGTACACGGGGTTGCAACCCCTACTAAAGGACCTCTACCAAACCTTTAACCCAGGCGCTTCTCAAGAATGAATAGACCACGCGCCAAATCCAAGGATGCGGAAGGCTTCTTAGCCTACCGTAACAACCATAAAAAACAACAATAAAAGTATTCAAGAGAAAGGTTAAAAAAGGTTATGGGATTAAGGGAATGTAGTGGTTGAGCCCTCACCTACTACTGCACTCGCTGCTACGAATGGTCCCAGGGTGTAGCAGTTCTCGTAAAGAGACTGGACATCTTTCAGATAAAATGATGCAAACACTGACTTGCTCCTCCAATAGGTTGCATCCATTATGCTCTGCAGAGAACGGTTTTTATTAAAGGCCAACGAAGTAGCTACAGCTCTTACTTCGTGGGTCCTTACCTTCAGCAATGCAAGGTCTTCCTCCTTTAAGTGAGAATGTGCTTCTCTGATCAGAAGCCTTATATAGTACGAAAGCCCATTCTTGGACATGGGTCTCGAGGGTTTCTTGATGGCACACCATAAGGCTTCTGACTGTCCTCGAATAGGTTTAGACCTCTTCAGATAATATTTGAGAGCTCTGACAGGGCAAAGAACTCTCTCTAGTTCGTTACCTACCATGTTGGAGAGGCTAGGTATTTCGAACGATCTAGGCCAAGGACGTGAAGGAAGCTCGTTCTTTGCTAGGAATCCAAGCTGAAAAGAACATGTTGCAGATTCGGTTGTGAAACCAAAGTTCTTGCTGAAGGCATGAACCTCACTGACTCTCTTAGCTGTTGCAAGGCAAACGAGAAAAGCAGTCTTGAGGGTAAGATCCTTGAAGGAAGCTGACTGGAGAGGTTCGAACCTAGATGTCATAAGGAACCTTAAGACTACGTCTAGATTCCAGCCTGGAGTGGAAAGACGACGTTCTTTAGACGTCTCAAAAGACTTGAGAATGTCTTGAAGGTCCTTGTTGGAAGACAGGTCCAAACCCCTGTGGCGGAGAACTGAGGCCAACATGCTCCTATATCCTTTAATCGTAGGTGTTGAAAGGGATCTCTCATTCCTAAGATGTAGAAGGAAGTCAGCTATTTGGATCACAGAGGTATTGGTAGAGGATATTGAATTGGCTCTACACCAGCTTCGGAAGACCTCCCACTTAGACTGGTAGACTCTACGAGTGGAAACTCTTCTAGCTCTGGCAATCGCACTGGCTGCCTCCTTCGAAAAGCCTCTAGCTCTAGCGAATCTTTCGACAGTCTGAAGGCAGTCAGCCGAAGAGCGTGGAGGTTTGGATGCAACCTGTCTACGTGTGGTTGACGTAGAAGGTCCACTCTTAGAGGTAGAGTCCTGGGGAAGTCGACTAGCCATTGAAGTACCTCTCTGTACCATTCTCTTGCAGGCCAAAGGGGAGCAACCAGCGTCAGCCGTGTCCCTTCGTGCGAGACGAATTTCTGCAGAACTTTGTTTATTATCTTGAACGGAGGGAATGCGTACAGGTCGAGATGGGACCAGTTCAGAAGAAAAGCATCCACATGAACCGCTGCAGGGTCTGGAACAGGGGAACAATAAAGCGGAAGTCTCTTGGTTATGGAGGTGGCAAACAGATCTATGGTAGGTTGACCCCACAAGGTCCAAAGTCTGTTGCACACACTCTTGTGGAGGGTCCATTCCGTGGGAATGACCTGATTCCTTCTGCTGAGGCGATCCGCTGAAACATTCATATCGCCCTGGATGAACCTCGTGACCAGAGTGAGGTTTAGACCTCTTGACCAAATGAGGAGGTCCCTTGCGATCTCGTAAAGGCTCCTCGAATGGGTCCCTCCTTGCTTGGAGATGTAAGCCAAGGCTGTGGTGTTGTCTGAATTCACCTCCACCACTTTGCCTAGCAGGAGGGACTTGAAGTTCAACAGGGCTAGATGAACTGCTAACAGTTCCTTGTAGTTGATGTGGAGTAATCCTTGTTCCTTGTTCCATACTCCTGAGCATTCCCGTCCGTCCAAGGTCGCACCCCAGCCCGAGTCCGATGCATCTGAGAAGAGATGAAGATTGGGGGTCTGGATGGCCAATGATAGACCCTCCTTGAGAAGGAGATTGTGCTTCCACCACAGGAGAGTGGTCTTCATCTCTTGGTTGATAGGGATAGAGACTGCTTCTAGAGTCGAGCCCTTGTCCCAATGAGCAGCAAGATGGAATTGAAGAGGGCGGAGGTGGAGTCTTCCTAGCTCGACAAACAGGGCCAGTGATGAGAGGGTCCCTGTGAGACTCATCCACTGTCTCACTGAGCAATTGCTCCTCTTCAGCATGCTCATGATGCACTCTAGGGCTTGGTTTATCCTGGGGGCCGATGGAAAAGCCCGAAAATCCTGACTCTGAATCTCCATTCCCAGGTACACAATGGATTGGGAGGGAATGAGTTGAGATTTCTCTATATTGACTAATAGACCTAGGTCTCTGATTAAGTCTAAAGTCCAATTGAGGTTCTCCAGACAACGACGACTCGTGGAGGCTCTCAACAGCCAGTCGTCTAGGTAGAGGGAGGCTCTGATGTTCGATAAGTGTAGGAATTTCGCTACATTCCTCATCAGATGAGTAAAGACCATAGGAGCTGTGCTTAGGCCAAAACACAGGGCTTGGAACTGATAGACAACCTTTCCGAAAACGAATCTCAGGAAAGGTTGGGTGTCTGGATGAATGGGAACGTGAAAGTATGCATCTTTCAAGTCCAACGAGACCATCCAGTCCTCCTGTCTGACCGCTGCTAAGACCGACTTGGTCGTCTCCATCGTGAACGTCTGCTTGGTGACATACTCGTTGAGAGAGCTGACGTCCAGCACCGGTCTCCAACCTCCTGTCTTCTTGGCCACAAGAAAGAGACGGTTGTAGAAGCCCGGGGATTGATGGTCCCGGACTATAACCACTGCCTTCTTCTGCACAAGTAGCGACACCTCCTGTTGCAATGCTAGCCTCTTGTCCTCTTCTTTGTAGTTGGGAGAGAGGTTGATGGGCGATGTGGTCAGAGGTGGTTTGAGGCAGAATGGAATCCTGTAACCGTACCTCAGCCAACTGACAGACTGTGCGTCTGCACCTCTCTTCTCCCAGGCTCGCCAGAAGATCTTGAGTCTGGCTCCTACTGTTGTCTGGAGAATCTGAGAGTCAGTTCTTTCCCTTAGATGTCCTGGATCCTTTCCTAGACTTGCTCCTGTGAGAGTCTGGACGGGAGCTTCCTCGGCTGGGGGCTCTACCACGAAAGGGCGGTATGAACCTCGTAGCCGGGGTATCAGCCACTGGGGAGCGATAAGTCTTGGGGACTGAGGTGGCAACCTTAGACTTACGAGCCGATGAGGCTACAAGATCGTGCGTGTCCTTTTGTATCAGGGCAGCAGACAAGTCCTTAACTAGCTCCTCGGGAAAGAGGAACTTTGAGAGTGGAGCAAAAAGGAGTTGTGACCGTTGGCAAGGTGTAATGCTGGCGGAAAGGAAGGTACACAGTTGTTCCCTTTTCTTCAACACCCCTGATACAAATAACGACGCTAGCTCACCCGATCCATCTCTGATGGCCTTATCCATGCAGGACATTATTAGCATGGCAGAATCTTTGTCCGCAGGAGAGGTTTTCTTGCTGAGGGCTCCCAGGCACCAGTCGAGAAAGTTGAACATTTCAAATGCTCTGAACAACCCTTTCAGTAAATGATCCAGGTCTGAGAAGGTCCAACAAACCTTCGAGCGTCTCATAGCAGTTCTCCGAGGCGAGTCCACCAGACTTGAGAAGTCAGCCTGGGCAGAGGCAGGTACTCCTAAGCCTGGTGCTTCCCCTGTGGCATACCAAACGCAACCTTTCGAAGCGAGCTTCGTTGGAGGGAACATGAAGGAAGTCTTGCCAAGGTGTTGTTTAGACTGCAGCCACTCCCCTAAGATCCTTAAAGCCCTCTTGGAGGATCTAGCTAGGACAAGCTTAGTATAGTTGGACTTAGCTTGTTGTACGCCCAGCGAAAACTCAGATGGTGGAGAGCGGGGAATAGCAGAGACGAAGTGGTCTGGGTAAATCTCCCTGAGTAGAGCCAAGACCTTACGAAAATCAATCGACAATGGAGAAAGCTTAGATTCGTCCACGTCTGATGAGGGATCAAGGTGTGCCTCCTCATCATCCGACACCTCATCAGCAGAGGGTAGCGAAGCGATCGGACCAGAATGCTGAACCGCAGAGTCAGAACGGGTAGGAACAATAACAGTGGTTTCCTCTTCCAGTAACTGTTGAGGGAAAACCTGAGGCTCAGACTGCAAAGGCTGAACAACAGACGAAGCAGAAGGCAGGCGCATGGGTGAAGGAGGTTGACTCCTAGCAAGAGAGGTTGAACCCAAGGATTGCACAAGCTGAGCGGAGGACGGAGGCGGAGTAGTCCGTTCCTGTTCCTGTGAGATGAGCGGAGCATGATGAGGTTGAGGCTGCGCAGAACAAGGTAAAGTTCTCGCAAGCTGAGGCTCCTGAGGCGCAAGTCCAGGGTGTAGAGGAGCTTGCCTTAAGGAGGGTTGAGCTCGCTGCAGCGATGGCTGAGCAGACAGACTCACGGAGGGGAGAGGTTGTTGTACCCCAACCGAGAGTTGCACCACTGGTGGAGCAGCAAGGGGAGGCGGAGGAAGAGTGGAATAACTCTCCTGATCCCAAAGCAAGGGTTGCCTTAAAGAAGGCTGAGGCTGAACACCACTGGGAACAGCGAACTCCGAAAGTGGCTCAACATCGTACGCCTGGCAGATGGTGCTGCGACCAGGCGGAGCAAGTGCAGGCGGGGCGAGCACAGGCGGAGCGAGAACAGGCGGAGGGAGTGTAGGCGGAGGAGGAGGTGCAACACTCTCAGCCCGACACTCACGCATCAAGTCCGGAAGCTGAGCTTGCATGGACTGAAGCAGGGTCCACTTGGGATCGGCAGAAACGATAACAGACTGAGGTAAAGTCACAGTCGGGCTCTGTTTTGGCAGAACCTTACTCCTCTTGGGCGGAGTACAGTCGACAGATGACTGAGGCGAGTCAGAGCTGAGCCAATGACTGCAACCTGGCTGAGCACTCGCGGACTGGACTCTACGTTTAAGCGGTCTCGAGACCTGAGACCAACGTTTCTTCCCTGCTAGTTGATCAGCGGACGAGAATAAGACGGGCTCAATCGTCTGCAGGTGGGAGTGACGGTCTAAGGAAGACACGCCCGCAACCACCGAGGATAGTTCTGTGCGCCTAACAAGGCCTGTCGAACCCTTAAGCCCTTCGACATTGCTTCTCCCCTGGGCATGGGAGCTTGCAAGAGGTCCCGGACTGGGAGGACGACTGGCTCGCACAGAAAAATCCTCACGCACCACACTGGCACCACTAGCACTTGGCACTGCACCGACACTAGCACTCGTCACAGCACTGGCACTAATTCCACCCACTGCACTCTTGACCTTCAGTTCTTTAACTTCGGCCATCAGAGACTTATGGTCACTTACCACTGATTCTACTTTATCGCCTAAAGCCTGAATAGCACGCAAAACAACTGACATATCAGGCGGAGGGCACACAGTAGGTTCGGGGGTAGCCACTACAGGGGTAGGAAAAGGTAGGGGATCATGAGGTGAGGAAAACATAGAAGAGTGAGAAGAACTTCTCCTAACTCTACCTCTCTCTAACTTAGATGAATATTTTAAAAGACGGACAAATTCCAATTCCGAAAGTCCGGCGCATTCCTCACATCGATTTTCTAATAGACAGGGCCTGTCCCTACAGTCAGAACAAGCGGTGTGAGGATCTACCGAGGCCTTCGGAATACGCCTATTGCAAGACCTACATCGTCTATGGGAGGGGGCTTGCGAAACGTCAGACATCTTGTTTCAAAGAGTTAGCCAAAGGGTGATCCAAAAACAAGCAAAATTCGTTAACCGTTATATCAGAATTATATAAAAGCTATCTAGCTAATATAAGGATTCCAGTAAAGCGACAGCCGTTAATCTGAGAGAATACTTCACCAAATATCCGTGAATAAACTCGAAGACCATAAGCGTATCCCAGAACGTCTAGCCGGAAGCACGACAGAGGAATAATTGAGGAGGTGTCAACAACAAATGATTGAGTACCTGGCCACAGGTGGCGCTGGTAAGTACACCCCCTTCTAGTATTGTGATAGCTGGCGTATCCCTCCATAGAATTCTGTCGGGCAACGGAGTTGACAGCTACATGATTATCGGGTAAGTTTAATATTGAAAATGGGAAATTCTGTAGTAAATTTTAGGGGTGAACATCAATAAACTGACTCTGTAAGAGGCAATATGAACATCAGGGAAGATTCATAGAAATACAGATAGTACAATAGAAATTAAGGCCAGGCAAAATTATATAATTCAGACAATTAGCAACTTTTCCATAGAAACAAAGTAAAAAATAAAAGTGACCAAATGGATAATACTACTCTAACTCTACCTCTTAATTATTGGCCAACATAGTACTCCACTTACATTTTGTTATTTATGAATAAATATTTTTCTATTTTGAAGAAAAAGATCAGGGGATGTATTTGTGTACAAACATAATTTCATAAATATAAAACTTATAAATGCAGTTACGTTTCATGCACAATGCTCTAGAAGTAATGTCAAAAATCTTACATTCAGGGTTCATAAGGCGATCTCTTTCTGTAGCAGGTAGAAGATCTTGTCTCTCTTTATTTGTAACCGGGCAACGCTGAAGCAAACCCAAGATGGTTGAACGAGTTGCATCAGCGAGTCCAACAACTGCTTCACTGCTCATAATGGTAGATCCTTCTTTTTTGTATACAGTTAGGTAACGAAAAGAGCCTTTCCTGTAAATATTTAATATTGCCCATGAGAGAAAATTTGAAAGTCTTGGTAAACAATATCATAAAATGACAAATTCGTAGATTATTTGTATTTTTCCTAACTATACAAACCTTAGCTATTTAATAGGGGTATTACTTTCAGCGTAGCTGAAATGACGAGCCATTAATTTTTAACGAGGGTTTACTACCCACACCGCTAGTTAGTGGGGGTAGGGGAGGGTAGCTTGATTACCCCACCCCTCTCACACACCTGTGCTTGAGATCACTTTGCTTGGAGGTAGGACTTCAAGGGGGATAGAGCTGGCAGGCAAGTTTGGTTAAATAGCTGAGGTTTGTATAGTTAGTAAAAATACAAATTATCTACGAATTTGTCATTTGTTCCGTAACTGGAATACAAACCACGCTAATTAATAGGGGTGACTCACCCATTAGGAAGGGTGGATGTCCCACCCAGTCTGGCTTTTGGCTTTGCCCGGGGGCTCCTTATTTGAGTGTGTTAGCACTCAAGAAATAAGGAGCCCCTGCACCTCGCTAAAACCTTGCTACGCAAGGTCTGCGACCTACGCAAGCTGTGTGTGAAGGTATGAAGAAGTGTGACTTGTCCTAGAAAGTTGTTCTGAAGTTCTTTAGATGGATACTTGTAGACTAGGACTTTCCCAATACCACCTCGTCAGGGTATGGGGACGTAACAGTATTACTGTAATATTAATACTAGGAACACAAGGGAGCATGGTTTACCTGCAGTGGTTTGAGGTCAGCTATGCAGAGAACCCAGGATGCTGCTTTCCCCAAGAGAGGGGATGATGAAGAAAAGAATAAGGGCCAGTCAAATCTTTTCATTCATGCAGACTAAAACCGGGTAACAATGCCCTCAACCTTCTGCTAATTGTCCAATAAAGAACTTCAGGTTTTAAACCAGCTGTTGTGCCACCACCACAGGACCAAAAGAGAAAGTATCGAGTATCCTGTGGGTCACGTCTTGCAGGTAGTGGGATGTGAATGTGGTTTGCCATTTCCACACCCCAGCTTGAAGAACCTGCGTCACTGAAAAATTTCTTTTGAAGGCCAGGGACGTAGCTATGACCCTGACATCATGTGCTCTGGGGTGACGTGACGGAGGAGGGTCTGGATTCAGTGCCAGGTCAATGAACCTGCGAATCCATGCAGAGATGGTTGTCTTGGTGACCCTCCTCTTAGGCCTTCCTGTGCTGATTGAGGATCTCGGCTGCCGAGAATGAGACCTGCCGGTTGGAGTCTTTCTCAAGAGGGATTCTCCTGGTTAGCTCTTCCAGCAAGTGGTGAAGTGGATGGAAGAGCTAGACAAGGATCCTCTAGGATCTCGAAGTACCCCCTCTGCTATACGCGAGGAGGTGGGAGGAGCTTGTTGGTGGTACCGGAACGGTTGGAGGAGGACGTCTCGGAGAGCTGTTGTGAGATCTTGTCCCTGGTACTCTTTACCCCTTGAGACCAGGGCAGGGCTGCACTGGTATTAGAGAGCTTTTGAGTACCAAAGATGCGGTCTAAGACCGTGTCTTTGTCCTCTCGAGGAGGGATCTCTGGGTCGGAAAACCCGTTGAGAGCCCTCATTAGAGTCAGAACTTGCCAAAACGCATGTTCTGACTCCTGCTGGTCTCCTCCTGTTGTAGGACTTGCAGCGAAGTCTCCTTCTATCCCCGAAGGCTCTTCTTGGGGAGAGTCGCGGACATTCCCTGAGAGGCTAGTTGGCTCCATCCTAGTCCTAGTGGAGGACTTAGGCAATGTTTTGGAGTCTTTAGATTCCTTCCTGGGAAGGATTTAAGACTCCAACATTGACGAGGTTGGTATGTTCCTTCCAATCCCTGACTGAGTGGCCCCTCGGCGCGAAGAGAGGTTTCCTCCGTTGGTGTGATGGGGGAAAGTCTCACCTCGCGTGATTCCCTTGGAGACAGGAAATCTTCGTCTGAAAGGGAAGGAGAGGCAGTCTGAGGAATAGGAGGAACCTGCCTCGAAGGTCTGCGTGGAGTCAGTTTCGCCTTTGGAGAAGTGACCGCGTCTGGAACTAATCTTTTTCTCTTCAAAGGGGTAGAACAAGCCATGGTTCTGTGTTCCAATTCAGAGAGGACAGGCTTGAAAGCCTGAGTTACGGCTCAGATCAGGGCACCGAACCAGGGCTGTTGGCTGACAGATGCGCTGTCAGACATACCCTTTAAAGGGAAAGGGATTGAAGGATCCCTGGGAGGAGTCACTATCATTGGTGGGTTCGCCTTTGGTAGCTTTGGGATCCTGGACCCCTCTGGAAGTTTTCCTTCATCCACAATGCGCAGTGGCATGCGCTTGCGGGAAGGGGAATGAGGCGATGGCGACCTTGACGTACGTCGTTCATTGGAGTGGGTAGTCTCGCGCGCGGGAGGATATTGACGCTCGCGCGAGGGAGAACATCGGGGCCCGCGCGAGGGAGAACATCGGGGCCCGCGCGAGGGAGAACATCGGGGCCCGCGCGAGGGAGAACATCGGGGCCCGCGCGAGGGAGAACATCGGGGCCCGCGCGAGGGAGAACATCGGGGCCCGCGCGAGGGAGTACATCGGGGCTCGCGCGAGGGAGTACATCGGGGCCCGCGCGAGGGAGTACATCGGGGCTCGCGCGAGGGAGTACATCGGGGCTCGCGCGAGGGAGAACATCGGGGCTCGCGCGAGGGAGAACATCGGGGCTCGCGCGAGGGAGAACATCGGGGCTCGCGCGAGGGAGAACATCGGGGCTCGCGCGAGGGAGAACATCGGGGCTCGCGCGAGGGAGAACATCGGGGCTCGCGCGCGGGAGACTGGTGGCGCGGGTGCGCAGGATTATCACGAAGAGCACGCGGGAGAGTGTTTGCGCATGTCTGTGCTGGCCGTAAGGCACGCACGCGCATGAGAAATTTCCCTAGCACCCGGGCGCGCAGTGGATTCATGCGGGGAGCTCGGGACAAAGTTTGCACACATCCCTGAGAGAGGAATGCCGAGCGTGCGCAGGGCGTGTGCACATATCCTTGCAGATGCGCGCGGAGAAGGCAGCATGGCTGAATTCCCAGAAATCCTGCTATCAGTGGAAAGTTGGCACGCAGGTTTTACCAGGCGCGTAGGGTGGTGCACAGCATGGCTCGCAGGAGAGTGAGATGTTGGGAGCGTATGTGCATGTGCAGAAAAATGTTGGCGCACGGGAGAGCGCTAGCGCGCAGGTAGTTTCCGCACAGGTGAGTGTTGGCGCGCAGATGGGCGCGGGTGCGTAGGAGACTATGGGCGCGTGGGTGCAGTTTGCGCATGGCGCACAGGCAAAACCTGGCGCGCATGGCGCGTGATGGAGCTAAGCTCTTGTTGGAGCGTATGCGCGTGTTGGTGTGTATGCTCTTGATGCCCTGTGTTAGGGTTAGGGAGAAAGTCAGCGCGTAGTGATGGGGCCTGACGAGCTACTAAAGAGCTCGTCTGGTTTCGTGGGCGCATAGCGCGTAATAGCACCTTTGGAGGGAGCCTTGTTAGGCCCATGCAGGAACAGTGACTGCAGGTTGGCAGGTCTGTTGGGTGGAAGGTCGACGTATCCTTTAAAAGGACGACCTTCCACCGAAGGAGATCGCAAACGATCTGCAGAGAGGTCCAGGACCAATGCAGGAGCAGTGACGGATGAATGGTCTAGAGGCTCCTCTGCGGTGGACTGCATCGAAGATATTGGATCAGCAAGGTGACCTTCTGCAGTCCTCTGAAGAGGAGTCTCTGTAAGTGAACTCCCCCGAGGGGGAGAAACACTAGCAGGAGAGACTGACGATGGACTTAATTTAACCCTCGTAGGTTGATCAGGAACGGGAGAAACTAAGCCGTCAGCTACCATAGAGTTTGGAGTGGAAGAGGAGATGGGTGAGACCGCATTGGATACCTCTGACACCACAACGTCGACAAGAGACAGAGGATCAACCTCTGACGGTGATGACAATTGCTTGACAGCAGCACCCAATCAGATGTAGTTAGGCAAAACCTCCTTGGAGGGCTAACCCGTAAGCCCCAAGGAGGACCATAAGTTTTCACAAATATCGGGTTTTATTAATTCCATGATTTTGGTAAATTCTGGTATTCAAAGAAAGTTTATAATAACATGTTTAACTTATGCTGAGTGTAATTTATCCCAATTTGCGTTAAAATATGTGAAAAATTACAAAATTACAAAGGGTGCATCCAAAAACAAGCTGCTGTCGTTGACTTCGGCGGATTGTGTTATTAAATTTAGACTTACCAAGTCGATTCTTTATAATATATTTATTCTTTCACATTGTTTATTGACAAAACATATATCTGATGGAGAAATATAGGTTAATAAATAAGTTTCGATTCACATTGCTTGGTAATTATTCGAGAACAATGAAGGTGTTCGGACAAAAATACTTCCGACCAATCAGGTATCAGGAACCTTTCCATGCTAAAAGGGCACCCCTGTGAGTGGGTGCAATTATGCACCGCTATAAAAAATAGACTATAGAGGCTCAAATTTCATCCAACACATCACTCTCTTCCAAATACTGAATTGCAACCCAAGTATGATGCCTCCACTGAACTGCCTAAAGAATCTTATCAAAAGACAAGATCACTTCATTACCTTACTACATGTACTAAATTTAGTAATAAAAGTAGAGCACTACATAACACCAGGTCCAACACTGAAGATTATCTCTAAGTTTCTCAAATAGAGTGGAGCAAACACAGAGGGCTACCCCTTGGAACATATAGAAAAGCCAGGTTCTAAGCAAATATCAAATAGCCAACACCCCTATTCCCCAGCATCCTGAAAGGAAATGGCAAGAAAGACTAGCCTACTCTAGCTGTCAGTGAGCACACAAAATTATCTTTCCTCAATACGAAAAACAAAATAATCAATTTTTATAATTTCTATTTTTCTTAATTATAGAAACCTTTTGTCCTTTAAAACAGGGAATGTCTTCAGCACGGCTGGAATGCCCTTTGAATTCATTAATGAGGTAGTTAAGGACTGTCGCCCCACTCATTCTTCTGTTAAAGACTCTTAACTTTTAGCTCAGCACTGAGAGGGGTGGTTATTTTTCCCTTTGACCTGCCCAGCACTGAGAGGGGTAGTTATTTTTCACTTTTGACCTGCTCAGAACTGAGAGGGGTGGTTATTTTTCCCTTTGACCTGCCCAGCACTGAAAGGGGTAGTTATTTTTCACTTTTGACCTGCTCAGAACTGAGAGGGGTGGTTATTTTTCCCTTTGACCTGCCCAGCACTGAGAGGGGTAGTTATTTTTCACTTTTGACCTGCTCAGAACTGAGAGGGGTGGTTATTTTTCACTTTTGACCTGCTCAGAACTGAGAGGGGTGGTTATTTTTCCCTTTGACCTGCCCAGCACTGAGAGGGGTAGTTATTTTTCACTTTTGACCTGCTCAGAACTGAGGGGTGGTTATTTTTCCCTTTTGACCTGCTCAGAACTGAGAGGGGTGGTTATTTTTCCCTTTTGACCTGCTCAGAACTGAGAGGGGTGGTTATTTTTCCCTTTAACCTACTCAGCACTGAGAGGGGTAGTTATTTTTCTTTTGACCTGCTCAGAACTGAGAGGGGGGGTTATTTTTCACTTTTGACCTGTTCAGAACTGAGAGTGGTGGTTATTTTTCTCTTTTGACCTCTTCAGAACTGAGAGGGGTGGTTATTTTTCACTTTTGACCTCTTCAGAACTGAGAGGGGTGGTTATTTTTCACTTTTGACCTCTTCAGAACTGAGAGGGGTGGTTATTTTTCACTTTTGACCTGCTCAGAACTGAGAGTGGTGGTTATTTTTCACTTTTGACCTGTTCAGCACTGAGAGGGGCGGTTGAGTTGAATAGTTTAACTTTTAAGTGTACGAGATACAGTAACAGAAACATAAAAACATTATGCTAATAATAATACAAGCATCACAATTTGCACATTTGTTCTCAAGTCATACTAATCAGATCTGGCCGATTGGCCATTTTTCAAGATGGGCACCAAATTAGCCACCCCAGTTGACATTTTGCTTAAAAATACTTGCAGTTGTCTGAATTGCATGAACTAGATATGGATTCCCATGTTTTTAGAGCTACTAAAGTCGATTTCAATGTTTATAAAGCAAAATGACACATATTCTTAAAGATCTTATTGTTTATAAAGCAAAGTTACATATTTTTCAAGATTTTATTGTAAAGTATATTTTTTTCAAAATGGCCACCAGACTGTCTGTTTTTTTGTAAGCTTTGCACTACAATGTTCAAGCTTATGAAAAAGGCATACCATGATTACAACTCTGAAGAGTGGCATATCACATAGATCCTTTGAGGATTGCTGTAATAAATGAAAAGAGAGCCCTCAGTTCCAGTTCTGGAATCTGGTGCTGGACATGGAGCTCACATTTTTCATCCTGATTAGCTCTTTCAAAGGTGACTTCAACTTTTTACTGGTGACTTACTTCTTTGCGAATAACAAAGTCAATTATGCGCAATGGGTTCCAATTTACCCGAGATATGATGTCACTTGATCAATAACATCCAGATATGAGTATTAAGTTTTACACAGGGAACTTCTCGTCCAGAAGTCTACGAGAATTCTCTGGCCTAGCAATCGATCAAGCACACGAGCAATATGCCGCAGTGATCAAAGGTGATGGAAGAGCAATTAAGTTGACAGAAGATGCATCAGCGCTTCGTAGGTGGATGGTTGCTGGACCCGAAGTTATTGGTCTGGTAGCTAAATACGAAGCCCTGTTTAATATGAAAGATGACCCCTACACCAGTACCCAGGTATCTTTCTTTAAAGAGGTAAAATTACTCTCTGTAGTGATGCAGAAGATGGACAAACCATTCCAAGAGGAATCAGCCTAACTGCTGGTGCTGGGCACGAAGAACATTAAGAGCCCAATTCTAGCTGAAATGGTAGCTATACATCACTAAAAGGTCAAATCATTCAAGGGCTACAGAATGAAGGTGACAGTCCTTTCTATAATACTATCAAGAAAACCCCTGTTTCTTTATACATACAAGAACAGGTCGAGATAATTTCAAATGAAAACGTGCTCAAAGACGACTGTCAATTATTCTCACAACTGTTCACCTGCCAGAACAGGCAGTGTGACTTGCAAGAATTCTCCAAGCACAAGAATTGGTCACACCATACATCTCCCAGTGACAGTAGAAAGCTTAAAACATGTCAGAAATCAAAGTTGGTTGAAATTACTGTATTGAAGTGCAAATGAACATTATTATCTGTTTGGGAAATGGTCCCTGCAATTTGCAGCACTTCACATACACCTAGTCAGAGCTTAATAAAATTCAAGTTATGAAAAGTTTACTGTACAGTACTTGCTATCTGCTATTGACATATAAATACTAGCACTATTGCATGGAAACCACCCATTCATCACCTAAATATATTAAAGGTATGAAAAGACTAAAAATTGATTATGAAAAAATAAATCAAAACAGTACATGGGTAAGTTAATAGAACAAATAATATCTATTTTCCAGTGGAAGCAATGGTATGGGAAATAAAAGTTAATGTTGAGTATCTTTGGATTACAGTGTTGTATGTAGCACACAATGTACTGTGTGGGAATATACAGTATGAGTGACATAAGTATAAACGAAACAATCATTATAAATCTTTAAATAAACCATGTCTTGCAAGTAAAAAGTCAGTATGCTACCCAAGCATTAAATTTATTCATCTAGCAGGCACAATCAATAAGAAAAAAATCAATATTCCTTCAACTTACCCTCTACTTTTACTTTTGAAGCCCATTTGCTGAGAGACAAAATGTATATACTTCCTCTCCTCTGATGTGAGGGACGAAGGCAGCTCCAATTCTATAAAAGATTTTTTGAAATAACATTATTTTTCATACTACAACACATACCCAACTTTCATTGTGCTATATGCTTTGAAATTGCAGCTTTGGTATACTGTAAATTAAAATTCGTCGGGGATATTGATTTAAAAAGTACCAATAACATACTGTACCTTTCTGTTCATCATTTGAAAGTTTCTTGAGAGCAAGTGCAATTGTTATCTTCAGCTCCTCACTCACTTTTGCTTCATTGAAGCGTGTGTTGGGGCCACGCCGACGGCCCATCTTTTCCTGTTGGGAAAAAAGAGAGACTACTGTCATATTTTCAACTCACTTATATATTTACCCACAATTTTATGGGAAGAAAACAGTTCTTACACAAACTGTCTTAATCAATCACTTAACCACAGTTTTAGAAATAAAAAGTTTTATGGATTGCAAACCTTTGCCAAATCATTAGCTACATACAGTATTTATTTTGGCATGTTGATACAAATTATAAAAATATATCTAGTAAAGGGTAAGTGATATGCTCATCAAATATGATATGCCATTTCTATATTAGGCCTGCTAAGCATAAACAAAGGCTTTCCCCTCTAGTGTACTGTATACAGATTCTTATGACTCTTAAGAGTGGATAACATAGACTGAAATGAACAGTTAAAAAGGATGAATAACAGAAATGAAAAGATGATTTAAAAAAGGAAATATTGTGTGTGTGAGTGTGTGTGTCAAAAATGAAAATTATTTTGAATATGAAAGGCTTTGGAGTAGAAGAAAATAGAATTCTCTTGATATGATAAAATTTATATTTGAAGTTTGTCTTCTTACAGAAAGAGGCATTTTTGGAGATGAATCATGACAAGAGATGCAGATTATTACTACAATTATTATTACTATTATTACTATTATTATTATTATTATTATTATTATTATTATTATTATTATTATCATCATTATTATTATTATTATTATTATTAAAAGTAGGAGATTTAACACTACATGAGTCAAGCTCAACTCTTACAAAGCTTGCCTGAATAAATTTAGGAGGGAAAAATTTTATATACAGGACACATACAGTATTCTAATAAAAAGATATATATGTATGGTAAATACGACACATTTTAAAAGTAATATGACTAATTTGAAAGTAATTTGTATTTTTCCTAGCTATACAACCTTGAGATCTTCACTATGGATGCTGGAACAAACTTTTATGCAAGGTATAACAACCTGCCACTAGTTATCAGGGCAGTAATGGGGGGTAGACCAGCCACCCCACTCACCAAGAGTATCATGTCTCCTTTTGATAGCAGGCAGGCCTTTCTAGGGGGACAGGAACTGGGGGGCTAAGGATGAGTAAGAGTTCAAGCTTTTTATAGTTAGGAAAAATCCAAGTTACTTTCAAACTTGTCATTTGTTCCCACCTGCAATACAAACCCTTTCGCTCTTCACCAAGGAGACTCATCCTCAGGTGGATGGAAGTTCTAACCCAACTGGGTGTGATTTTGACAAGGGGTGTGATTCTAAGCTTCATGCCAGCGTAATAGAGGCAGCCTGGCACCTCGTGAACTCTCAAATAAGTACGTCAGCTGATGGCTTGGGCAATCAGTGTTAATGTGTGAGAACTACGCACTGTGATTTGACCCGGTAAGAATTATTGTAGTACACTAAGCTTACTCAACATGGGCATTACCCGACTCCCTCTTGCAGGGAGGACGGGGTCATAACATATACAGTATGTAACATTTCAGGCTACACAAGGGAAATGGGTATACCTGCAGTCGTAGGTAAGTTAACTGGCAGAATTGCCCAGATGCTCTACCCCACAAGAGAGGACGATGAAGCCCAAAAAAGGCCAGTCATTCTGTCCATTCATCCCATACTAACACCAAGTAACGTCTGCCCTCAACCAACAGCTACTTGTCCCGTAAGGGAGTTGTGGTAGCTTACACTACTTGTTGTGTTGCCACTACAGAACCTATAGAGAGTAGTACAGGCTACCGTGGGGTATGTCTTGCAGGTAATCGGCTATAAAGGTGTTCTGGCAATACCCGAGACCCGCCTAAAGAACCTACACCACAGAGAAGTTTCATTTTAATGTTAGGGACGCGCTCATGGCCCTAATGTAGAGAAGTCTGGGTCTATGTTCATAATGAGGAGTCACGGTACGAAGCCCGGACGATGACCTGGTGAATCCTACTAAATTATCTTTTAAAGATTCTCCTCTTGACACTGCCTGCGCTTACAAACAGGCGCCTGATGATCGGGCAAGCCCCAGTTGTTGGTATGAGGTCGTGCCTAAACGCTCTTGAACGACATACTAACCATCAAAAGGGGGCACCGGCCACATGACGGATACTTACTATTTGGAAAGGGCCGAAGCTAGGGTCTGCTGTCTTGGCAACAATCTTAGGGACGAAGTCAAATGTTACCTCCCCCTCATCCACTTGGCTAGGATATGTCACAGAAGAGAACATGTCTTTCACTGGCTTTCATAGCAGAGGCTAAAGCGAGAAGAGTTTTAAGAGTCAAGTCGTGATCTGAGGACTGACCAGCGCTATGAAGCATTCCTTTCCGAAAGTATAGCACAGTAACTGTACAAGAGCTATGCTCCAAGGAAGTAGTTTAACTTCCGACTGGGTCCAGCAAGCTCAAGACTCTGTATGGGGAAAAGACAATTCTATTGAGGAGGAAATGGTAACTCGTTCATTCTAAAGACAAGGCTGAAGATCGAGCGGTAGTCTTTCACGGTCGAGACAGAACAAGGTCTTTCCTCCCTAAGGTACAACTATTGCGCTGGCCAGTGTGGGGCCTCTTTCCATGGCATTAACCTTAGAGGATAGACCACTTTATCTGATAGGAGGCAAAAGATGATCTCTGAGGATATCCAGCCATCCTTTTAGCTACTGCTTGCAAAAAGCCTCTCTGAGAGGTGAGATGTTGGATAACCTTCAGATGAGAAGTCATAGTGACACGACTGATTGTGATGAATCTTTGGGTGAGGTTGCATGAGCAGTTTGGGAAAGGAGTGAGCAGTTCTCTTGATATCTCTGCAGGCAGGAATAGGTCTGGTTGTTACAGTATTCTGCTTGCTGCCACAGTGGAATTATCAGGTCATCAACTGATATCTCAACGCCCTACTTAATAATGAGTCTCCTCATTAGACTGAAGTGGGGAAATGGATAGATGTCCTAGGTGTCCCCCAGATATTGTAGGGCCTCTAGTAGAGGTGCCTGGTTATCCAGTACTCCAAAAACTTGAGGGCATGAAACGTCCTAGACCAACATCTCATCCACGACTCCTGGCAGGGTCAGGACTTGTTAGCTAACCAAGGGAGAGAAAGGCCCTTGAAGCCCACTATCTGAGTCTGCCTGGTCAGATTGGCCACTAGGAAATTTTTCTTGCTGGAACTGAATCAGGCTGAGAAGGGCAATTGAATTGTCTGACTCCCAACTCCATATTCTTACGGGTAAAAGGTAAGGTAACTGTGCAAAGATTACCTTTGTTTGGGTAATCTACCATCACTGTGCTCTGATAAGAACACTATGGTGTCAAGAAAAAAGTTATTGGAAGTAATTAAGAGCGAGCAACACTACGCTCAATTCCAAGAAAAATTGTGTTGACACTGCCGATTGGTGTTAGCCCAGTGACTAAGTCTCGCAACAGGTGAGGACCCCACCCCATTTCTTTCGATGCATCCACCATGAGCATCGAATGCGAGGAAGAAGAGAAAAGGTCTACTCCTCTGAGGAGGTTGGTAATCTCTACTTCCCAACTCAGGTCTCGCTTTTGCTTTGATCCTACCGGAACCTTACGTCCAAAGAATCCCTGCTAATACCAAAAGGTTTTCAGTTGCTACTAAAGAGGACTAAAGCTACGGCATTCGCAGGGGACCTGAAAAACTAGGAAGTTCAGGTGCCCCAGTAAGCAAAACCAACGGTGCGCCCGTAAGAAGTCTCGCTTGAGAAAGGGTCATGTCACTTCCCTGACTCTCTCGTTCAGATGGTAATAATGTAGATACTTAATTCAATTAAAAATTCCAAATTTAATGGCTTTGAAAATGGAAAATAGACTAGTCCAGAAAATAAGAAATTTCTTGGCTCAATCCCTGTGCCGCCCAGTGAAATGCTCCTAAAGCACCATTTCAAAGGAATATAACTGCTAATATTACCAGAGAAAAAATGTATAGGAATGCTAGGTTGAACTAGCTCGCTCACCTAATGGTGTCGGTATAGACTGGGGCGAAATACCAGAGGTCTCGTACCATTTAGACTTCTCCTCTTCGAAATCCCTCAATAGTGAGGTGCAGTTCAACCTCCCCTGCCTCGCAGACCAGTACTACTAACTCTACCCACGCTTGCCCATCACTCCTTTCTAGCACCTAATACGTATAAGTCCAACGTGTTTTTTCTCGTGTTTACCATTGGATTTATCATCAACTTTCTCTCGATGGCCGATTCCCAAGATACCCCATCGAAGTTAAGTACTTTATCCATGAGTTTTAGCGAGATTGGGCAGTGTAACCTTTGTTTTTATTATTGAGAAGTGTTTATATATGAGCGGCGTCCCCGTTCTTACTTTCGCCTCTGCCCATTTTCTCGTTAGTTCGTCCGTCATTAATATTCGTTCGAACTTTTAGGAGTTTTTTCCTTATATTTATATAGTACACCGACTTTATGCTTTCATATAGCATTTATTTTGTTATCCTATGATATCGGTGTTAGCGTTTCATCAGGAGTAGGTTATGTTGGTATGCCTGCATTCGTGCATGTTGGTGGATAGCGTCACCATTGAGATTGTTTCGCTAGTTCTAGGAGCGTTAAAGACGACCATCTCACTTATTATTATTAAACCTTTTAGTTTAATTACGCTCCACCTAGTTTTACATTTGGTTCGAGTGGGACTCTCGCGTATTTTGTTGTTTTTACTGTTCGATCTACCGCTTCAGTAACTAGGTTGGTACCCCTGCTTTCCATCTGCTGATGGCGTCATGCTCCCCCCTTACCACTCGCCCGAGTCCCTCTCTCGCCATATTATTTCTGCATGCCTAACCTTACTTACGTGATTTCGCTTTTAATTCATTAATTATTTTTATGTATTTGTGCATTGATATTATATTTATTGCTTTACTCCGTTATGATCATATTTTTGGGATTTTCATGTCATGTTGAGGGGATCTCCAGTTGGTAGCCCTGTCTACCACTACGCACTGGTGATTCCCCGGTACCATAACCCCCCCCCCCCCACAGGTTGGGGAGGCTATTCCATCCCCCCCCCCCCTCCTCCAGTGTACACCCTTCCTCTCACTCGATGGTTGTTGGTTATGACATACGGGTCAAGTATGCTTGTTCCTCAGTCTTCCCTCAACGTTACGACATATTGAGGACTGAGTGTACCCACGGGGTGTGACTTGGTCTCATTCATTCATACCGGGCGGTTTCGTCTCCCCCCCTCCCGTCGCACCGATTGGCCATCGGTCGGGGGAGGGGGAGGGCCGGGACCACCGGGGACTATCACACGTGATTAGTCGGTATAACTGCACCTTGGTGTAACCTTGCTTTTAGCTATGGTTGTAAGAATGAGCACTTATATTAGGAGTGTCCCCACCTACGGTACCTCCTGCTATTATCCTCCGCATAGGACTTATTAATATCCCATATCATTATATTATATTCTACATGAATCATTACCTTCGTCCCGGTACCTCCGGTAGGGTAGTGGAGGTTCCATTGGCTCCCCCGCGCGCTCTCCCGTTGTACCCTCCCGTCATCAGACATCGGAGCCTCCGGGCTCTTAACTACAAGATCTGTTGACACTGACACAGTTTTGATTAATATCCTCCCTCCGGGAGCCCTATTCATTACAGACATTAGTTTTAGATCATAATTGGAGTTCTCTATTTATGTATTTTAAGGATGTATCTTAAGTTACTTTAAGTTTACTTTAAGTTACTTTAAGTTTACTTTACCAACCCTGTTCCCCGGCCCGGGGGCCCCGGAACTAGTTATGATTATAATTATTCATCACTGTTTTTTGCATCCTTTTTCATCCCCGGCTCTGCCGGATTGCTCTTGGTATAGTCTCAGTTCTCTGCATGTTTAGTCTAAGGCTATACATTTATTTTATTAACTGACAGGTCCCGGACCCTCCGGGACCCCTTATAGAGAAACTAGTAGATGCTCATGGACTATTCCTTTTACAGGTGGTCCGTTGCCGGATGACAGCCTGCACGGCCGTCCTTCAACAGCCTTGCGGACATGCGGTCTGTCGGTCCCATGCTGACTGTGGGATCCAGATGGACGATATTGTTGTATGGCACCCTGACAACTGCCTTATCTGTTATGACCTTATCTCCACCCTCGCTTCAGATTCGGTGAGCCTCTTTCAGTCATTTTTGTATTTACATTCCTTTGCCTTCTGTTATGAATCTTCGGGTTCATTCATCATTTTGTCCCTCGGGTTTGCTAACCTTATCCCCGTCCTTTCAGAGTTCCCAGGCGGCTAAAACTTCAGCAAGAGCCACTTTGAAATTGTGGGTAGGCGGCTTCGCCCGTAACGTAAAGGCCAAGAAGCCCTACGTCCTCTCAGAAGATTATTGTAATCTTATCTACCCGAACGCAAAATCTTCGGCAGCAGTGCCTAGGGAAGTGGCGGCCCCTATAATTGCCGACATTGCGGAAACCGTAGAACTCAATCTCGTTCAGGATACAGACATCGATGACGACCCGGACCCCATTGAAGACAATGTTGCGGCTCTGAACTTAGACATAGAGCCCATGGTTTTAGACGAATCAGAAACAGGTAAGGTGGTAAGTGAGGCAGGTGGGTCTGGCGCTAAGACCCCTCTTCTTAGCCCCTCTTTTTCTTCAACTTCTAATAATTCTTCCTTTCTAGGTTTTGAAGGGAACCGCGAATCCTCTCCGAGATCGCACTCGGTTCCTCCCAAGGTCAAATCTCAGAAGAGACCTTTAGTGAGGACTCGCAAGAATCCGACACTACCTAGATCATCGAAGCCCAAGAAGGCTCCCCTCCCCGGAGCTCCTAGTGGCTCGACTAGCACTGCCCCTATGTCTCAGGACCCGGGAGTGCAGTCATCCCCCTTAATTACCACGACCAACTTCGACCCGGTGGCCCTCACCAATATGATGACGAGGGTCGTTACAGAGCAGATTAGCTCTATGCTTTCTGCCGTCACCAGGAGACTAGATACCCTGGAAGGAGGACTGCCTCAACAACAGCAGTTCCTCATCCCGGACGCCTCAAAACTTCCACCTTTCACGAAGAACAACCCGTGGAAAATGGCGCTCCACTGTCCTTTCACGGACAGAATGTTGACCATCGAGGGTTTTGGGACCTGGCCCATTGAAGATTTTGAGTTCTTCCCTCCCGGCCTTCAATTTCCTTTCCCCGGCTTCGCCCGGCTTACGGAAGAGGCTCTTGTCCGGCTAGATAAGGTCCCTAAAGAGACCGTTATCTTTCCGAAGGAACAGGCTCAGTCTGTTTGGGTTAGAACCTTAAACGAGTGGGGTTGTACAAACACCATGCTGACCCCCCACAAGAGTACTTACACCATGTTTCTTGTGGACGAACAGACCCCCCACTCCTTGCGTCACCAAAATGGTTGAATTAGCCCTTCAGGCAGTGGCCGAAGATAAACCTTTGCCACAACTCCGGGAGACAGATCCTACATCTCTGCTGCTCCCATCAGATAATGAATGTTGGCTTAACATTCAATCGACATTCACTTCTGGTAAGCTATCCGCTGACTGTGCATCGACGCAATTCAGTGAACGCCTCCCAAGACTACCTGAAACCTTAATCCGACTCGAGTTCGAGTCCCGGTCTAGGTTTAGCCGGAGCCTCAACGTCTCGACTATGGCGGAGATGTTTTCTCTTACCTATGACGAGGAACACTCCTTTAAGGTTATGACTAAAGCCACCCTGCAATCTTTGTTAGCAGATTGCTACGACTTCTTGGTGGCCAAAAGACGTTGCCGTAGGCATGTCTTATCTGAAGCTACTATCCGCCATGAGCCAAATAAGCTCATTAAAGCCTCTGCTTGGGGTCCGGACCTATTCCCGGAGGACATGGTCAACTCGGTATTGAGCGAAGCTGCCGGAGTGAACCAGAGCCTCAAAGTCCGTTGGGGTCTCACTCCCAAACGGAAGTTCGAACAATCGAGCATTCACTCCCAGGGCAGAAAGAGGCTACGCCCTTATAGCTCTACTCAATTCCGCCAACCTCTTCAAGTAGTCCAGTCGGTCCCGGTCTCTCAGGGCATCCAGCCCTCTACCTCCAAGTCTCAGCCCCAAGAGAAGTATGTCCTCGTCCCTGAAAGCCAAGTGGCCTCGAACTCGTTTACCTCTCCTGTTTATAACCCGGTCTATGAGTCCCGGGTTTCCTCCCAAGGATACCAACGAGGCAAGGGCCCCGGTTCGAGAGGTTCTTTTCAGAACAGAGGAAAAGGGAGATATTTCTCCCGTGGAAAAGGGTCACGTGGTGGCCGAGGCGGTAAAACCTCCAACTACTGAAGATCTTCAGGTAGGAGGAAGACTTTATGTGTTCCGGAGTCGCTGGAGGTTCAGTCCTTGGGCCTTCAGCATAATCTCCAAGGGCCTGGGGTGGAGTTGGATAGAAGGGCCTCCTCCACCGAACAAATTCCATCAACCCTCGACACCGGACCTACTTCTGTTTACCCAAGATCTTCTTCGCAAGAACTCGATCAAGGAAACGAAATATCTGAAGTTTCAAGGTCGCTTATTCAGCGTTCCGAAGAAAGACTCCGACAGCCGGAGGGTCATCCTCGATCTGTCCCGACTAAACTTGTCCATTCAATGCGACAGGTTTCACATGCTTACCGTCTCGCAGGTGCGAACCTTGCTTCCCCGTGGGGCCGTCACCACCTCCATCGATCTTACCGATGCTTACTATCACGTTCCAATAGCGAGACACTTCCGCCCATTCCTAGGATTCAGACTGGACGACAAGGCTTACACGTTCAAAGTGATGCCTTTCGGGCTCAACATCGCGCCCAGAATCTTCACGAAACTGGCGGAATCGGTCATTCAGGAACTCCGATCCCACGGAATCCAAGTCGTCGCATACCTGGACAATTGGCTAATCTGGTCAGACAACGTCGAGGATTGTCTCAAGGCAACAAAAAAGGTGATCCAGTATCTTCAGTTTCTGGGATTCCAAATAAACTTCGGAAAGTCTCGTCTGACACCAGAGACCAGATTTCAGTGGCTGGGATTACGGTGGGACCTACGTTCTCACACTCTATGTCTCCCCAGGTCCAAGAGGATAGAGATTGCGAAAAATACCAAACGCTTTCTCGGGGACAAGATAACTTCCAGAAGGAACCAGGAGAAGATTCTAGGGTCCCTACAATTCGTTTCAGTGACAGACCTCCTTCTGAAAGCGAAACTGAAAGACATCAACCGAGTTTGGCGCTCCAGAGCGAACAACAAACGTCGAGACAAGAAGACACGCCTTCCTCCCATTCTTCGGAAGAGGCTTCTCCCATGGACAACCGCCAAGAGCCTATCAAAGTCGGTTCCGTTGCAGTACCCCCCTCCAAGGATAGTCATCCACACGGATGCCTCCCTATCAGGTTGGGGAGGCTACTCCCAACACAGGAAGGTTCAGGGCCTTTGGTCCACAATGTTCCAACAATTTCACATAAACGTCCTGGAGGCCATGGCTGTCTTACTAACCTTGAGACGTCTTTCCCCGGCCAAGAAACAACATCTGAGGATAGTCCTCGACAACGAAGTCATAGTCCGTTGTCTAAACAGAGGGGGCTCCAAGTCAGGTTCCATCAATCACGTGATGGTGGCAATCTTCTCCCTGGCGGCCTCAAACCAATGGCACCTATCCGCCGTCCATCTGGCTGGAGTTAGGAACGTTGTGGCAGACGCACTCTCCAGGACGGTACCGTTGGAGTCAGAATGGTCACTAGATCGCAAATCCTTTCAATGGATCCTCTCCCAAGTGCCGGATCTCCAGGTAGACCTCTTCGCGACGGTATCCAACCACAAGCTGAAATGTTGTGGCCCCCAACCTGGACCCTCGGGCTTACGCCACGGATGCCATGTCTCTCTATGGAACACCTGGGAAAGGATTTACCTTTTCCCACCAGTGAACCTACTGATGAAAGTGCTGGACAAACTTTGAACCTTCAAAGGTCAAGTAGCCCTGGTGGCCCCCAATTGGCCCAAGAGCAATTGGTTTCCTCTTTTACTGGAGCTGAATCTCCCCCCTCACCAGATTCCCAACCCGACTTTGACCCAGATAGTACAAACGTGCACTGTGTTCGCTTCCTCAAACATTCAGAACACCCTAACTTTATGGACTTCATGAAGTTTGCGGCACACAAAGGGGCTAACATAGACCCCCAGAATACTTTATTCTTAGAATCTGACAAGAGAGACTCCACTCTTCGTCAATATGACTCAGCGGTCAAAAAACTAGCAAAGTTTTTGAAGGATTCTAATACTGACTTTATGACACTAAACCTAACGGTAACCTTTTTTAGAACCTTGTTTGAGTCGGGCTTAGCAGCTAACACTATTACTACCATCAAGTCTGCCTTGAAGAAGATTTTTCTAATCGGCTTTAATATAGATCTAACAGATTCATTGCTAGCTTCGATCCCAAGAGCCTGTGCCAGACTGAGACCATCTTCTCGTCCTAGCTCGATTTCCTGGTTTCTCAATGATGTTCTTAAACTAGCGTCAGAAACCGTCAACGATTCATGCGAGTATATCCCTCTACTCAGAAAAACTCTCTTTCTCGTGAGTTTAGCATCTGGCGCCAGGATTTCGGAATTAGCTGCCTTATCAAGGAACCGTCAGGAGAGGTCCTCCTCTCCCCAGACAAGGTCTTCTTGGCCAAAAATGAAGACCCTCAGAATAGATGGTCCTCCTGGAAAATTATCCCTCTCCCTCAGGATCCTTCCCTATGCCCGGTTACCACTCTAAAGTCCTTTCTATCAAGGACTTCCTATAAGACCTCGGGACCCTTGTTCATCAGGGAGCGGGGAGGGACTATAACTTTGAAAGGGATCAGACAACAGATCTTGTATTTCATTAAACAGGCCAATCCAGAGTCTTTTCCTCACGTCCACGACATTCGGGCGGTAGCGACCTCAATAAATTTTTTCCATCATATGAACTTTACAGATCTCTCTAAATATACCGGATGGAAATCCCCCACAGTGTTCAAGCGGCACTATCTTAAACATTTAGAGGCCCTTCAACTCGCTACCGTAGCCGCAGGGAGCGTGGTATCCCCCGGACAAATTCCTTCTAACTAATTCCTGAATCCGATGTCTTCCACCTTCTTCCTCTTACCTGCCTCACTTACAGTTCCTACCTGAGTTCGGTTTGTTATATCACACCCATGGGTGTTCCCATTTCGTAACATTGCTTATTTTATTATCATTGATCAATTTACTTTTACCATACGAACTGTATTTCTTTAGTATCCAAGTTTATATAGTTTGTTCCAGTGTTTGACCTTAATTGGTTTTGTTTCAAGTTTAATGTTCATTTGTCTTCCCTTCCTGGGATATTATACCTTATCATGCTGATGTTATTAAAGACGACCGTCTTCTAGGTTAACTTTTGATTAAACCACTGTTTGTTATGTTGATTTTAATTCGTTCCCTTATAGTTAATGAAGTTTGGGTTCGTTTTCTCTGGTACTATTTCCCTGGGCGGCACAGGGATTGAGCCCAGAAAAGGGATTTTGACGAAGGAAAAATCTATTTCTGGGCGAGAGACCTGTGCCGCCCAGTGAACCCACCCTAGTTGCTGCCCCCCTGATCAGACCCCAAACTTAAGGGTGCTGTAAGGAGTGATGGGCAAGCGTGGGTAGAGTTAGTAGTACTGGTCTGCGAGGCAGGGGAGGTTGAACTGCACCTCACTATTGAGGGATTTCGAAGAGGAGAAGTCTAAATGGTACGAGACCTCTGGTATTTCGCCCCAGTCTATACCGACACCATTAGGTGAGCGAGCTAGTTCAACCTAGCATTCCTATACATTTTTTCTCTGGTAATATTAGCAGTTATATTCCTTTGAAATGGTGCTTTAGGAGCATTTCACTGGGCGGCACAGGTCTCTCGCCCAGAAATAGATTTTTCCTTTGTCAAAATCCCTTTACTGTAATGTGCATTCTCCTTCTAAAAGGCAAATCAGACTTTTTCAGACACGTGACTTTCTTCTTGGCAAATTATCCACCTTCACTTATAAGGACACTTTTAAACATTTCTTTCTTGCATTCAAGTTAGTGAGAATGTGCTTACTGATGTTTTAAACAATTTGATGTTGTAAGTGTTGAGAAGTCATAATTTTCAAGTTATATAGATATGTGAAAACATAAGATACTTGTGAAAAAGCATGTTTCAAAAGGGAATCCAGCACAGCAACACAGACTGCAATAGGGTAAATTAGTAGGATGGTCAAGGCACCAGCCACTCATTTAGATACTACCACTATATAATTATTGGGTCCTTTGAATGGCCAGACAGTACTACATGGATCTCTCTCGTTACGGCTTATTTTTCCTTTGCCTACACATACACCAAATAGTCTGGCCTATTCTTTCCACATACTCCTCTGTTCTTATGCACCTGACAACACTGAGATTATCAAACAATTGCTTTTTTGGGCTCAGCCATGTCGTCCTGATGGAAGGTTCCTTTAGGCAGCTTTCTAAGGGATATTTAGCTACAGTGATACTCCCAGAGAATTGACCATAGGTCTCCAGAATTCTAACTCCTGGCGCGAGTATCCTTAAGAAAATTCTTAAGGATATTGCATAATATCAGGGGACGTATTTCTTGATACAACATGGCAATCTTCACCCCGAATAGAGTTTTCGCTCTGAGAGGGAAGAGTGGCTAAAATGAAGGGGAGCCATCAACAAGGTTACCCGGTGGATCCCAAATTAGGCAAATTATACTAGTGAAGATAAGATCATGCACATATATTTTCCTCTTCTGTGTACTGTAATGTGTCGATCGTATACGATAGGGACTCAGCAACTTAGCGTAGCCGACATCCCTAATGCGTTATAGTATACTTTCGTATATTATCCCCGTTTACCCTATTGTATCATGTTATCAATTTAGTCGGAGATAGTATATCTCCTAGAATTACTAATTTAATTCGATACTCGTCTCTTTTAGAGATTTAAGGGTAAACCCTTCCTTCCCTCTGAGTGCCGCCATTAGGCGACAACCCTATCTTGGTCTTGCCATAGAGTAGTGTACTCCGGTTTGACTAGGCTAGTGTTTCTGTCTTCCCTCTTTGCCGGTGAGTATCCCGGCTTTGAATTACGATAGTAACTCGAGTATTTAGTCTTGTTGTCGGCAACTCTACTGACGGAGGACTAGTCATTCCCCTGCCGGTTCTCAGTTGCAGGTATAGGAAGCCCGGCTTCCCTACCCCACAACCAAAAATGGTAGTACGATTGCCGCCACCTTCTCCCTTGTGGTCTAGAAGACATGTCTTATATCCGGCAAGGTCTTAGGCTGAGGAATCGCTAATCCTCTGCCGCCCAAGACGGCGCTGGTATAGAAACTATGTTTCTGTGTTTGTGACCGATAGGGGGAGGCCTTCTTTCAACACAAAATGTAAGACCCTTTTCCCTGCCCCTTTCTGTCCTTTAGTGACGGCCTAGGCGTCACAACATCTTTGGCCCGTATCATACAATCTCCCCGCTTGCCGGGTGGATTGCGATGCCGGCCGGACTCCTACAAAGGCGGCTGGATTGCCGCTTCGACCTTCCTCCTAACGGAAGCAAGGCTCCGGGAAAGGTTATGCCGGCCACGACGGCTGCCAGTGGGAGACCCTTATAACTTTGAGTATTCTTCAGTCCTCTCTTGGACTGCCATCCATAAACCCTGGAACCAGCAGAGCAGCCGGCAATAGATACTGTGGCTGGATGGAAGCTAGAATGATTACATTCCTCCCTTCCATTTGAATCCTCTTTCTGGAAGAATGCAGTAGGGGCAGTAGTCCCTACAACCCTAGTTATTGTACTAAACTATAATAATACGGTAGCCCTTCTCTCCATGCTTTCACTCTGTCTGTCGGCTAGTGCCGTCAGGTACTAGCCTAGCCGGCAACGAGCCGGCAGAACTACAGTATATGATTATACAGTAGCCAGTATTTCTGCAGTATAGTACATACTGCAGTTAGAAAACTATAGTATACAATATACAGTAGTATATTTTCCAACATACTCTGTGTGTCCTTTTGCAGTTCATTATTGAAACCGCTAAAATAATGTTGAAGTGAAGTATTCCTTCAATTTCCTGATGTGCCAAAGGTCATCAGAACATAATAACTTTACCCTACAATATTAATATTCCATTGTGGAAGGGTTAGTGCTAGTGTACACTAACTATAGCTCTAGAATCTAGAGCTCTTCCACCCTACATTTCCTTAATAGGAAATTTTAAATATTAATATTGAGGGAGGTCATAGCAATTGCCTGGACAGGAGATATGGATATGTCTCTCTCCTATTTTCTTTCTAGCTTACTATCCTAAGCTATAATGATAATAGTATGTGCTAAATTCAGGCATTAATTTAATTTATCAGTGTGATAAGTTACCCAATACTCATTTCACCTTTTTCTTTCTTTACAGGAGGAGGCCAAGGTGAAGTGAGAGGTGATCTTCTGTAACCACAAGAGTAGGGACTTTTGTGGTCACAGCATGTGCAGGTCTCATGCCTCCTGCTCCATCGCAACTGAAACCTTGAGATACTGGGATCCCAAGGATTGCAACGTCTGCTCGGCCTTGATGACTGAGGGTTTCGGCGATCCCAAGACATCGGAGTCGAGGGATACTGCGAGGGAAACGCTTAGGAAGTGGGTATGAGGGTTCCAAAAGAACTCTCCGCAACCGTACCTACCAAGAGAGTTGTTGAGAAGCCTGCTGTTCCCAAAGGCAACAGCTGATGCCGTCGTACCTCAGGCACAACCCGGACCTCCTTGCGTACAGCTTGCAATAGAGGCCAATATCAATGAGGCTGTACAAGGCATGGACATCCATCAGGAGAGGATGTCAAAAGTGTCCTCGGACACCGAAAAGGGTCTTCTTCAAGAGGACCCTGAAGAAGAGGTGGCCCAACCACCTGGAGATGAAGAAGATCTTGAGTTGACAGAAGCAGAGGACCCTCTTCTGTCTGTGTCGGCATTTCAGCCTGTGCCGTCAACTTCTTCAGCTCCAACCCCTCAACTAGACCCGCTGGGCCAAGCGGTTGTGTCCAAGATCCAGCAACTAGTTGATTCTCTATGGAAGGAAAACGTAGATATGAGGAAGGAATTCCGGGAAGCAACCCGCGTAGTTACTTCTCGGGGGTCATACAAGCGACCCAAAGTGTCTGACCTGCCACCATGCTCAGAAACCAATCCCTGGAGGTATGCCGAGTTCATGCCCGTGATGAATGGGAAACACTACATTTCGGGGAAGATGGGGGCCATCCCCCTGGACGATATTCAATTCTGGCCAAACCTTTCGGCTTCCCCGAAATGTTTCATCCGGCTGAAGAGTGAGCCGGCGTCTAAGGAAGAGACAGAACCCAAGGAAGTCATGGTTTTCGACCACGACAAGGCCCAGGCTCTCTTGACGAGTAGCCTGAAGAAGGCAGGATATACCAACTCCAAAGTTTCTGCGTTGAGCAAGAAACACCCTACCTTTCTTGCTCATTCATCCAGAGATTTCCCCTTCTCAGCGAAAGCTATCCACAGTGTGCTCAAGGCAGTGGATGCAGGCAAACAATGTCCTACACTAGAGGAGCATAGGCCCTTGTCTCTGGCCTTGCCCACAGGCGAGAAGGATTGAAACGAGGTCCACCTAACCTTCTCAGTATCGAAGCTCGACACAGACATCGCAGGACAGCAGTTCAGTGAGAACCTCCCGAAGCTGACAGACTTTCTCCTGAGAAGAGAACAGGAGACAAAGGAGAGACTAGCCGCCTCTCTATCCCTCCAGAACAGCATGGAAATGTGTGCAGGGATTGCAAGCACCCCAGACATGTATACAGTCCTAGCCAAGATGCACATGGCTACCCTAGTTAAGGACTTGTATGCTTTTGTGAAGGACAGGAAGGCCTGCAGAGAGTTTGTGTTTGCCAACGCAACGGTCAAACACGAACCCAGGAAATTGATCACTTCCTGTATCTGGGGCAAGGACCTCTTCTCAAAGGAAGTAGTCCAAGAGGTAGTCGCCAAGGCCGCCACGGAGAATAGGACTCTTTTCTAAAAGTGGGGCATCTCTGCCAAGAGAAAATCTTCCCCTGATGCTGGTCCCCAACCTAAGAGGAAGACGAAGAAGCCAAGACTGACTTCTAGACCTGTGCAACATCCCACAGTCACCATGACCATGGTGTCCCAAATGGTTGCTCAGCCACAGACCACTTTCCAGGTGATGCCTCAACAGCTGCTAGCCCAGTCACCAGCCTTTAACCCAGGTTTTGAGAGGCACACCACTACCTTTCGCCCGAAAGGTAGTGGATCTAGACGAGGCTCCTCCAGAAACCCCTCACGAGGTAGGGGAGGACGTGGTCAGGGTGGCAAACCCTCCGGACCATCCAAGCAATGAGATGCTCCAGGTAGGAGGAAGACTCCTCCACTTTCAGGATCGTTGGACCTTCGATCCCTGGGCCCACAGCCTAATCAAGAATGGAATAGGATGGAAATGGAACAGATCTCCACCTTCATTTCCTCAATTCTTCCAACACTCCATCCCCTTACTGGAAGAATATACCTTAGAACTCTTGAACAAAAAGGTTATAAGGAAAGCAAAGTCCATCAAATTCCAGGGAAGGCAGTTTTGTGTTCCCAAGAAAGACTCGGACAAACTCAAAGTCATTCTGGACTTGTCGCCACTCAACAAATTCATCGAGAACAACAAGTTCCGGATGCTAACCCTACAACACATAAGGACCCTGTTACCGAAAGCGGCGTACACAGTCTCAATAGACCTGGCAGATGCTTACTGGCACCTTCCAGTCAGTCGCCCCCTCTCCTCCTACCTAGAATTCAAGCTACAGAAGACAAAGTATGTCTTCAGAGCCATGCCCTTTGGACTAAACATAGCCCCAAGGATCTTCACGAAACTTGTGGATTCAGTCGTACAACAGCTACGTTTAGAAGGCGTTCAGGTAGCTGCATACCTGGACGACTGGCTGGTGTGGGCAGCATCCAAGACTGCTTGTCTGCAGGCAGCCACAAAAGTGATCCAGTTCCTGGAATATCTGGGCTTCAAGATCAACTACAAGAAGTCTCGCCTCTCTCCAGCTCAAGAGTTTCAATGGTTGGGAATCCATTGGAACTTGCAGTCACACCACCTCTCCATTCCACCAAAGAAGAGGAGAGAGATCCCGGGTTCTGTCAAGAGACTACTGAAATCCAACAGGTTCTCAAGATGCCAACAGGAAAGAGTACTGGGCTCTCTCCAGTTTGCAGCAGTAACAGACCCAGTGCTAAGAGCAGAGCTGAAAGATACGTCAGGAGTCTGGAGAAGATACACATCAAACGCTCGAAGAGATCTACAGAGACGGGCACCGACCTTACTACGATCGCTTCTGAGGCCATGGTCGAAGGTCAAGAGCCTAGCAAGGACTATTCCCTTACAACCCCCTCAACCACCGGTAGTCATCCACACGGATGCCTCGACGGAAGGATGGGGAGGTCATTCCCATCAAAGGAAAGCTCAAGGGACCTGGTCATCCCTGTTCAAGACCTTTCACATCAACGTCTTAAGAGGCCATGGCAGTCCTCCTGACGTTGAAGAAGCTATCCCCTCACAGATCAGCCCACATCAAGCTGGTCTTGGACAGCAAAGTGATAGTGAGATGTCTGAACCGACAAGGCTCGAGATCGCCCTACATCAACCACGTGATGTTGGCCATCTTTTGCTTGGCAAGAAAGAAAAGATGGCACTTATCAGCAGTTCACCTACAAGGGTTACGCAATGTGACGGCGGACGCTTTATCCAGGCGAAAGCCTATAGTCAGAATGGTCCCTAGACGCAGACTCATTCTCCTTCATCTTGGAAAAAGTCCCAGAACTGCAGATCGACCTCTTCGCAACGAGCGACAACAAGAAACTAACTCGATACGTAGCCTCATACGAGGACCCTCGGGCAGAAGCGACGGACGCCACGTCCCTCGATTGGAACAGAGGAACTCACATCTATCTGTTCCCGCCAACAAATCTCCTGCTGAAGGTCCTCAACAAGCTGAGATCCTTCAAAGGGACAGCAGCTGTGGTGGCCCCCAAGCGGCCCAAGAGCAATTGGTTCCCGCTGGTGATAGAAATGAAGCTGAGGCTGTTTCCTCTACCGAACCCAGTTCTATCCCAACTGGTTCAGAAGTCGACTGTCTTCGCCTCATCACTGAGAACCCAAAACCTTCATCGTGATTTTCTCGCCTTAGCAGTCAAGACAAGAGTTGGGATCTCGAAAGACAGTATCGACTTTATAGAAGAATACAAGTCAAAATCAACCAGAAGACAATATGAATCGTCTTGGAAGAAGTGGGTCTCTTTTGTTAAAGCAAAAAAAGCCAACGGAAATCTCAATAGAAAGCCAACGGAAATCTCAATAGACTTCTGCCTGTCCTTCTTCACCCACCTTCACGAACAAGGCTTGGCTTCCACCACGATAACTACATGTAAGTCAGCTCTGACTAGACCTCTTCTATACGCCTTCCAGGTGGACCTGTCGAACAAAATCTTCAACAAGATTCCGAAGGCTTGTGCTAGACTTAAACCAGCAGCCCCTCCGAAGCCCATTTCATGATCTTTGGACAAAGTCTTGCACTATGCTTCGAACTTGAACAACGAAGATTGCTCCCTAAAGGATCTAACACAAAAAGGGATATTTTTGTTTGCTATAGCCTCAGGGGCTAGAGTTAGTGAAACAGTAGCCCTACCAAGAGACAAGGGCCATATTCAGTTCACAGGAGAGGGAGAACCGAATATTTTTCCCGATCCTACCTTTCTCGCCAAAACCGAGCTACCCACCAAAAGGTGGGGTTCTTGGAGAATCTGCCCTCTGAAGGAAGATGTCTCTTTATGTCCTGTAGAGTGTCTAAAGGTCTATCTTCGAAGAACTTCAGACTTCAAGGAAGGACAGCTCTTCATAGGCGAAACCTCAGGAGCAAACTTATCCCTGAAACAACTGAGGGCGAAGCTCACCTATTTTATTCGCAGAGCGGATCCTGACAGTACACCCGCAGGTCATGATCCGAGAAAAATTGCTTCCTCGCTGAACTTTTTTCAGTATATGGACTTTGATAGACTCCACTCATACACAGGTTGGAAATCCTCTAGAGTCTTTTACAAACATTATGCGAAGTAAGTGCATGAGATGAAGCACTATGTAGTGGCGGCAGGTAGTGTTATAAAACCTGTCGTCTAGTGCTGCGATGAACAGTGAACTGTTTGGGACTTTACAGTTATGGGTGAAAAGGTGTTAACATTTTAAGAGTAATACCTTTTATTAAGGGTCACCCTGGTGCCCCTGGGACTGTTCTTTATAGGTGCAGAATCAAACCAATAACACCAGTGCTGTGTGTCCATTTGTACGCAGTGTTTAAACTACTGTAATCCAACATCTACAGTGAAATTATCTTAATAATTTTACAATAATTTGGAGTGGCCATGTTTTAATATATATTTCTTCCCTTACAGGTGATAAATATATATGTACCTTTAGATTGTTGGTTGTGGAGGATATGATTCTATTTTAATATTTAAGTTGTCTATACAAATAAATATAAAAAATGTATTTGCATCTTATTCACCCCATAAGTAGTTGAATAAAACTAGCCAGAGTTCTTCAATTATTTTTTTCCTAAAATAATATAAAACACTTGAATCTGATATATGTGTGAACAGACTTATGGTAAATTAATTCCATTTGTTCCTACAATATACAAACCTTCTCGCTTCTATAGTCAGAGTTGACAGTTTCCCTGTAGGGGGCAGGAAGCCCTAAGCTCGTTCCAAGCTTGGCGGATATGATGAATAACAGTAGTATCATATATTTATGCGGTCTGGGTGACCATATACTGTAGAAGTTGACTCGAGGTTAAGGCACTTATACAAACCCACAGATATAGTACTTTCAAGTAATTCTCTGGTAAACTTCCATCAGGACGACATGGCTGAGCCCAAAAAATGGACTTTGAAGCAAAGCAAAAAATTCATTTTGGGTTGAGATAGCCATGTCGTCCTGATGGACCCGCCCTCCTTTTCTAAGAAAAGGAATATGCATATGTAACAATCCCCACCCGAAACTACTCTATCTGTAGCCATCCATGCTTAATTGCAAAAAGGAATGAGTTGCCATGCGTGCTGCTGTTGTAGTACGGGAAGGGGATCCACCAGGTAACCTTGATGACGGCTCCCCTTCATTTTCGCCACTCTTCCCCCTCAGAGCGAAAACTCTATTCGGGGTAAAGATTGCCATGTGTCGTATCAAGAAATACGTCCCGATATTATGCGATATCATTAAGAATTTTCTTAAGGATACTCGTACCAGGAGTTAGAATTCTGGAGACCTATGGTCAATTCTCTGGGAGTATCACTGTAGCTAAATATCCCTTAGAAAGCTGCCTAAAGGAACCTTCCATCAGGACGACATGGCTATCTCACCCAAAAATAGATTTTTTGCTTTGCTTCAAAATCCGTTTTTCACTCAAGGGATTATCTACTGCACTGTAATTGTTCAATGCTACTTTCTTCTTGATAAGGATAGAAGAGACTCTTTAGCTGCGGTAAATAGCTCTTCTGGGAGAAGGACACTAGAAAATCAAAAACTTGTTCTCTAGTCTTGGGTGGTGCCACAGCCTCTGTACCATGGTCTTCCACTGTCTTGGGTTAGAGTTCTCTTGCTTGATGATACAATTGGGCACACTGTTCTATTCTATTTCTCTTTCTCTTGTTTTAATAGATTATATTTGAAAGATCTATTTTAATGTTGTTACTGTTCTTAAAATATTTCATTTTCATAATTCACTACTTCTCTTACTGTTTGTTTATTTCTTTATTACTATTCCTTACTGGGCTTTTTTCCCTACTGGAGCTCTTGGGTAGCATCGTGCTTCTCCAACTAGGGTTATAGCTATTGTAATAATAATAATAATAATAATAATAATAATAATAATAATAATAATAATAATAATAACATGGAGTCCTGGGAGGGGTAACCATCACCTTCTGTAGGTAAGGACAGGAGCTTTAGGTTAGGTAAGGTTATGTCATATTTCTGCGTTTCTTTTCCCTTTAAGATATGGATTTTCATCTGTACCATTTTGTAATTGAAACCTCCTCATAACTTGAAAAATACAAGTTTTCTACAAATATTATCAAGTTACCTATAAATAAACCATGAACGATAAAATTATATTCACGGACGGGGAAACAATTTTGAAGGAAACGAGCGTTTTTCGATAGGAAAAAGTTGTTTAATAGTAGGAAAGTTTCCCATGTCCATAACTATAATAACACCTCCTTCCTATCTCTGTTCATCATTACCCATATTTTATTGAGTATTATTACAGTTTCATCCATTATGGGAAATCTATTATAATAATATATTTCCCGAGTAAAGCAAGTCTTTTGTAGTATTTCTGTAAAATATTATCTGTCGCAAATGCCTAGTTCTTTATATATCGACGATCAAACTCACGCTACTCTTGTCTTCCTCCCAGATATTTTCTAAGTCTGTTGTTATTGTTGACTGTGTCTTGTATTTGCTTAAATGAGCCCTGTAACCACTATAATCCGCAGACAAACTAGTCCACTATGAAGTCTTACACGTTTGGCCAATCACAGCCCCTGTCCACTATGACGTCATACATGTTTGGCCAATCACAGCGCGACAATACATTTTCTTACCCAGCCATTTCATTTCGTTCTTAGACATGGAGACCATAGAAAGCATGTCATCTCATGTTGCACAAGAAGTTGAAATTCCATCTTCTTGTCCTGACTGTTTCCTAACTCACAATGAATTTGTTGAAAAACTAGTGCATTTGTGCCAGAGACACAATTTAATTTTACAAAATAAAAATTGTCCTGCATGCCAAGGAACCTTCGCAACAGCTTCACGTTTTCCTCAAAGCACCAACACATCTTTATGAACCAACAGTTTAAGGTAAGCTTCATTAATTTATAGAGTATATTATAATGGTGATAGTATAACGATGTATACAGCAGTACCATCACTTTGGATTTGGTTTGATGGATGTGTTAGGTAGTGGCTGTAAAGGGGGGGGGGGGGGGCAGGGGCTAGGCCTAGGTAGGGGTACAGGGCCCTAGGTTAGATGGTTGTATTAGGTTCGGTAGTGTCCCGAAAATCACTGTGGCCTTAAGGGGGGGTCGCAGGGGGGGCAGAGACCCCCCCGGTAGGCCTAGGTAGGGATACAGGGCCCCTATGCTAGGTTAGGTGGGTTTATTAGGTTCAGTATTGCCCTGAAAATCACTGTGGCCTCAAGGGGAGGTCGCAGGGGGGCGGAGGCCCCCCCCCCGGTAGGGCTAGATAGGGGTATAGGGGGAGGGGTGGTGGAGGGATAAGTATTCATTTATTGCAAATATCATTTGATGCCCCCCCCACCCAAAACCCCGGTTCCCACCTGGTGTCCCCCATAATTGTTGGGATGAAGTAGGGGCATTCTGGAACAACTTGTTGTTTTAACTCCAATTACATAGTAAATCTCTAAATCGGATGGTTTGCGGTCAAAATAAACGTTAAATTCGTTGGAACTACACTATTTCTGATGCAACAAATATATTTTTATTCCAGTTTCCCCATAATGGATGAAACTGTAAATTTACCTTTTATTGGGAGCCTTTGTATATCAGTGGCCAGTTCCTCACACATTGATTAAAAATGGACATTAACTAACCTAAACTTCCCCCCCTAACCTACACCTACAAGCCGTGTCCTTACCTACTTAATTAACGGTGGGGCTAACGGCCCCCTGCGACCCGCCTTACACTACCGTATTCTAAGTTAGACATAATGATACATACAGGTGGCCGCTGTCATACATAAACCCCTTTTATTGCCTCAATGAGCATGTTTGTTAATGAATTAACAATAATTATTCACTTATTGGTGTTCGCTCCAATGTGGGTTACTACGCTCGCAATTTAACTTTATTTTCTGGCTCCTTTGTTCTGGCAAGCGGTACATTGCCTAAACCATAGCCCAAGTGGGCGAGTATTTTGGTGGACGAAAAACTGGGGTGACCCAACCACCTACATAGTTCCCTTCTTTGTTAGGGCTAGTGTACTAAAATATAGTTATAAGTAACTTTAAACAAAGCCACAACTGCCCACACCCCCCCCCCCCCTCTTTAAGGACATAACCAGCTTTATGGCATGCTTGCAGAGATAATCGCCTTCAGCTATCAGTGTTCTTACTTACCTTAGTTAAAAAGGAACAGTCTAACAGAATAGTCTAAATATGTACCCAGCCTACTAACTATTTCTAGAACTAAACTATTTTCTGCAGGATTCGTACAGGTATGGTTCGTAAGTCCACAACTACGTAGGTGTACTTTCGTGTTCTCAACTTCTCATTACTTTAAGCATTACTAAATAATCAGCACAAAGCCACAGGCTTATAGAACTACACTAAATTTCATGTCCAGAAATATGTAAAAATTAAAAATCCCTTCGAATCTAGGATTTCAGTCTACCTACTCCAAAGGATCGTATCCTAACACTATCGCTGTCAATTAGTATATGAATGTTAATAACAGCCAATCCTACTTTATAAATAGGGTAAGTTAAGAAAGTCTGCACTCCCGTAGACTAAGGTGATAATTGTATAATAAAGATAAAAAAAACTTAAATTGTCGCTTACTACTAATCATTAGACTCCTACATCTAAAAATAAACAAACAGTAAACGACATCACTCAAGGATAAAATAAATTTACTAGGCT
Organism: Palaemon carinicauda; assembly: GCF_036898095.1. NCBI lineage: Eukaryota > Metazoa > Arthropoda > Malacostraca > Decapoda > Palaemonidae > Palaemon > Palaemon carinicauda. The sequence goes on along the minus strand of NC_090740.1, from coordinate 17,749,137 downwards.
TACAGATCTAGCAGTTAATGCCATTGAATTTGATAGAATAACTGAAATAAAACTTACATATGGTTGTAACGTTGTTGTTATTGTTCTGTTTGACTGGTTCCTGGTATTTTCTGGACAAAACAACAAGTTTGCGGCCACTCTATCAATTACTGGATCTGTGCAAAGTTTCTTCGCTTATACTAGGTGCAGTGAAAACATTCTACTTGACATTTTGATAAATATATCAAAATTATGCTAGTGTGATGTGAAAACTATGCCAATTCTATGCTGATTTAATATTGTTTTATTTTTTACATTTCACATAAAATACAAATACTTAAATACAATTGTCTTTCAATAAACATTTATTTCTCTTAGGGACAGGTCTGGGAAAGTAGCCTACGTGATGTGGATATTAAACAACAAAAAATATATATATATATTTTACGACAAATAGCATTAAATCAACAAATAAACTTAAAAGTTTTTCTCGTTAGGTATGAACTAAATGTGTTAAGTCGATAACCCTGTTTATTGTAAACAGCTTACTTATGGACCCCAGCATGTCATGGCAGGATTAAGGTGAAATCACCTGCTTAAATTCTTGGTTCATTTCACTGTACATTAGTTCATTTGCTAATTAAACATTTTCTTGTCTATTTCGTTTTACTCTTTTTTACAAGTTTGTCATAGAGGGAATATATGCTCGCAGTCTGCAGTTGATAAGAATGGTGAGGCATTTGAAATAAGAGTATAATATATTTTTTAGTTTCATCAACTTTAGTCCGAAATTAATGACTATCAGAAAGAAGACAGTCAAAAATAAGATGGCTTCTTATGATAAGTCTCATTGCTCCTACCTCAAAATTAGCCTATGTTTGGAAATTTTAAAGAAATTTGAAAAGTATATATAACTCAGTCCATACAAATTTGTGGGAATAAGAATGGAACACATCCATTAGAATATGATAATTTAAGGAGTGTCTCTAATTGTACTGCTAAGATTCAGAATGTGCTCAAACATTTGTGTTTTCTTTTCTTATTCTCTCTCGCATTAGAAACATTTCAATAGTTTGATGTTAATACAGATTTTATCAAAATAAGTCGCTTATTCTTATTTTAATGATATTTTTTTATGCAAAACTTCATAAAACTATGCTAGTTATGCTAAAGGGATCGTTATGCCAAAATGTTTTAGGCAATGCAATTAACCCCAAAATTATGCTAAGAGCATCAGCTGATGCTAGACTGGCAGCAATGACTGGGTACTTATCTATTTGACACATAGCCTACTTATTTAATATAAGTGGTAGAATAAGACTTTGTCTTATTTTGGGTCCCACTTCAACTTATATTACTAAGCGCTCGACTTTGTTACTTTATAGCGACATGAATAAAGAATTTCTGGTTAGGAAAACAACTTTCTGACACTCAACATTGACTCAGCGAATTCTACCCAGGCTACTGACTCAAAAGCAAATTATCATGTTGAGAAAGGTATGTCATCTATTAAGTTGGCTCTTCAAACAATGATGGTCCCCCAAAATGAGAAAATGGCATATGCTGAAAGAGTTTATGAAAAAAAACTTTACTAGTAATCAAATCAACACTTCTGTAGTAATTAAATGTCTGCATGAAATGCATTCTTGTTTATGTGTATTCAATTTACATCTCTCTGACCCATATTCAAGTTTGTCGAGGGTATTCAATGTCTACCATGCACTGCCTTCGTTGTTCAATTGTTGCATATCGTCATCCTCATAAACTAACTACCTAAGTCATTTTCTCCACTTGTTGGGAAATAAAAAAAAACCTTCTCATTTCCTAATTCTTTATATCATTGTCTTGAGTTTCAATTCACAAATTCTTAATAGAAGAATTTGTGAATTAGAATTTGTTAATTGAAGCTCAACACAATGATATAAAGAATTAGGAAATGAGTTTTTTTTTTTTTATTTCCCAGCATGTGGAGAAAATGACTTAGGCAGTTAGTTTATGAGGGTGACGATATGGAAGACAGGTAGGCTTATGTGTATTTCCCAGGATCCACAAGATTATTCCTTGTACCCTTCAAGACCACAATTTCTACAAACAAATCAAACCCGTGATATAATCCCAATATGGCACCTCAATATTGAGTAAGCCTAGAAGGGCGCACTGCACTTTTCTTCTGTTTGGGGAGAGGTGAACGACCTCGCTTCTTCAAAGTATATACTGCCCAGTCTTACGTTAAGCTCCTTCGATGCTACTCAGGTCACACTCTCAGAAGATCCTGCACGAACTGACCGCATGAATATCTCCTTCAACCCCTTATCTGGTGTGTCTAGAAGAAGGAGTCCCACTTGGAAGCAGCAAACGTCTAGCCACTGCCGTGCCAAGGATCCCTTTATCCTGTTTTCGCAGTTAATTAGGGGAATCTTGGGGACGGTCCCAGAGACGTGTTGACCTCAAACTGTACATACTTTAGAGCGCACCTGGACATTGGGATCAGGAACACGTGAGCTAAGAGAGGAGTTGACCTGTGGCTAAATCCTCTCTTAAATTAGATTTATGTTTAATTCTAGATCACTGTCTGACTTAGAACATTTAAGCATGCATGCAGGTTTTTTTTTTTTTTTTTCGGGGGTGGGGGTAAAATTACGTTCTTTTCTCTATAATTTACCGTACAACTTTACAAACGTTGGACACTATTCCGTAGGTCATCGACCACATGTTTGATTAACCAATAAATTCACGATGCAATCAAGTAGACCTTCGGTTTAAAGTTCCTCTTGTATTTTATGTATTTGACTATTTCCCTTGGCATTATCAATATTATTTGTTGCCTCGATATGTGTGTTTACTAAGAATTTGTTTCATAGTTAAATTTTTCCTCACTGGTGTAGGTAACCATATGACATAACTGTATTTTAGTAGTAAAGGCATATTATAACGTAATCTCTGATTTTTATTTACCCCAATGGTGTTCATTTACCTGTTGTTGGGTTTAGATATCCACGCTAGTGTGTCTATTCAAATGTTATTTAAGTATTCATTTGGATTCCTCTGTCAAAGGATGTGTAAGTTAAAGAAACAAAGTAGGATATAGTTGGTTAAAATATAAATCAAGGTGAGCTCTTCCTGAAGATGTTGACAACCTAATTCTAAATTTAAGCTAGCATGAAGAATTTAGAATAAATTTTAAAATATGATGCTGATATATTTCTCGTTCTTTGTGGCATTGTCCATAAATCAATCAATTTGTCCAACACTCTCAGATTGGCTATAATCCAGAGCTGGTGTAAGTGCCTGAACACTGAGGTCGTGGTACCAGCACTGACAAATCCAGTATATATATATATATATATATATATATATATATATATATATATATATATATATATATATATATATATATACATATATATATATATATATATATATATATATATATATATATATATGTATATATATATATATATATATATATATATATATATATATACACATACATACATATATATACGTATATATATATATATATATATATATATATATATATATATATATATATATATATATCTGTCACTGATTATCTAGACATAGATACATTTTCCTGATGTCATTCCAATCCCATAGGAAGGATTTTCGATGCCTATTATAGGGAGGTTACCCAGGAAAATTAAGTTTCTCACAAATGTTAATTTTTTTTCCCCTCACTAGAACATGTACCAATACTTAATAAGATGTCAACTTCAAAAGGAAATGTAAATTTGCTGATGATAGGAATAGAGACGAAGCTGTTAATATTCGTACTATGGCTGCTGGCACTAACGAGAAAAGTAAAATAGAAAACTACAACCTAAAACAATGATGTGCAAGGTAGCCTATACAATAATGAAGATGATGTAGTTGATCTCTCTCTCTCTCTCTCTCTCTCTCTCTCTCTCTCTCTCTCTCTCTCTCTCTCTCTCTCTCTCTCTCTCTCTCTCTCTCTCGCCCGACACGCACCACTTGTCACCCTACGTCAAGGTGTCGGCTGCCTCATTGTGCCCTTTCCAATCTTCTTTCCCTACATTAAAAGTGCTGCATGTGGGATTACCCTAATGATGCTGAAAAAAGCAGGATGCTGTAAGCCCAAGAGTTCAAACAGGGGAAATAACTAGCACAGCGAGGAAATTGAATGGTTAAAACTACAAGAGAAGTAATGAACAATAAACACTATTTTAAGAACAGTAGCAATATTAAAATAAATCTTTCCTATACAGTATGAATTCTAAAAACTAAAAAAAAATAAGAGGAAGAGAAATACGATAGAAAAGTGTGCCCGAGTGCAATGTGGGAAAGGATCAGGTAATCACATTACCAAGGAATGTAACTCTTAAGTGATGAAATGTATAAACTGCACTTGGTTGAAAAAAAATGACACCTGATCATATAGTGAATTCAAGTAATTACAAAAGCTTATGATACTACCGTTAGAGAGTTATTACGTCCTTTGAATGGCTAGACAGTACTACATTGGATCTCTCTCTCTCTAGTTACGGCTCATTTCATATTTGCCGACACATACATAGAATATTATGGCCTATTCTATACACACTCTCCTCTTTCCTCGTGCACTTGACAACACTGAGATTACCAAACAATTCCTCTTCACCCAAGGGGTTAACTACTGCACTGTAATTGTTCAATGGATACTTTCCTCTTGGCAAGGGTAGAAAAGATTCTTTAGCTATGGTATGCAGCTCTTCTAAGGGAAGGACACTCCAAAATCAAATCCTTATTCTCTAGTCTTGGGTAGTGCCATAATCTCTGTAACATGGTCTTCCATTGTCTTGGGTTAGAGATCTCTTGCTTGAGAGTACACATGTGAACACTATTATATCTTGTTTCTCTTCCTCTTGTTATTTTAAAGTTTTTATCCTCTTGTTATTTTCAAGTTTTTATAGTTTATATATGAAAGGTTTATTTTATTGTTATTATTGTTCTTAAACTTCTCCTGTAGTTTTTCCTTACTTCCTTTCCTCATTTGGCTATTTTCCCTGTTGGAGCCCTTGGGCTTATAGCATCCTGCCTTTCCACCTACAGGATTGTAGCTTAGCAAGTGATAATAATAATAATTGAAAAAAAAATGCAGAAAATACGAACCGTGGATACTGTGAGAGTCCTAAATTGCGGTTAAGTAAATAGTCAATCAGTTGGTAATAAGATAATTAAAATGAGAAAATTAATAATTGAATTTTTTTTCGATATATTAGTGTTATCTGTAACGTGGCTAAATTACTTCAACAAGGCCATGATAGCTGAAATGAATACAAATACACATGCTTTCTTACATATTCCGAGAGGGCAAGTTAATGGGAGAGTTTTTTTTTTTTTTTTTTCGCAAAGGCTATTCTGATCTCAAAAGGATAAAAAGAACTAGTGTAACAAATATTGAATCTATGGCAATAAACTTTACGCATCAAAAATATATATCTATCGTTAATAGTTTATAAACCTCCGAGAACAGTATGCTCATTGATATGACTGACATTATGAAGAATTTTCTTAATCACTTTCTTCTTCTTTATATTTTTTCCCGTTTATACATAATAATGTAGTTACCCTTAATAATTTCGTTTTCTATGAAAAATTCCCTTTTAGTTTTCTATCTATTGCTATATGGGTAAACCCCGATTAAATTGTTAGTTCATATACTTGTAACTTTTAGTAATGTCATGGTTATATAGATCTGAGATAGGCAGCATACGCCATGGTACGCTGGTTCTTTAATTAAACAAACGCATTTCGAGACAGAATAATTACACAGAGTTTGATTATAGATTGAGTATGGGTAACTTATAAGAACAGTGGACACATCTTTTGGATACACAGAATGTAAAGGTCTTTATCATTATCTTTTGTTGCACGTAGCAAGACAAGAATAAGCCATGCTTTGTTAATATAGTCGATCCAGAACTGGGCCGTTTAGCCAATATAACCTTGTCTGATATTTCTACTAGAATTGTACATTGACATCTATATTATTGCCGCTAGTCTGGCGTGATCTTGATATTCAGCCAATTATTATTATTATTATTATTATTATTATTATTATTATTATTATTATTATTATTATTATTATTATTATTAGCCAAGCTACAACCCTAGTTGGAAAAGCAAGATGCTATAAGCCCAAGGACTCCAACAGGGAAAAATAGCCCAGTGAGGAAAGGAAATAAGGAAATAAATAGATTATGAGAATGAATTAACAATAAATCATTCTAAAAACAGTAACAACGTCAAAACAGATATGTCCTATATAAACTATTAACAACGTCAAAAACAAATATGTCATATATAAACTATAAAAAGACTCATGTCAGCCTGGTCAACATAAAAACATTTGCTCCAACTTTGAACTTTTGAAGTTCTACCGATTCAACTACCCGATTAGGAAGATCATTCCACAACTTGGTAACAGCTGGAACAAAACTTCTAGAATACTGTGTAGTATTGAGCCTCATGATCGAGAAGGCCTGGCTATTAGAATTAACTGCCTGCCTAGTATTACGAACAGGATAGAATTGTATTGAAATCACTGCCTTGTATGGTTTATAGTCACTATCAACGAACATACGTGCACTAAATTCTGCAAACAGGAGCTTTTTCAAAACCTCCAATATCAGATTATGGACTCTCATTGCTCTGTTGTAGTGTTTCCCAGTCAAAAACTTTTCCAAAGACCATTAAAAATGTGAAATAAGTGTGTGAAAGGCATCCAGGTGAATGTTTGTGTTTTGATATATTTCAGGGTTCTGCCATATGTTAGAATATGTTTTCTTGGTCACTGCTAAAGCAGATGCTACAAACGTATATCTCTGACCAACAGCCTCGGTATATTACCTTTTGTGATTCATGAAGTAATTTCTATATCGTAGCAATTTCTGTCTCAGGAGAATTTACGGGAGGCATGTCTTCAACAACGGACTGTTTCAACATTTCTTTTCTTTAGTTAATGACACCAATCAAGACCAACTTAGGTAGAGGCTAATTCAACTGTCACACTCACCAACTACAACAGCTGACGTGTTAATAACTGGTTCAACCTTATAGGTCAGGAAACACTCATGGATTTTTTCTGGTTGATAATCTACTGACCTTGGTCGTGTAGTCTTTGCCGGCTGAGTCGAGGTTTCTCTCAGTTCACTTTTAACTTCATGGTCTGTTGTCTCCTGAATTACAATCACGTGTGCTGAATGAGTTGTTCCAGATCTAGATGGAGTCTCTCAATTTAAGTCAAAGTTATCCCAGTACAGATGGGTAATGATGTTAATTGGTGATATTGGATCTGGGATACTACTTTATCTTCCAATAGTGCTATTACACATGGTCGTTTCTAATTCTAGAATTTTGGAGTAAGATTGGAATGACCATAAATGATAAGAAGAGTAGGAATCTTCGCAATACCCGTCATCTGCTGCAAAGACATTTCCACCAAGAGATGTTTGTGCATTTTGAGACTTCCATTAGCGACTGCGTGACAAAGGAATGAGCAAATCTTCAAGTCTTATTTGGCGCAGTGGAATAATTTTTACTACATAAAAGAAACATGAAAAAATTTTCCAATATACACGGTAGATTTTCTGACATTGACAATAAGGTTGATGTTCTTTATTGCCATTCACTGAAGGATTGTCCTTTCTTATGATCCAAAACATTACGTCAAAGCATAATGGTGCAATCTTCAACCATAAACCACACGTTCATCAAATGCTGTCTCTACAGCCTAACCTTTTAGGATGGTACTAGAATTAACAAGGTCACTCATATGATTTGGTTGCCAAAACTGAAAGTGACCTTGAAATTGTCGCCGAAGTTTTTCCTTCAGTTTATGATTCATATGACGGGCTATAGTAATCAGGACTATTATGATGCATGAACTGCAATACTTCTTACGTAACATCGTCATACATGTCACATTGTCACCTTTAACAATATTCTCCTTTAAGTAATAACATATACATTCAAATGCATTCTTATGTGCCTTATTTAGACCATTGTCAACAGTTGTTTCGGATTATAAAGTACCCCGTGTTCTTATGTAAGTTTTCCTGTAAGTCAAATGGGTAGTATGCCTCTTTTGCGAAGAGATCTACATTTCTGATTTTACGCAATAATTCTTCATACTGTTTTCGATCAACAGCATCCTTTATACTATTATCAGCTGTAACAGTCAGGCATTTAGTGAGAGGTTCTTCCTTTCGTTTGATAGATTTTTGTACTTTAAAAAAAATAATAATATACACTTATACAGAAATGGTATAGATGCTTCGGACATTCAGCACCATTTGGATGCTCTAGGACACTGTATTGTTGAATCATCGTAGGAGCTCTTCCTGTTTAGATAGCTAGAAGTATTTGTAAAACTTTAATAACACCAGGTAGTAGGTTGGCCAGGGCACCAGCCAACCATTGAGATACTACCGCTAGAGAGTTATGTGGTCTTTTGACTGGCCAGACAATACTACATTGGATCCTTCTCTTTGGTTACGGTTCATTTTTCCATTTGCCTACACACGCACACCGAATAGTCTGGCACATTCTTTACATATTCTCTGTCCTCATACACCTGACAACACTAAGATTACCAAACAATTCTTCTTCACCCAAGGGGTTAACTACTGCACTGTAATTTTTCAGTGGCCACTTTCCCCTTGTTAAGGGTAGAAGGGACTCTTTAGCTATGGTAAGCAGCTCTTCTAGGAGAAGGACACTCCAAAATAAAACCATTGTTCTCTAGTCTTGGGTAGTGCCATAGCCTCTGTACCATGGTGGTCCACTGCCTTGGGTTAGAGTTCTCTTGCTTGGGGTTACTCTTGGGCACACCATTTTATCTTATTTCTCTTCCTCTTGTTTTGTTAAAGTGTATATAGTTTATATAGATGTTTATTTTAATGTTGTTACACTAATTAAAAAATAATTTTTCTTTGTTTCCTTTCCTCACTGGGCTATTTTCCCTGCTTTTCCAACTAGGGTTGTAGCTTAGCAATAATAATAATAATCATAATCATAATCATAATCATAATAATAATAATAATAATAATAATAATAATAATAATAATCGATGTATTTCATGTAAATCATGACCAGCTTGGCCTAGAATAACAAAACAAATACCATCGAGGCGAATAAGTAATTCTGAAGTCTGGCTTTCAGCCACAACACTTCTAATCTTTTCAAAAGTTTTGCCAGTCAAAGGTTTAATAGCGGAATCCGATTTATTGTGTCTGAAATGTACAATGCAGATATTTTCACGAAAACTTCTATAGCTGTTCTTGATTTTCTTCTATTTGATCTACTTAGTTTTACTGGGCGTTCTTTATCCATGATATCTGGTTGGGGTAATCTGAAAACATAAGTGATTAATCATACAGATTCTTCTTTAATTCTCTTCCACAATCTACTTCACTGAAAATGTTTAAATCATATATGATATACATTTTGTTGGTTCTAACAATGTATTATATTTACTTCTGGAGCATGTGATGCCCTTCTTACAATCTCCAATGCTGTACAGAAATCCCTTGATTGTGGTCGGGAAGTTCGTGTGATTGGCCTTGATTTTATAGCTGCCTTTGACCGTGTTAATCATGAGGCCCTTGTTTTCAAACTGAAACAGTTGGGAGTGGGTGGGTCGTTTCTTAGCATTATTATTGATTTTTTTAAGTAATAGATCTCAAAGAGTTGTTGTTGATGGGCACCATAGTGATTATAGGAATGTGATATCTGGTGTTCCACAGGGTAGTGTTCTTGGTCCATTACTTTTCATACTATATACACATGACATGTGGTTTGGCCTAGAAAACAAGCTTGTTGCATATGCAGATGATGCTACTCTCTTTGCATCAATTCCATCCCCTGAATGTAGATCTAGGGTTGGTGAATCCCTTAATAGAGATTTAGCTAGAATTAGTGCATGATGCAAATTATGGGGTATGAAGTTGAATCCTAACAAAACTCAAAGTATGATTGTAAGTAGGTCAAGGACGGTGGTTCCTCAACATCCGGATCTCAGTATTGATAATGTTTCTTTAAATATGTATGACTCTTTCAAAATTTTAGGTGTGATTCTCGACAGTAAATTTACTTTTGAGAAACATATAAGGTCTGTGTCTTCTTCAATTTCACAAAAAATAGGCTTATTGAGAAAGTCTTTCAAGATTTTCGGTGATCAATCTGTTCTGAAGAAGTGTTTTAATTCTTTCATTCTACCTTGTTTTGAGTATTGTTCTCCTGTCTGGTGTTCAGCTGCTGATTCTCATCTTAATTTGTTGGACAGAAACTTACGGTCTATTAAATTTCTTATTCCTGATCTAGATATTAATCTCTGGCACCGTCGTTCAATTAGTTCATTATGTATGTTGCATAAGATTTTTCACAACTCTGACCATCCTTTACATTCAGATCTCCCTGGACAATTCTATCCTGTTCGTAATAATAGGCAGGCAGTTAATTCTAATAGCCAGGCCTTCTCCATCACGAGGCTCAATACTACGCAGTACTCTAGAAGTTTTATTCCAGCTGTGACCAAGTTGTGGAATGATCTTCCTAATCGGGTGGTTGAATCAGTAGAACTTCAAAAGTTCAAAGTTGGAGCAAATGCTTTTTTGTTGACCAGACAGACATAGTCTTTTTATAGTTTATTTATGACATATTTGTTTTTGATGTTGTTGATAGTTTACTATATGACATGTCTGTTTTGACGTTGTTTCTTATTTTAGAATGATTTATTGTTAATTTGTTCTCTTCATTTATTTATTTCCTTATTTCCTTTCCTCACTGAGCTATTTTTCCCTGTTGGAGCCCCTGGGCTTATAGCATCTTGCTTTTCCAACTAGGGTTGTAGCTTGGATAGTAATAATAATAATAATAATAATCGCAGAATACTGGTATGCCGGGAACATGAAATCCTTGATCATTACCATGGTAACGATCTTGGTAACTGGTTTATTGTGTTAATGCGACATGAAATATGAAATACGTTGGCAATAATTTTATCATTTTACCAAACAAGTGTTGTACACAGATTAATCTTTATACACAATGTGATAAATGAATTATCATATTTAATTGCCAAAGAAATATACCTTCCCGTCGTTTCTCTTTTACAGTTACAAGGGACACAATTCTTATTGTTTTCAGTTCAGAGTTATCTTTTCTCTTTCAATCATATTGATCAACATACATACATACATATATCAAGGCATTTCCCCCAATTTTTGGGGGTAGCCGACATCAACAAATGAAACAAAACAAAAAAGGGGACCTCTACTCTCTACGTTCCTCCCAGCCTAACAAGGGACTCAACCGAGTTCAGCTGGTACTGCTAGGGTGCCACAGCCCACCCTCCCACATTATCCACCACAGATGAAGCTTCATAATGCTGAATCCCCTACTGCTGCTACCTGCTACATAAAACATAATAATCTTAAGAAAAGACGTTGAGAACTTATTATTTTGGACTCCATAATCTCTTATACACAAAAACATAAAAACGTAATTTTACGAAGTCATGGGCACATAATCAATCGCATACTGTATGCTTAATCAGCATCCATATATCACCAAAACAAGTGACATTCGATGAGGACATGTTAAGCTTCACAGTGATTATTATTATTATTATTATTATTATTTGTATTATTATTATTATTATTATTATTATTATTACTATCCAAGCTACAACCCTAGTTGGAAAAGCAAAATGCTATAAGCCCAAGGGCCCCAATAGGGAAAAATAGCCCAGTGAGGAAATTAAATAAATAAATGAAGAGAACAAATTAACAATAAATCATTCTAAAAAAGGCAACAACGTCAAAACAGATATGTCATATATAAACTATTAACGTCAAAAACAAATATGTCATATATAAACTATAAAAAGACTCATGTCCGCCTGGTCAACAAAAAAGCATTTGCTCCAACTTTGAACTTTTGAAGTTCTACTGATTCAACTACCCGATCAGGAAGATCATTCCACATAGAGGTATATAGAATGGTAGAGCCATTTCTATATACATTAACAGTGATATAGGTGTCATAAAATCCCACTAGTGGGGACCCAGGATACAACCAAGGCCTTGATACAACTGGCTCAGAGTCCATTTGTTTACGGATGAAAAGGCAAATCCAAGAATCCCTCCGTCCAACGCCTGAACCTGAACCGCAGTCAGCTTTTTCAAACCGTTGCTAAGTGCATAACCTTATTGATTAGGGCAACTTATGCTAGTCACGACGATGATATCAAGACTACGCTTCTCAGAAAACTGAATTTAAAACGAAAAGCATCACCAAGAATTAATGAGGGTTTCTCTGTGCTAGATCATTAACTGATTGATGAAACGGAAGGTTGCTAAGATTTCCCTTTACTCATTTGCATCAGTAGGCCATAGAGAATACATATCACTTATTTCAACTCTGTGAATTCAGTAATTAATCATCTATATGAATTTAGTTACGATTCCTTTATGACGAATCAAGATATATTGACACGTCGGTTTGGCCTAGAAAACAAGCTTGTTGCATATGCAGATGATGCTACTCTCTTTGCATCAATTCCATCACTTGAATGTAGATCTGGGGATGCTGAATCCCTTAATAGAGATCTAGGCAAAATTAGCGCATAGTACAAATTATAGGGCATGAAGTTAAAACCAAACAAAACCCAAAGTATGATTGTAAGTAGGTGGAAGACAGTTGCTCCTCAACATCCAGATCTCAACATTGGTAAAGTTTCCTTAACTCTGTATGACTCTTAAATTTTAAGTGTGATTCTCTACAGCAAATTTACTTTTGATAAATACATTATGTCTCTCTCTTCTTCAGTTGCACAAAAAATTGGCTTATTTAGAGTCTTGTAAAATTTTCGGGGACCAATCTATTCCGAAGAAGTGTTTTAATTCTTTCATTCTACCTTGTTTCGAGTATTGTTCTCCAGTTTGGTCTTCAGCTGCTGATTCTCATCTTAATTCATTGGACAGGAAACTATGGTCTATAAAATTCTTATTCCTGATCTAGATTTTAATCTCTGGCACCGTCGTTCAATTAGTTGGTTACATATGTTGCAGAAGATTTTTCCATAATTCTGACCATTCTCTAAATTCAGATCTTCTCGGACAGTTCCATCCTGTTCGTAATACTTGGCATGTATTAAATTCTAATATCCTTGCCTTCTCCATCATGAGGCTCAATACTACACAGTATTCTAGAAGTTTTATTCCACCTGTGATCAAGTTATGGAATGATCTTCCTAACTGGGTAGTTAAATCGATTGAACTTCAAAAGTTCTAACTTGCAGCAAATGTTTTTATTTTGAACAGGCTGACATAAGTCTCTTTTTTATAGTTCATGTATGAAAGATCTGTTTTAATGTTGTTACTATTCTTAAAATATTCTATTTTAACTGTTCATTACTTATCATGTAGTTTATTTATTTCCCTACTTCCTGTCTGCTCTGGGTTACTTTTCCCTGTTGGAGCCCTTGGGCTTATATCATCTTGCTTATCCAACTAGGGTTGTAGCTTAGCTAATAATAATAATAATAATAATAATAATAATAATAATAATAATAATAATAATAATAATAATAATAATAATAATAATAATAATAACAATAATAATAATAATAATAAAAATAATAATAATAATAATAACAATAATAATAATACCAGCAATAATAATAATAATAATAATAATAATAATAATAATAATAATAACAATAATAATAATAATAATAATAATAATAATAATAATAATAACAGAACATGATTATGAGAATCTTTGATGGTTTTGAAATGCAACAATAATCAGTATTTCCATCATTATCTTTATTCCTTCCGTATCTTTTGAGTAAGCCCTTTTGTTAAGTTCATAAGCCTTGATTAGATTACTGTTATCAGTGCATCGCTAAATCACCTGGGTGTCACCTTAGGTAGCGCTACACATCATCTGGCTCATAAAACCTCAAATTAATTAATTCAACTGTCGACAGCTGTCAATCACTAAAACTGAATTTTTATAAGAGATTATGTGATTGTAGGTTAGAAATTTAAACAACAGTTGATTGTTATTCCAAACTTTCTCCTATTTATAAATAATATTAACTATTATGATGAAAGCGAATATAGGCTACTATTAGGCCTACCTTGTGACGGGGGGGGGGGGGGGGTAGGAGAAAAGCAGACATGATTTTTCAGGTTCTTTTTAGTGCGAGGGGGAGAGCGAGGATACAAGCACAAAATGAACTATGTACGATTGTGTGACACACGGTTGGTGCAACTTTATTTGCAAATTGAAAGACGACAATATAGAAAAAAACATATATTACAAGCATAATATGCCTATATCCTCAGATTTATTAAATATTTAGTTATTATGGTATGACTTAATGGGTTGTAAGCCTACTCGAGTCGTGTCAAAACAGCGAGAATAAAGGAGAAAGTGTTGACAGAAGCAGATTCTTGAAATAAAGATCGAGTGATCGAACCTTTCCACGTTCAATTGAGAAACACGAATTGAACGATCCACAGAAATAATCATCAATCAGCGTATTCCATCGGGAAGAGAGATAGAGAGAGAGAGAGAGAGAGAGAGAGAGAGAGAGAGAGAGAGAGAGAGAGAGAGAGAGAGAGATTCATTGCAACCTTTCGAGCGTGTTAGCGAGTAATTCCTCCCTTAAACTACTCAAATGTAGGTAAGAATATTGTCTGATTGACTGAAGCTAAAAGAGAGAGAGAGAGAGAGAGAGAGAGAGAGAGAGAGAGAGAGAGAGAGAGAGAGGAGAGAGAGAGAGAGAGAGAGAGAGAGAGAGAGAGATTCATTGCAACCTTTCGGGCGTGTTAGCGAGTAATTCCTCCTTTAAAATACTCCCTAGATTGAATATTTGATTTGTTATCGTTTTGAACTGTTTGGAAGGGTTTCATCGTTGAGATACGATGCTAGAGAGGTTATGGGGTCTTTTGACTGGCCAGCCAATACTGCATTGGATCCTTCTTTCTGGTTACGGTTCATTTTCCCTTTGCCCACACATACACCGAATAGTCTGGCCTATTCTTTACTTATTCTTCTCTGTCCTCAAACACCTGACAACACTAGGATTACCAAACAATTTTTCTTCATCCGAGAGGTTACTGCACTGTATTTATTCAGTGGCCATTTTCCTCTTGGTAGGGGTAGGAGAGACTCTTTAGCTATGGTAAGGAGCTCTTCTAGAAGTATACTCCAAAATTAAACCATTATTCTCTAGTCTTGGTTAGTGCCATAGCCTCTGTACCATGGTCTTCCACTGTCTTGGGTTAGAGTTCTGTTCCTTGAGGGTACACTCGGGCACATTATTCTATCTTATCTCTCTTTCTCTTGTTTTATTAATGTTTTTATAGTTTGTACAGGAGACATTTATTTCAATGTTGTTACTCTTCTTAAAGTATCGTATTTTTCCTTGTTTCCTTTCCTCACTGGGCTGTTTTCCCTGTTGTTCTTCCTTTTCCACTCCACGTTTGCATTTCAAACCCAAAACAGCCTAGCAGCTCCCACATATTGATTCACTCAATTTACTAAACAAACTGGTGATAAAAAATATTGTAAATGTATAAGAGTTTTGTCCGTATTTGGCGAAATTTTAATTTTTCACAATTGATATCAAAATATTCATAAAGCAAAACAGTCGTCGATGATTCATTGTAAACCTTGCACTGGTCTCATTTGGGATAAATATATTCCACGAATGTGTGTAAAATAGTGAAAAATTATGCAATACAAGGTTAAGTTCATGGGATTTATGAGAATTGTCTCTGGCCTCCCTCAAGAGAGAGAGAGAGAGAGAGAGAGAGAGAGAGAGAGAGAGAGAGAGAGAGAGAGAGAGAGAGAGAGAGAGATTAGAAACATTAAACATTAGAATAGAGACCCTAACTTATATAGATGATATAATGGGATTTATGAGAATTGACTCTGGCCTTCCTCAAAAGAGAGAGAGAGAGAGAGAGAGAGAGAGAGAGAGAGAGAGAGAGAGAGAGATTAGGAACATTAGAATAGAGACCCTAACTTATATAGATGATATAATGGGATTTATGAGAATTGACTCTGGCCTTCCTCGAAAGAGAGAGAGAGAGAGAGAGAGAGAGAGAGAGGAGAGAGAGAGAGAGAGAGAGAGAGAGAAAGAGAGAGAGGAGAGAGAGAGAGAGAGAGAGAGAGAGAGAGAGAGAGAGAGATTAGAAACATTAGAATAGAGACCCTAACTTATATAGATGGTATAATGTTTCCTAGCAACAACAGATACAAAGTAGAAACAGCTCTAAGCAACTGTCGCAGTTCGGAAGAGCTAAGGTCTGCGGTGTTAGTAATTAGATACAAAAAGGAAGTAGGCTGGCCAAGGCACCAGCCACCCGTTGAGATACTACCACTAGAGAGTTATGGCATCTTTTGACTGGCCAGACAGTACTACATTAGATCCTTCTCTCTGGTTACGGTTCATTATCCCCTTGCTTACACATACACCGAATATTATGGCATATTCTTTATATATTCTCCTCTGTCCTCATACACCTGACAACATTGAGATTACCAAGCAATTCTTCTTTACCTAAGGGGTTACTGTACTGTAATTTCTCAGTGGCCACTTTCCTCTTGTTAAGGGTAGAAGAGACTCTTTAGCTATGGCAAGCAGCTCTTCTAGGAGAAGGACACACCAAAATCAAACCATTTTTCTCTAGTCTTGGGTAGTCCCATAGCCTCTGTACCATGGTCTTCCACTGTCTTGGGTTAGAGTTCTCTTGCTTGAGGGTACACTCGGGCATACTATTCTATCTAATTTCTCTTCCTCTTGTTTTGTTAAAGTTTATATAGTTTATATAGGAGATATTTATCTTAATGATGTTACTGTTCTTAAAATATTTTATTTTTCCATTTTTCCTTTCCTCACTGGGCTATTTTCCCTGTTGGAGCCCCTGGGCTTATAGCCTCCTGCTTTTCCAACTAGGGTTGCAGCTTAGCATTTAATAATAATAATAATAATAATAATAATAATAATAATAATAATAACAAAGAGAATGGAGAGGTTAGAAATGGAAGTTTAGAAACAGCTAAAGAATATAAATACTTAGGAGAATGGTACTCAGGAAAGAGGAAACTATAGTCTCAGCATAAGTAAAAGGGAAGCAAGAATAGAATAAATGGCACAAGACGTTAGGAAGTACGAAGACAGTCACACAGTAAGAGATTTGACATTGCTAGTAAGAATAAAGATCTATGAGACAGTAGTGGTACCTACAATGTTTGAAAATATAGAGACATGGGGTGTAATAAAAGAAAAATAAATGAAAGAATTAGAGAGTATACAGCAAAACATTATGAAAGGAATGTTTGAACAGGTTGCTACCAAACCTTATTGGAGGCTAATAGGAGAAACAGGAATATGGCCGGGTGAAAATATAATAAAGAATAAAAAGGTGATGCTTTTTCAGAACATCATAACATTATATGACAAGCTAGTTAAGGAGGTAGTGGAAGGCCAAATAAAGGAACCATATGGGGAACTATTATTATTATTATTATAATTACTTGCTAAGCTACAAACCTAGTTGGAAAAGCAGGATGCTATAAGCCCAGGGGCTCCATCAGGTAAAATAGCCCAGTGAGGAAAGGATACAAGGAAAAATAAAACCTTTTATCAAAAAGTAACAACATCAAAATAAATATTTCCTATATAAACTATAAAAACTTTAACAAAACAAGAGGAAGAGAAATTAGATAGAATACTGTGCCCGAATGTATGCTCAAGCAAGAGAACTCTAACCCATAACAGTGAAAGACCATGGTACAGAGGCTATGGCATTACCCAAGACTAGAGGACAATGGTTTGAATTTGGAGTTTCCTTCTACTAGAAAAGCTGCTTACCATAGCTAAAGAGTCTCTTCTACCCTTAGCAAGAGGAAAATGGCCACTGAACAATTGCAGTGCAGTAGTTAACCCCTTGGGTGAAGAAGAATTGTTTTTGTTGGGGAAAAATATTATATAAATATGCAATACATATGATATCAAAATTGAAGAAGTAAAAAAGTATAAGAAGCAAGAACTCAACTAAAGAAAAATAGAATAAAAGAAAACTGAAATGACCAAACTTGGGTTTGTAAATAGTAATGGCAAAAGAGTAAGCGAAGCAGTAATAGTTATGAAAACAATGTCAAATATGATAGAATTAAAGGAAAATTATAGAAACAGGAATGATAAGGATAGGCTTTGTGTGTTGTGTAGAGACAGAGGATACTACGGAGCATATGTTTTGCAGTAAGGTATTAAGAAAATTTTAAAATAATGGCAAAGAAGTAGATAATTTAGAAACACAAATTAAAGATTTTGCCCGGCATATTTAACAGTCCCTTGAAGTTAGAAGTAATAGTATGTAAACTGAGCTGTCTGTGTGGGAGGTAACTGATGATAATGAATTTTCTGCAGATTGCAGCGCTTTGCACCTACGAAGCTTCTTCTAGTAGTGTGCCCACGATCACAGTGTTGTGGAGAGAGCAACGAGGAACCTGGAACCTGAGAGAGAGAGAGAGAGAGAGAGAGAGAGAATTAAATATGTAACCGGATCCATTCCTTTTTTTTTTCGTAATCAATCAGTGTTTCTTAGGTCATCACGCCCGCCATGAAAACATCTGATGATAACAGTTGCTACACTGAAAAAATATCTCTCAAGATATGACATTCTCAAAAACAGATGATTATCTTGATACTCATAAAAAGAACAGAAAAATAAACTATCACATGCAGCCATTTTTATCGACGTCTAATTCGTTTATCAGTAAAGTCTAAATCTGTTGTTTTGTAGATTTAAGTGATTTGGTTCAATGTGTTTCTGCTTGACTTGTTCACTTTGAAGTAATAGCATTTATGTCGAACTGAGAGCAGCTCCTCCTATAATAAGAGAGAGAGAGAGAGAGAGAGAGAGAGAGAGAGAGAGAGAGATTCAATGGCACAAGACCAGTAAAACAGAGATCATATGCGGGCAATGATTGTTACATAACTTTCTATGTGTAACTCCTTCACAATGACCATCTTTCCTACAACACAACGTAGGACTAACGCAAGAGGGCTGTAACCCCTCCGATTCTTTCATGCCTTTGGTGCATGGAGTACGACTGACGAAATAAATGACAAAAATACTGCGCAGTTAAATTTACCCAAGTCAACCACGACTGCAAGTTCTATTGCATAAATCAAGACTTGTCATAGATCGTAATTTTTAGCGTTCAATGGGCTTCTGTTTTAAGTTATCGTGACCATGCATAGCAGAGTGAGTCTGCTTCATTTTCACATCAACGTTGTTTTTGAAGACGCGAGATTCTCGTAAGATTACAAATATTCGCAATAATTAAGGATGACAGTGTGAAAAAATTGTAACCGAATAGAGTGAAATCTCTATGCAATACGAAGTAAAAATGTACATGTGTATACTATTCAGCTATATCAGTAACCCGGTTGTTTTAGATTAAGATGGTTTACGATGGCACGCGTAGGCACATTTGCTCCGGGTAGGAGGCTTTAATAATAGGCTAATAGGCCTACTGAGAATTAACTAATCATGAAACTACTAGGAAAGGACTTTTCACCATACCAGACAAATGTTTTTTAACTTAAGAAAGTATGTATAGTATAAAACATTTAATGAAACCTAAAGTAAATGCCTATCATTAGAAATAAATGTAAATGGAAGAAATATAACCTACGTATACAGATTATGCTTGAAAGAAAATTACGTAGCTGGTGGAGAATAACCAGAATTCCCTCCACTACATTGATCTTAGTATTGAACCAACTTCACAAGCATTTTCCTCTTGGCTCTTGCGTGGTGTTATTAGCCTAAATAGGGTAAATGCTCTTCGTACAAATCGATTTGAGAAATGTTTTGCTTCGTATCAATCTTTGAATGAAGAAGTAAACTACCTAATAATGAACATATGTCGACTTTTCGGCTAAAATATAATGGTGGATGAATATATTACATATATATTTCTAAAAGGCATTTTTATTTAGAATCCATCGCCTTTTTTTTTTTTTTTTCAATCGAAAGGGATAACAGACGGCCATTGTAATGAAAACAAGACCCAGTATGGAAACGAGAAAAGCTGAAGGCAAAAGATTGTAATGAAAACAAGAATAGGGAACTCTGAAACACTTTGGACGTTATTATAGTCCACGTGTGTTTTGTCTCTCATAAACCATTTAAAATAACGTTGGAGGTTTGTTTAAATTTGCTTCACTGGTCGGAAATCAACCGCTTTTCGCGGTCTCAAAGTATCGTTCCGCTGTATGCTGAAATAGGAAAACGTGTCTAGGTAGTCATCATCATCATCATCTTCGCCTATTGACAAAGGGCCTCGGTTAATACTGAAATAGGAAAACATGTCTCGGTGGTCATCATCATCATCTTCGCCTATTGACAAAGGGCCTCGGTTAATACTGAAATAGGAAAACGTGTCTACGTAGTCATCATCATCATCTTCGCCTATTGATAGAGGGTCTCGGTTAGATTTCGCCAGTCATCTCTATATTGAGCTCATAAATCAATACTTCTCCAATCGTCCCTCTCCTACTTCACGCTTCATAGTCCTCAACCATGTAGGTCTGGGTCTTCCAACTCTTCTAGTGCCATGTAGAGCCCAGTTGAACGTTTGGTGAACTAATCTCTCTTGGGGAGTGCGAAGAGCGTGACCAAACCATCTCATTCTGCCCCTCACCATGATCTCATCCACATATGCCTAAGTAGTAGTGGAAATAAATTTCCGGATATAGGTAATTAGTTTGCAGCTTTAATGGAGATAAATTTCGACCTAGGTTTGATCTTAAGCAAGTTAACATTATCAAGAGCGATTAAATCTGAAAAAAAAAAGATGTATAAAGTGGAGCGGGGTGTTAAGCATCATAGGACAGTATTGTACTGAAATACATAGATAAAATGCCATAGCTTGAGCCATTATCCCACTATATATTGCATGAACCTCAATTTCTATATGAATACACGAAATGATTTTTTTTCTTTTCATTGGCGGATTTACATAAAGAAGTATGAAAGTTAGAATGTTAATTTTTTTTTTCTAAACCAAAATTTGTTCAAATAATTCGACGGACAGTTATGAATTAAAGTGAACTCAGATTACTTTTACATGAAAGTTTCATATACATTGTTACATAAAGTTTACGATATTTATACCACAGTAGACTATGGTCAATTACTTTTAGCGAGGCATACAGGTATTTGCACCGACGCGCAGCGGTGCCCTTTTAGCTCGGAAAAGTTTCCTGATCGCTGATTGGTTGGACAAGATAATTCTAACCAATCAGCGATCAGGAAACTTTTCCGAGCTAAAAGGAACCGTTTGCAAGTCGGTGCAAATCTGCCTCGCCAAAAGAAATGGACTATAGGATAAAAGGCTTTTTGACAGTCATTACCTATTTTTTTTTTTTTTTTTTTTTTAAGGAGTCATCAAAACTTTATCGAAACCTACGAAAGGATCTATTTAACAGCGTACTTCAGAATTCATATTATACGTGAAATGAACAAAATTATGTAAACTGGTTATACACTATAATATTCTCTGAAATCAAAGAGGTGTTTTAATTTTTCACGGTAAAATACTCATAATCTCAATTTCTAGGTATAAATGCTTCCTCTTAACGCTAATCTAAAATTGTATGAAACAAACATGATAAAAAGGAGAACAATATTTTTTGATAAGCGGACCAATGATTCTTCCGTGAAGATGGTTGAGAACTAATCTCGCAACACTTTTGCTATATATATATATATATATATATCTATATATATATATACATATATATATGTGCGTGTATACATATATATATATATATTACAGATATATATATATATATATATGTACAGTATATACACATATATAGGAGAGAGGAGAGAGAGAGAGAGAGAGAGAGAGATGTTTCCCTAGGACATAATATTGAAATTATAAGAAGGATAAGCATAAGGTGGAAGGAGAGCTTTTGGTAAACAAAATGAGTTCATGAAAAGTAATATACCACTTTTTTCTACAAAGAAAAGAATTCAATTAGATGGTTCCTACTACTATTGACTTATGCGACAGAAACTTGGAGCCTTACTAGAGCCTTTAAAACATAAGCCAGTTACAACTCTAAGAGCTATGGAAGAGCAATAATGATGGGATAACGCTATGAGACAGAAAAAGATTGTTATTATTATTATCATTATTACTAGCCAAGCTAGCAAGATGCTATAAGTCCAAGTGCTCCAACAGGGAAATAGCCCAGTGAGGAAAGGAAACAAGGAAATAAATAAACGATATAAGTAATTAAAAATTAAAATAAAACATTTTTAAAAAACATTAACATGAAAAACAGATAATTCATATATAACTATAAAAAGACTTATGTCAGCCTGTTCAACATAAAAACATTTTCTGCAACTTTGAACTTTTGAAGTTCTACTGATTCAACAACCGGATTAGGAAGATCATTCCACAACTTGGTCACAGCTGGAATAAAACTTCTAGAATACTGTGTAGTATTGAGCCTCATGATGGTGAAGGCCTTGACTTATTAGAATTAACTGCATGTCTAGTATTACGAACAGAATGAAACTGTCCAGGAAGATCTGAATGTAAAGGATGAACAGACTTAAAATCTAATGCAACATGCAGAAGAAAGGGATTTTGACGAAGGAAAAATCTATTTCTGGGCGAGGGGACCTGTGTCGCTGTATGAAATGCTCCTTATAGCACCATTTCTAAGGTATAAAATACTGCTAAATATACCAGAGAGAAAAGTTGCATGGAATGCCAGGAAATAAACCCAGCTCACTCTTTCTCTTTTCCTTTTTGTGCCTTATCTCCTTATAGGCAGGCAGTTAATTCTAATAGCCAGGCCTTCTCCATCACGAGGCTCAATACTACGCAAGTACTCTAGAAGTTTTTATTCCAGCTGTTACCAAGTTGTGGAATGATCTTCCTAATCGAGTGGTTGAATCAGTAGAACTCAAAAGTTCAAAGTTGGAGCAAATGCTTTTTTGTTGACCAGGCTGTCATGAGTCTTTTTATAGTTTATTTATGACATATTTGTTTTTGATGTTGTTAATAGTTTATATATGACATATCTGTTTTGACGTTGTAACTTATTTTAGAATGATTTATTGTTAATTTGTTCTCTTCATTTATTTATTTCCTTATTTCCTTTCCTCACTGGGCTATTTTTTCCCTGTTGGAGCCCCTGGGCTTATACCATCTTGCTTTTCCAACTAGGGTTGTAGCTTGGATAGTAATAATAATAATAATAATAAGGAGCGGGGCGACACCTGCCTCGCCTATTCCCCCTACCTTACCCTTGACAATCATTTGGTTTGCACCTTACCCCATGGTTATGACGTTTATATCCTACTAATGTCTTTTTGTTATTGTTAGACATCTCATGTTCTTTTTGTTAGAAGTTTTTCCCTATTTTACCAAAAAAAATTAGTGTCTCTGACTCGGTATTGTACTTTAAGAGATTGGTTTATTAAGGCTTATTATTAAAACACTCCAAATTAAATTATTCTATTTTATTTCAGTTCCTTACCTTTATGTGTATTTCCAAGCTAAGGGGACCAATTCTCTGTTACTATTTCACGGAGCGACGCAGGTCGAGCCCAGAAAAGGAATTTTGACGAAGGAAAAATCTCTTTCTGGGCGAGGGGCCTGTGTCGCCCAGTGAACCCATCCCCTTTTTTCCTCACCCTAGGCTGTTCCAAGCTTGGGGTGCTAGTAGGAATGAGGGAAGAAGCGTGGGTAGTGGTAGGGTGGGGGGGGGGGGGGGGGGGGGCTGGTAGTCGTAGTATCGGGGAATATTGAGGAAGGAGAGGTCTAATTGGTAAGGGACCTCTGGTAGTGGTTCTAACACGCCCCAGTTACTATACCGACACTCTATTAGAGTGAGTGAGCTAGGTTTATTCCTGGTATTCCATGCAACTTTTTCTCTGGTATATTTAGCAGTATTTTATACCTTAGAATTGGTGCTATAAGGAGCATTTCACGGAGCGACACAGGTCGAGCCCAGAAATGAACTAATTGAACGACGGTGCTAAAGATTAATATCTAGACCAGGAATAAGAAATTCAATAGACCGAAAGTTTCTGCCCAACAAATTAAGATGAGAATCAGCAGCTGAAGACCAGACAGGAGAACAATACTCGAAACAAGGTAGAATAGATTGATCACCGAAGATCTTAAAATACTTTCTCAATATGCCCATCTTTTCTGAAATTGAAGAAGACACAGACCTAATGTGTTTCTCAAAAGTAAATTTGCTGTCGAGAATCACACCTAAAATTTTAAAAAGTCATAAAAAGTTAAAGAACCATTATCAATGCTGAGCCGGATGTTGGTCCTCGACCTACTTACAATCATACTTTGAGTTTTGTTAGGATTCAACTTCATACCCCATCATTTTTACCATGCACTAATTTAAGATAGATCTCTATTAAGGGATTCAGCAACTCCAGATCCATATTCAGGAGATGGAATTGATGCAAAGAGAGCAGCATCATCTGCTTTTGCAACAACCTTGTTTTCTACGCCAAACCACATGTTGTGTGTATATAAGATGAAAAGTAATGGGCCAAGAACACCACCCTGTGGAACACCAGATATCGCATTCCTATACTCACTATGGTGACCATCAACAACAACTCTGAAATCTAATACTTATATATTCAATAATAATGCTCGGATACGACCTACGCCCCCCCCCCCCCCCACCTTTTTGAGTTTGAAAACAAGGGCCTCATGATTAAAATGGATGCGGGAGCAAACTAAAAGTAGAGGATATTCTAACAACTTCTAAGAAAATGAAATGGACATGGGTAGGACGTATGATGAGAATGACAGACAATGATGGACATTAAGAATAACAGAATGGGTCCATAGAGATTGCAAAAAGAAGCAGGGGACGGAAGAGAAGACGATAGAATTGACGAGTTAAGAAAATTGCGAAAACAGACTGGCATAAAAAGTCCATAAAGACAGGAGTGGATGGTCATGTCTGAAGTCTTTCTCCTGCATTGGACTAGTTACGACTGATGATTTTATATATATATATATATATATATGTATATATATATTATATATGCATATATATATGTATATATATATATATATATATATAAATGGGGGGAGTACATATTATTTTCAACCAGTTTCCTCACTAAAGCCACGCTTCTTTTGCCTTTGAATTTCACTCAACCGTATCTTCTAAAGGTGGAAGTTCTCTTCTCATTTCCTAAATTTTCTCGTCGTTCTGGTGTTGCTTTTTTTCTCACACTCACAGCTTCCGTTTTCGGAGCATGGTTCACATGGGATTCACTCTTACCCAAGACGGAATAACGTAAGGTGTGTTCACCGAGGGATTCAATCGCTAATTTCCCTCTTTAAGGGACGTCACAGAAACACAACGACGGGTGATGCACCTGTGTCAAATAAGGATGAAAATACTGCAATGGTTTTGATATCGGATTTTTTAGCTGGAGTGTGGTATGGGCGATCTATAGGACTGTTAACGGATGACCCAAATTTACTTATATTCATAAGAAATAGAATGTTAAAAACAAAAAATTTAATAAGAAATACTTTAAAAAAAGAATTAAATAAGATATTTACAAAAGAGTACATTTATGATAATTACTTAAATATGTAACATAATTATAAGTTAAGAACGTTTGTACAATAAAATCTATTGCATATTATATATTTATTAATTGATTTAATTTGTATTGAGCTGATTTATAACTATATAAAACAATGTAGTTCATATCAGTATTTTGTAAAGAATAATTACGTATATAATGTAAATTGCTAAGATGTAATTGTATTTTTATAATAAAAGATAAAAAAAAAGTTTGCCATTTTGTGCTTCTCTCTCTCTCTCTCTCTCTCTCTCTCTCTCTCTCTCTCTCTCAAAACGTGGCCAAATGGTAATATCCGGCATCTCTCTGATCAAATCGTGTAAAATAAATGATAATACCACCTTAGTCAAGTAGTGCATATTTTTTTTATAACTATTCGGTACGTTTATATGTCCAAATATATTTTAATTAACCAACTTGATTAACCTGTTTTATAGTTATATATGACTGACCTATTTCTAGGTTGTTACTTAGCCTGAAATGTTTCATATATTTTGTTCGTATCTTACATAGTTTCTTTATTTTCTTTCATCACTGGGCTATTTCCTCTATTAGACCCATTAGGCTTGTGGTATTCTGCTTTCCCAACCAGGGTTGTGACTTGGATAATAATAATAATAATAATAATAATAATAATAATAATAATGACTGAATTATTCCAAGACTTAACAGGAGTAGGATCAGTAATTTACGTGCACTGACCAGTCGACACACTAGTGACGTCACAATGCGGGATCCGAGCGAGCAACGGTTTCAACTTGTTATTCCGTCTTTGCTCTTACCTTATACCTCTTCCATCACACCCTGCAATAACTCCCCATAACGCTTTCCTCCCTTTCCGTTTCTTTCCACACGGGTGTTTCTTATACTTTGCAACATTTTTCGGTCTGTTATTAATATTGTTGTTTTATCATGTGAATATTGCAAAAGCTACTATCCAATGTTAAATACTTTTTATAGAGATTTCTTTTCTCAACATTATTATTATTACTATTATTATTATTATTATTATTATTATTATTATTATTTCTAGCCAAGCTACAACCTTGGTTGGAAAAAGCAAGATGCTATAAGCCCAAGGGCTCCATTAGGGAAAAATAGCCCAGTGAGGGAAAGGAAATAAATAAATGATGAGAATAAAATTAACAATAAATCATTCTAAAAACAGTAACAACGTCAAAACAGCGTAGGCCTATTTGATTCTCCCACTCTAGACCTAGAAAGCGACCTCTAAACTTAATGTCAATAATATGATAACAAACTGCACATTTGTTTTCTGGAACTATCAACACTATTTTGCCCCATTTCACTAACCTATTCTTTGCCCTTTTTTATCATTTTTCTGAAGAATATGTTCCAAACGACATACGTGTTCCTTTACTTTTTTTTTCCATCCACTTTTATGATACTCCAGGTAAGATGTCTGTACTCACAACGGTGTAATAAAAACATGATTATTCTGTAGTATTCACACATTGTAATAGATGTTATTTGGAATTACTGGTCATCTGACTAACTTGTCGTTCTAATTTTTCATATCTTTGTTCATATAATATATGCTTATCTTTGAGAAATGTAAATCCTCTCTCTCATAACATATTTTTTTAGTCTTTATCCAAGCATCTAATGACTATTCTCTCTCTTGTTCGTTCGTTTGTTTAAGCACGCCTTGACTTATACAAGACACGGGCTCTTGTTTGGAATCCCAAAAATATCAAGCAGCTTGTTCCATCCCTAAATAACCAGACCTGGTCCAGTGTATTAAGATTAAGTGGATGAGATCATGGTGAGGGGTAGATGGAGATGGTTTGGGCATGCTCTTCGCACTCCCCAAGAGAGATAAGTTCACCAAACGTTCAGCTGGGCTCCACAAGGCACTAGAAGAGTTGGAAGACCCAGACCTACATGGTTGAGGACCATGAAGCACGAAGTAGGAGATGATTAATAGAGAAATGTTGAATTAAAAGCTCAAGATAGAGACAACTGGCGAAATCTGACCGAGGCCCTTTGCGTCAATAGGCGTAGGAGGAGATGATGATGATGGTACCATGTATTTAACGTTCTCCTTACAGAAAACAAAAGTAGATACCATTAAGTTTTTAGCTCTCACAGAGTTAGATGCAACTTCACTTTAAATAAATAAATAAATAAATAAATAAATAAATATATATATATATATATATATATATATAATATATATATATATATAATATATATATATATAATATATATATATATATATTTGTTTGAATAATCTTTTGCTCTTTTATTTCAAATCATTTTATGTTTTTAAG
>NC_090740.1:17575125-17720643 GCF_036898095.1 Palaemon carinicauda | reverse complement strand
AAATGGTTCATTATTTTCTTTTTTATTACCCTCTCATACACTTTCATAATATGTGATGTTAGACTAACAGGTCTATAATTGCTTGCCTCTAGTCTTGATCCACTTTTGAAGATAGGGGTTATATAAGCTAATTTATGTTTAACATATATCTCGCTCATATCTATACTCTGTCTTAGCAGTATTGCAAGTGGCTTCGCGATAGTGTTTGCAGTTTTTTTTTAACAAAATCGCTGGAACTCCATCTGGTCCGGCTGCCGATCCATTTTTAATTTCGTTTATAGCCGTGACAATATCTGCTTCATTAATATCTATATCCGTTAGATATTCAACATTTTCTTCTCTCATTTCTGTTTCATTATTCTCATTCGCAATTCTTGGCGTGAACTCACTCTCATATTTTTCTGCTAATATGTTGCATATTTCCTTTTTTTCATTCGTTAGCCGTCCTTCAATTCTTAGAGGGCCTATTTCTATTCTCCTTTTATTCATCTTTTTTGCATAGGAGTAAAGTACTTTGGGGTTTCTTTTTATATTTTGAAGTGTCCTTTCTTCTAAGTCCCTTTTTTCATTTTCTTTTGACTGTATAATCTTTTGTTCTGCATTTTCTATCTTACATTTTATTTCCCTCATTTTCCACACATTTTTTCCTTTTGCAAGATTTTTCTTCCACTTTTTAATTTTCTGAAATAAGATCCTTCTGTCTCTTGGTATGCACGTCTTTTGTTTATTGTTTTTTTTTCGGTACATATTTTTCAACAATTTTCTCCAGTATTTTGTACAGTATATCCGTATTTACCTGTATATTATCACTTATAAATACATTTTTCCATTCTTTATTCAGTTCTTCATTTATTTCTGACCATTTTATATTCTTACTGTAAAAGTTATATTTTCCATATCCTTCCCAAAGTTTTGTGCTTTTATTAATTCTGTGATCACTGCTTTGGAATGAACTATCAATTCAATGACATTGTGGTCTGAAATTCCCGTGGTTATACACTATTATTTCTTTAACATAATTCACCTCATTCACAAATACTAGATCTAGGACATTTTCCTTTCTTGTTGGAATGTGGTTTATTTGTTGCATATTATGTTCTAATAGCATATCTTGAAGCTTTTCAAATTGCCTCTTATCTTCTGCGCTACTATTACTATCTTTTTTATATGTATACATACAACCACTTTCTTCTATCCGTTCTTTCCAATCCACGAAAGGAAAGTTAAAATCTCCGGATAGGAGTATATTCCAGTCTTTATGGTTTCTACATATATCATCTATTTTTTCTATTATTATGTCAAACTCCTTAGTGTTTGGGGGTCTGTAAACTACAATATTCATTAGTTTTTCAAATTCAAATTCTACCGCAATCAATTCACATTCTGTGTTGCTGTATTTTTCACATACTTTTCCTTGATTTATGTCTCTTCCATATATTGCGGTTCCCCCTTGATTCCTATTTTTTCTGTCTGATCTATAAGTTTGGAAACCCTTTATCTGGTCATCACTGCCAGTCTCTTGGGAATACCATGTTTCACTTATATTTAATATATCTATTTTTTCAATTTGGGTTAGTTCTTCTAAGAACTCTATTTTCCTTTTAGAGTTACTCGTGACTAAACCCTGTGCATTCATTACTATTATGTTTGTGTTTCATCCCATTATTTAATATTGGTAATAATATGGATTCTCCCATGCTTCCTTCCTGTTCTGATATGATGTTCTTTTCTTCATTTCCCGGAATTCTGCCATTAAAAAATCCAACTTTTCTATTATATTTGCTCTTTCGCCTTCATATTTATTTGTGTGTGTATACCTGCAACTGTCCCCATATCTGCACCAGCCCCTGGCATTATAGATGCATTCTTTTTAGTTGGGCTCTAAATGTGCAGGTTTGGGTTGAAAGCCCTCATATCTTGGGGCTCTTGGTTCAAAGCGCGGTTTATACACGGCCTGCTTTTTTTGTTTCTTTTTTTGTTTCTTTTTTGCTTTCATTTTTCTTTTCAGTTTGCTGAGTTTTCTTACTTTCATTCATGGTTTCAGGATGCATATATCTACATTTTTTTTTTGTAAATGCATCCTTTTCCTTCTTTTAGGTTTTTGCATATTTTTGGATGGAGATCTCTGCATTCGTCTCCGTATCCGTTCTAAATACGCAAATTTACCATATATTTCATAATTATGGCATATCTTTGGATGCTTGTAGTAGCATCTTTCGCCAAATCTGCAATTCCCTCTTTTCAGCATATTGCAGACTATATCCTTCTTTTCTATTTTTTCTTGTTCTTGCTCTTCCCTAAAATTATGTAGGTCCGGGTAGAGTCCTCTTGGGTCTTATTATTTGTTTCCATCTGGTAATTTATTTCTTCATAAGTATGTTGTTGGATGGCATCATAGGTTATATCAATGATTTCTTCTGCATCCTTACACATATCCTGTTCATTGTTCTCTTCTTCTTCTTTTTCTTCTTCTTCTTCTTCTGTTTCTTCTTCTTCCTCTTCTTTATCTTCAACTATTTGCAGATTTAGTCTCGACTTAATTATATTTTCTATCCAGACTAAGCATGTTGAGCAGAATACCTTTGTGTCTTTATTTTTTATTTTTTGCTGTATTTCAGCACATGTGGGATGTGTTGGGACATGACAGGCATCACATTTTCTAATCAATTGTTGAGGATTATTAATGGAATACCATATCTTACATGTATTACACCATTTTGGCATTCTTTTTCCCATTGCATCAATCAGCATATTCACCATATTGGACTTCTTATTGTTCTTTGATGGAATGTGTTGATTGATGTAGACTTTCTTTATAAGTCTCTTTATCACTTGGATTTTCTTTGGAATTTCTTCAATTATTTTGCTGATGTTTTTCCGCAGATTTGCTCCAGTTTATTGGATCATATTGTTTCAATATGTCTGCGAATATTTTTCCGTCACATTGGTTGACGTTACTAGTGACCTCTGTTATCAGACGGTCGAGCTCCTGTTTCGCCAACTCATGGAATTTATTTTTGCTGAGTCCAGCGATGTCTCTCCAAGCCTTGCCCGTGTTGTACATAGCCATCTTGATTAGATTTTTAGTAATTCACAAGATAACTATTCTATGCCGACGTTTTATCCCACTTCTCCGACCTCAAACTAATCACTGACTATTCACGAAAACTTGTAGCTATATTGCACTCGATAGCCTTTTGTTATCCGCGTTAAATCATGATATTTATAGGATCGCAAAAGTGTAATCACTAACCGGCACACAGATACAAAACTGAGAGAGAGAGAGAGAGAGAGAGAGAGAGAGAGAGAGGAGAGAGAGGAGAGAGAGAGAGAGAGAGAGAGAGAGAGAGAGAGAGAGAGAGAGCTACTGAATTATGTTTTCAGATTCTACAGTGGGATGTAATGGGGAGAGAGAGAGAGAGGAGAGAGAGAGAGAGAGAGAGAGAGAGAGAGAGAGAGAGAGAGAGAGAGAGAGAGAGAGAGAGAGAGAGCTACTGAATTATGTTTTCAGATTCTACAGTGGGATGTAATGGGGAGAGAGAGCGAGAGAGAGAGAGAGAGAGAGAGAGAGAGAGAGAGAGAGAGAGAGAGAGAGAGAGAGAGAGAGAGAGAGAGAATTATGTTTTTCAGATTCTACAGTGGATGTAATGGAGAGAGAGAGAGAGAGAGGGAGAGAGAGAGAGAGAGAGAGAGAGAGAGAGGAGAGAGAGAGAGAGGAGAGAGAGAGAGAGAGAGAGAGAGAGAGAGCTACTGAATTATGTTTTCAGATTCTACAGTGGATGTAATGGGGAGAGAGAGAGAGAGAGAGAGAGAGAGAGGAGAGAGAGAGAGAGAGAGAGAGAGAGAGAGGAGAGAGAGAGAGAGAGAGAGAGCTACTGAATTATGTTTTCAGATTCTACAGTGGGATGTAATGGAGAGAGAGAGAGAGAGAGAGAGAGAGAGAGAGGTGTAGATCTAGGAAAAATAATAGAACTTAGCCATGAAGCAGCCTATAGACCTGACCTTTAAATGAAGTAAGGTTGTAAGAGTAAACAATTTACACAGCAAAAATGGAAAATATGTTCTTGCAGGTGTTTCAAGGCCACATGTAAGGTGAAATCTAACTTTGAATTAAACAAAGCCCATAGATAATTGAGAGATAAGCTACCTTGCAAAAGAAAGGGGGATGTCCAACAAATGAGGTGAGTATGCTCTCAATCAAACAAACTGCCCTAGCCTCTTTTAGAGACAAGAGAAACACGAAAAGGCAACATAAATATGGGGCAAATACACAACATTGAGGTTTAACAATTGATAGGGGGAAATCATAGTGTTTAAACTTTGCCCATTATTCTTTTTAGATGAAGGTTTAGCAATTTCAAGGAAATAAAAAATATTACCTGAAAAGCTTTTAGAAGAACCATGTGGTCACTATAGGTTCCAGCAGCAAACTTCTTCCTAATTGCATTTGCATTTCTTTTTTCACTTGGATGCTTTGGAAGTGTAAATGGGTCCCTGTATAGATGAAAAACATGAATAATTGTTTCAATAATACAGTTATCATTTTAAAAATGTTACTATACATAGTTCTAGGATAAAAGACAAACACCGTGTTTACTTCTTCACTGAAATGAAACGGATGTTTATCAAAATGTGATTGCAAAATACTGAGGTAGGATTGTTTATCAAGTCTCAATTATAGTACTCATTTTGTATTTTCACCAAAATCTCACAAATGTATGGACAACCTAATAGATAGGATGGGAGTTAAATTGTAACCAAGTAAATTTTAACATAATACAATATGGCAATCATATTCATGACAGGAAAAAAATAAAATAACTCATTTTAACAGTTCTGGCATAAAATCAATTTGAAGTAAAAAAAGATTTACAGTCTATCATCACATTTGACAGTTCATTACATGGATAATTTACTTCTGCTACTAAATTATATTATTGTTGGCATGGTGATTAAAACTAAATGTATGGTGATAGTTCTTTATTTCTATATTTCTATCAATCTTGATTTTCACTATAATCTTAATTAGCCTTATTAATGTCATTATATTTACTTGCTCAAAGCTATTTTCATCAGATTTTATATAAGTTTATCAACTCAATTTCCCTCAATCTGTATACAAAAATATTCACTAATAAATGTAATTAGTAAGGGAGCAATTGTTGAAAAATGAGTGTTTGTGCAATCAAGCTGTCTAAAGATAATTTGTTGTTGCATCTGATTTAGGCCCTTAAAAGCTCAAAAGTGAATTTTGCCATTTTTTACTTCTTATCTTCCATATTTGGCTAGCTGCTAAAGTTTGATGTCAGTCACAACAGGGTGAAAAAACTTACTTCAATATGGTCATTTTATTTATCAATTGAAAGCTTATGATGAGCTGATCAATTTTTACAAAGGAACTATAGCTACATTTTTCATAGTTTACGAGTTATTTATAATTCTTTCTTAAATCTATATTTGAAATAATGACTGAAAATTAGATTCCAAAATGACACTCCTTTCCTTGTGTAGACAGTTACTTCCCCAGAATTAGATTTGAAAAGGCTAATATTTTAAACTTTATCCCTTGAAATTCTTCTGCATAAGGTAATTACTGATTATTACAAAATGTATAGCATCTATATTAAGAGCACAACTCTGTCTCATTATAACCATACTTTTTTGGGGTCACTTCAAACTCTATCTACTTTTTGGTTTCTCAACCAACTTTTCATTTAAAAACCATGTGAAAGACAACTTTATACTTAAAAGATGTATGTTGGAAAGCATTTTAGCATTCTTACTCCCTTTATAATTTTTATTCTATTAAAGCATTCTAACTTTATTTTTAAGTATTATTCTATCAACATATTGAATCTACTCTACTTTTAAAGGTGGCTATTTATATGCAAGCATTTTTCTTTCTGAAAAATTAATGTATAGATTGTAGGCTATAAAAGTTGCCTATCTTTTCAGTTTTGAATAAAAATGGGTATATAACAAAAAGTGTAGTTTCTTTTTTCTAAGAAAACAAAAAAATTCACACTGAGAAATTGGGCTTAATATCTTTCTTTCTTTTTTCAAAATTGGTTGAATTCACTTTAGTATGCACAATTAAGGGATTTTGACGTAGGAAAAATCTATTTCTGGGCGAGAGACCCGTGCCGCCCAGTGAAATGCTCCTTTTACATCATTTCTAAGGTAAAAACTGCTATGAATTTACCAGAGAAAAATTTGTATAGGAATGCTAGGTTGAACCCAGCTCGCTCACCTTAATAAGGTGTCGGTATAATACTGGGGCATGAATTAATCATAACCAGAGGCTTCGCACCATTTAGATATCTCCTGTCAATATCCCCGAACAGCGAGGTGCCGTTCAACATCCTACTACTACTATCGATCCCACGCCAGTGACGTCACTCCTTTTTCATAGCACGCGCTGTCAATACATTTTTTGCCTCGGTGTGTGAATTTCGTTGGTTTACCTGGATTTACCTCAAGATGTCGGACTCTACCGTCACCCCATCTAAGTTAAGTACCAGATCTATGAGTTTTGAGATTTTGGAGGGGGCCTTGCCCTTTTTTGCTATATTATGACAGTTTTATATTTCACGACCCCGCGTGGGTCTTTCATGGTGCTCGGCTTCCTCTTATCTCTCTCTCTCGTCGTTCTTAACGCTTTACAATGAGTCCTCCATACTGATTGTTTCTCGTTATGAACTTTCTGGGTATCCACGGTTCACACACCGTATTATTTTATTATACTGATGTCCTGTTACTGTATTACGATAACAGTTATTACGATATATGTTAGCGTATTTACATCATTTCTAAGGTAAAAACTGCTATGAATTTACCAGAGAAAAATTTGTATAGGAATGCTAGGTTGAACCCAGCATAGATCTGGTACTTAACTTAGATGGGGTGACGGTAGAGTCCGACATCTTGAGGTAAATCCAGGTAAACCAACGAAATTCACACACCGAGGCAAAAAATGTATTGACAGCGCGTGCTATGAAAAAGGAGTGACGTCACTGGCGTGGGATCGATAGTAGTAGTAGGATGTTGAACGGCACCTCGCTGTTCGGGGATATTGACAGGAGAAAAATTTGTATAGGAATGCTAGGTTGAACCCAGCTCGCTCACCTTAATAAGGTGTCGGTATAATACTGGGGCATGAATTAATCATAACCAGAGGCTTCGCACCATTTAGATATCTCCTGTCAATATCCCCGAACAGCGAGGTGCCGTTCAACATCCTACTACTACTATCGATCCCACGCCAGTGACGTCACTCCCTTTTCATAGCACGCGCTGTCAATACATTTTTTGCCTCGGTGTGTGAATTTCGTTGGTTTACCTGGATTTACCTCAAGATGTCGGACTCTACCGTCACCCCATCTAAGTTAAGTACCAGATCTATGAGTTTTGAGATTTTGGAGGGGGCCTTGCCCTTTTTTGCTATATTATGACAGTTTTATATTTCACGACCCCGCGTGGGTCTTTCATGGTGCTCGGCTTCCTCTTATCTCTCTCTCTCGTCGTTCTTAACGCTTTACAATGAGTCCTCCATACTGATTGTTTCTCGTTATGAACTTTCTGGGTATCCACGGTTCACACACCGTATTATTTTATTATACTGATGTCCTGTTACTGTATTACGATAACAGTTATTACGATATATGTTAGCGTATTCTCGTTAGGTTGGCATGCCTGGTCGCCTTCGGGCGTTTCTATTCCATTAATATTATTACTTGGATTAATTTACGTTCGCACGCCACGGACATGCTTCTCATTATTGTCATTCGTTTTTCTTTCATTAGCTCGAGGGACTTTCATGAGTCAGATATTAGTTTTTCATTTTGTTGGCACTTCACTGACTCTGTGTTATGTTGGTAGCCCTGCCTGTTAGACTTGGTTTTCTCCTGTCTCATGTTCGTTCCCTCGTTTGTTTTACGATTGATGTTTCGTTATTTTTATTATTATTCTATTATTTTTATCATCCAGCATGCCTTCCTATCTTATTTTACCATGTGTTATGTTTATTATAGTGTTATTTAGTCTTTCCGCGTGATCATATCAATCGTGGGTCTGGCAGGTTGGTATACCTGCTATCGCCCCACTACTAGCCTCCCTCCCGCCCGATACCCCACCCCAGGGTTACCTTCCCTCTCTCTCTCCCATGTCGAGTTAGAGTCACTATGTTGCGTTATGTTCCCCTCATGGGGCATTTCGCTCTCTTTGCACGGGCGGTTCCCGTTGATCTGTGAGGCTTGCTATTATTATACATTAACGTACAGTACATTACTTACACTTTTTGTACTACTCTACCCGGTCGTAGTCGTTTTCTTTCCGTCGCTCGTTTGGCCAACGGTCGACGGGAAGTTTTCTGCTCGGTCCGTGGTACCTTATCATGTTATATTATTTTATTCTGTTTTGTACGTGCTACTCCCTCACGCTCCCGCACTTCACGGACCCATTAAAGATCCCTTCCCCCTCTATGGTGTCCCGCACCTCACAGACCTCATATAGATACATATATAAAGACTTTCATTACGGGATCCCCGGACGTAGCTTTTATACATTACCATCTGGTCGAGTTGTTTAGTTGAGCCTCCGGAGCCAACGTTACTCATTATTACTTGGATTAACTTTATATATTAGTCACATATATATATTATATATACGATCCTAGTTCTCGACCTTCCCTTCCCTCTTTTGATATGATCACGGTTACGGACTGACTTATTCTTATTCATAATACAGTCAAAATAAAATCTTTTATCATGATATTGATATAATTTAAGGAGCCGGGGCCCCTAATTTGCTTTCATTCAAGATACTTGATATATATATATAAAAAATTTTATCATGATATTGATATATACGGTATATATATTTTAAGCTCCTGGGCCTCCGGGCCCCTAATTTGCTTTCCTTTAAGATACTCATGTATCTTTTATCTTACAAACTGTACGCTGTGCGATGACGGCATGTGCCGCTGTCCTCCATCAACCCTGCGGCCATGCCGTGTGTTGTTCGCACGGCCACTGTTCTGTCCAAGTGGATGACTTAGCTGTTTGGCATCCGGACAATTGTGTAGTCTGCTACACAATGACACTTTAGTATGCACAATTATGATCTTTTGAGTAATTTCCCTAACCACTGAGGACCATATGGCCAACATCATCTTTTTTCAGAGTTAATAATAACCAGTAGAGAGCACCTTTCCTCAAATCCAAAAATATCCCTCCCAGACACAAACATACACTGTATGCTTAATGTACCAAATTGCAAAATGAGCTGCAGACTGGCTAATAATATATATTCTTGTGTACTTATGTTTCTGGAAAAAATTTACACTTTTGGCCTAACTATCTATTTAACCATGGGAAATGGGGTGGTAGGTAACAGAATCCATAGGGAGTGGTATGTTAAGTATCAAAACTTTATTTACTTTACATTATACAAAAAAAAATTTCATTAGTAACGAAGAACCTAAGGATTGTACCCTACCTTTTCACCATAATATTGAAAAAAAATGAAAATACTCTTTAACTTTCATCATGAAGCTAGTTCCATTAATGGCTACACATGATATAACTATAGGGCAGTAGCAAGGACATAAAACCCTGACCAGTCTCTGCATTAGGATGAAGAGAACCCTAAATACCTTTGGAACTAAACCTTTAAGAAGTAATTGTCATTAACTTAACAGAACTAAAGAAATCACATCCTATTTAAAAAAAAAAATATATAAGTCTGTTACTCCCATGCAGAGTACATGGAGAACGAATAAGCAAAGGCTGAAATTCAGCAATTATGCTGACCATAATATTAAACACACTGGGAGACACAAAACATACTTCAACAATACCGAAAAAAAAAATATAAAACGCAAACTTAGTTACTGTATCCCAAAAAATTAACAAATTAAATATAGCAAGAATAAAAAGGTCGATATAACTGTCACAGTGATGGAAATAGAGAGATCCAAGAGTGAGGTGCTGAACTAATGAGCACAGTTTTTATTCCACGCAAGTAAAGCAATGTTCCCAAGTTGGGTGATTTCTTATGGGTGGGTACAAAAACCTCACACTTCAGAGGTATTAGCAATGTGACCTATAGGTGAGATTCATCAAAATGATACAAATATGATGTCTAAAGGAAATACATTCATTGTACAAAGAACTTCCTTAAATCCCTACAAAATAATGCCAAAATCAAAAATTTTAAGTAATTTTTATTTTTCCTAACATACTTACCGAGAACTACTTTCTTAGGAGTTACCTGGAATCTCCTCTCAACCGACCAGAGTTTTGTGTAGTCTACCCTAAACCCGTTTTCTATGGAGGACTGACCCAGGAGTAAGGAGAACGTGCCCTGAGGGTAGTCCTGAGCTAGGTCGGCGTTAGCTTGGGTCTCGCTCATCAGTAAGTTCCTAGGATGGTACAAAAGGCTCTTCAAGGTCAGAAAGAGCACCCCTTTTATAGCTGGAATAGACATGCCCACTTCGTCTCTGAGATGCACTAGAAAATCTGCGATATCTGGGACCGAAGCTTTGAGGGGCTTGATGTTCTTTGAAGCACACCATTTCGTAAAGGCGGCCCATTTCGCTTGGTAGACCGCCGCCGAAGACCGTCTCAGGTAACGCGACATCTTCTCTGCAGTTCCTGACGAATATCCCTCTTTCCTCAGGAGCCGCTCGATAGTCTTCAGGCGTGAAGGCGTAGACACTGCGGGTTGTCGTGGAACCTGAGAAAGTGCGGCTGTTGTAGAAGATCTGGCCTGTCGGGTAGCGGCCGCGGAGGAAGACATGCCAGGTCTTTTAGATCTGCGAACCACTCCCTCTCCGGCCACCAGGGCGCTACCAAAGTCATCTTTAAGTTTCGGGCCGCCCTTACTCTGTTGAGCACTTGCCTGATCAATGTGAAGGGGGGAAAAGCGTACACGTCGAGGTTGTCCCATTTGTGCTGAAAGGCATCTTCCAAGGCTGCCTTTGGGTCTGGGACAGGAGAACAAAACACGGGGAGTTGTGCGTTCAGCCTGGTTGCAAAAAGGTCCATCACTGGGGATCCCCACCTTTGAATGATGAGCCTGGCTACTTCTGGGAGGAGGGACCACTCTGTTCCTACTATCTGTCCCATCCTGCTGAGACCGTCGGCTAGAACGTTCTTCTTGCCTGGGATGAACCTTGCCGAAATCACTATCTGGTTCGACTCTGCCCAATCCAGGATCTCTAGAGTGAGATCGCACAACTCCTTTGACCTTAGGCCTCCTTGTTTCTCTATGTACGCGACTACTGTGGCGTTGCCGCACATCAACGCCACCGTGTTTGCCCTTAGAAGATCGATGAACTGCAGGCAAGCTTTTTGGACTGCCTTCAGCTCCAGGACATTGATGTGTAGCCCTTTCTCCTCGTACGTCCAGGTTCCTCTCGCCGTCTCGTTGAGGAGATGTGCTCCCCACCCCTCGTTGAAGGCGTCTGTGAACAGGAGCATCTCGGGAGGCTCGGTTGCGAAGGGCATCCCCTTGAGCGTATTTGACCGGCACTGCCACCACTCCAGGGAGGGTATTGTGTCTGGCAGGACGGGGATTAATTTTTGGGGAGAGTCTAGTTGGTTCCAGCAACTCTTCAGGTTCCATTGGATGCTCCTGAGCCTGAGCCCCCCTTGGGGAACGAGTTTCTCTAACGACACTAGATGGCCTATCAGCCTCTGCCAGTCCTTGGCTCTCCTGGGTTGTCCCGAAAGGAAAGGCAGAAGGATCCTTACTAGGTTGTTCACACGGTCCTCTGACGGAAAGGCCTTCACTAGTTGGGAGTCCAGTGTCATCCCCAAGTAGGTCATCCTGGTGGAGGGCGACAGGTTCGATTTTTCTCGGTTGATCATGATACCCAGATCCTTGCAGAATTGAAGCAGCTTTACACCTTGCTCCCTCAAAACGTCCTCTGAGGAGGAAAGGAGCAACCAGTCGTCCAGGTACTGAATGAGGCGAATACCCCGCTCGTGAGCCCGCACCGAAACTGTCGTGAAGACTCTCGTGAATACCTGGGGAGCTGTTGACAAACCGAAGCAGAGGGTCTTGAATTGCAGGATCTGGGCACTCCACTTCACCCGGAGAAACTTTCTGCTTGAGGGGTGGACCGGGATTTTAAAGTATGCGTCCTTGAGGTCTATGGTCATCATGTAGTCCTTTTCCCTCAAGAACTGCAAGACCGACTTCGGAGTGTCCATTTTGAAGTCCGTCTTGCAAACAAACTTGTTGAGGGCTGACCGGTCTATCACCGGTCTCCATCCCCCTGTCTCCTTTTCTACTAGAAATAGTCGGCTGTAGAAGCCTGGTCCCGGATGTAGGACCTCTTCCATGGCACCTTTCTCCAACATCGTGGCCTCTTCTTCCTGAAGGGCCGCCCTCTTCAATGGGTCCTTGGGTGCCAGCCACTCCGTCAGGCTGGCCGGAATCAAAGGTGGAGGTTCCGTTAAGAACGGGAGTCTGTACCCTTCTTTCAGTACGGATACTGTCCAGGGCTCCGCACCGTGAGCCCTCCATGCTTGCCAATTTCGTCTGAGGCATCCCCCAACCTGAGGCTTGGGCAGGAGTAGGGGGCCTCCCACTCTATCTCCTCCTGGAGGAGCGGCCTGAACGTCCTCTCCTGGACGCTGAATAAGCCGTCCTAAAAGAGGCAGACGCTGCTGGGGCTCCTCTTCAGGGGGGCTGTGGTGTTGGAGCCCAAGAGAAAGATGGGGCGTCTCTCCTCGTCAGGCTAGGAGAGGCATGAGAAGTAGCGGGCCCATCTGATGTTGACCTCTTGTAGGCGGGTCTCCTTACGGGTTGAGGTCTGGGTGTGCTCACCTCCTTCTGTTTTGAGACGACCTCCATTAGCTCCTCCAGATGTTTTAACAGGAACAGGGAGTCACTCCACACAGGTAGGCTCCTCAAAGCCCTTGCCTCTCTGTCCGGGATCTTCCGGGAAAGCTTCGCCAAGATAGTATCCCGTTTACGAAGTACCCAGTTCGCTGATAGGGCAAGAGACTGATACGTCAAGAACTTCAAAGTCTTGCCCCCGGAGATGATAAGTTCCTTCAGGAGGTCTTGTTGCTCCAGGTCCGTCAAGTCATAGGTGGCCTGCACCCCTACCAGCGTGGAGGCCCACCAGTCCAACCAGGAGGCGTCGTGTAGTAAGTCTTTCGACATTTCTTCCATCATCGCAGCCTTCGACTGCGAAAAACAAATCGGGGCTGATGAGGCTCTGTCTTCTGGGGCACCCTGACCCAGAACTTCCAGGGAAGACTCTACCTTGCAGGCTCCCGGTCGCTGCCCTTCAGGGACATAAAACTTACTCTGGGACCTGAGTCCCTGTAGTAACTTTGAGGAGCTCTGCGACTTGGGAGCCTCGGCATTGCCCGCCACAATCTTATCCACGTGGGCCCGTCCCAGGACTAGATCCCTGGCCACAGGCAGGGCTAGGGAGGTTTTCTGCTGCACGGGTGCCTCCATCAACCGACTTAGGCTGGACCTCCAGAAGTCCTCGTCAGCTGGAACAGGTTCTTCAATACGATGATGCCTGCGTATCAGGCCTATCACTCTTCGATACGCCGAGTCCTCGGTCGGGGAACCCTCTCTGCCGTCAGCAACACCCTCTGTTTGATTCCGAGGTGCTGGGTCACCGGCCACTACCACCGGGCGCCGCGGCTCTGGCTCAACGGGCACCACCCTGCGGTGGTAGCGGTCTGCTCCGATGGAAACCTCTGCACTAGGGGCGGGTGTCGGGACGGGAACCGCCGTGTCGGCGAGAACTACCGTCCGCAAAATATCTTTGGAGGACGAGGACGCGGTTTCCGTGGGCTGACCGGACGGAGGAAGCCGTTCCTGTGAGTCCAAGAGCCGAGCCAGCTGTGCTGACTCGACCAGGCTGCCTGTCCGAAAGCCCAGCTCCCCCCGCTGGGCGGGTTGAGCCGGAAGCTTCGCGGTCTTATGCCTGCCTGAAGAGGCCTTCTCGCATTGTTCCCTGCGAGGGTCATACTTGTGGCTGGTCGAGGGCCTTCGTGGCGAATAATCCCTGGACCGTCGGCTTGGAGAACGTTGAAAATCGTTCCTGCGGGGAACGAAGACCCATTCACCATCGGGGGATCTACTCTTCCTGTACTTCCTCCTTGGTGACCTGGATCGTTTCCTACTATATCTCGAGTGGGACCTTGAGCGGGAACATCTGCTCCTGGACCTCTCCCTCCTCCATCGGTGTCTCCTCCTCGCTTCACCCTCTGAAGAGACCAAAGAACCTCCTTCCGAAGATCCCGACGATACTGCACAACCCGAACGACGGACGGGAGCGGGGGCTACAGAGGTCTTCGCAACCTGTTGAGTTCCAGAGGTCGAGGGTTGCAAAAAAGAATCCGGAACCGCCGTCAGAGGAGCTGGAAAGGAGGTTGGTTGCACTACACTTGGGAACCAGGTATCAAGGCCGTCTTCCATCCGTAACGGGGACCTACCTGGCGTTTTCGGGAGCCTCCACCCGAAGGGTTCACCTACCGTCGAGTCTAATTTCTCCTGGACGCTACCAGTCGTTGAAGTACCTGAAACACAGGCCTACGATGCGGGTGAAGAGACAGGTACAGCGTTACTACTCCACATGGGGTCGTC
This sequence comes from Palaemon carinicauda, assembly GCF_036898095.1. Lineage (NCBI taxonomy): Eukaryota > Metazoa > Arthropoda > Malacostraca > Decapoda > Palaemonidae > Palaemon > Palaemon carinicauda. Next base: position 17,706,021 of record NC_090740.1, on the reverse strand, counting down.
GGAGGAGACGTGCCCCCCAATCACAAGGGCAGAGTCTCCAGAACCCCCAGACATAGCACTATCAGGCTCCCCACTAGCCTGAGAAGGCCCAGCAACCCCCACATCATGAAAATTAGACCCCTGGGGAAGAGCCCTCGGCACTTTCCCCGCAACGGACTTACCTCGTCCCCTACCCCGGGTAGGGGAAGAAGAGACAGAAGCCCCGTCAGACCGTCCACCTGGCGACGGTAACGGCGAAGAGATGCTTGACTTCCTGGGAGACCGTTTCGATGATTTCTTCTTTTTCGTGCTATAACGCACCCACTGGATTTCATTCCAGCCAACACACTCATCGCACGTGTCTGTCGGCGAACACACTCTGCCTCTACAGGAAGAGCAAAGGGAATGCGGGTCCACTTCCGGCTTGGAAAGGAACGCTCCACACGACTTCCCGGCTCTAGGCCCAGGACAACGGCGGATCTGCTCCATCACAACACAACCACAAGACACAGGCACGAAGGGAATAAACAAGGAATTCACTTGGGAAACACAAGGGAAAGGAGTGAACACACACAAACACAAGGGAAAAAGTACAGAGATACCACGCGGTAACCACGTGGGACACACGAGTCGGGACCCAAAGGGTCGCAAGAGAATAAGAGCGGCGTGATGGCATCACGACGCGACCAGAGAACTTACTGACGAGCGAGACCCAAGCTAACGCCGACCTAGCTCATGACTACCCTCAGGGTACGCTCTCCTTACTCCTGGGTCAGTCCTCCATAGAAAACGGGTTTAGGGTAGACTACACAAAACTCTGGTCGGTTGAGAGGAGATTCCAGGTAACTCCTAAGAAAGTAGTTCGAGGTAAGTCTCTGTGTTGGAACAAACATCATTTTATAGTATATCCGATTTACAATTGAAGAATTCCTCAACAAAAAGACTAGTTATATATACTACACAACCATGACCAATCCCAACAAATGGTGCTAAAACAGCATTGTAGGGTGTTTGATTTAAAAAAAACACACATTGCCTGTATAATATTGACATCCAAATACTATGGCCTTCGATGAAAATGGTTTGTAAATAAGCAAAGGTTGGAGTAAATTCAACTAACAGTATTCTCTGCAAGAATAGGAAGTAGCACAAGCCAACGTACTGTCACACTTGACTGAGCTGCCAACTCTACTTATTACCCACGAAAATATCCTAGAGTACTTACTTATGGGCAAGACAGGCTGCAATGGTAAGAACAGGATCAAGACATTTCAACACTGTTGCTGTTATCACCATCTTAGCTAAGCGGGGTGGTAAGGGCAAATCTAGTAAATGATGACCCAATTCTGTGACATCTTCCCATCCATCTAATGCATCCATACTCTGTAAAACAAAAAATTTATTTGGAATATTTGGTAATCTAACATGAAACAAATTGCCATAATCATAATATAAAACCTCTAACAATAAAATTTCTCCAAAAGATTTTAAAATGATTACAGAGCATAAATTAAAGACTTGAATAACATATATATTTCAGGTAAAACCAGTCTAAATAGTTCTTATACTGTACATATTGAGAGCACAACATTAATCTATTAATCAATACATTTCTACTAAATATTTTTACAGCACACCTGAAAAATAATAAAAAAATTTAAAGATAACATGTACAAAAAAATTCTTTATAACAACCATACTGTACATTCAAAAAAATAAAATGAGCATAATTATGTATTCATAAAGATGGTAAAAATGTTTCCAAGTTTACTCTTTCTTCCCAGACGGCTCACTCCACCTAAAATAAGCGTACACAATTCCAATTATTACATTGGATATATCTGGCTCCTCGAAACAGACAATGACTACTCTGGAAGGTGTGAAGTGGTTTCATAATTCTCATCATAAGCATTAATAGAGAATTTTTCAATATACGTCGTTTTTCTTTGAATCAAAGTTTTTGTTTACCAATAGTCAGAAGCCTGTGAAATTGGAATTCTATCTTGCATCAGGCACCCGTTGAGATACTACCGCTAGAGAGTTATGGGGTCTTTTGACTGGCCAGACAGTACTACATTGGAACCTTCTCTCTGGTTACGGTTCATTTTCCCTTTGCTTACACATACACCAAATAGTCTGGCCTATTCTTTACATACTATCCTCTGTCCTCACACACCTAACAACAATGAGATTACCAAACAATTTTTCTTCACTCAAGGGGTTAACTACTGCACTGTAATAGGTCAGTGGCTAGTTTCCTCTTGGTAAGGGTAAAAGGGACTCTTTAGCTATGGTAAGCAGCCCTTCTAGGAGAAGGACACTCCAAAATCAAACCATTGTTCTTTAGTCTTGGGTAGAGCCATAACCTCTGTACCATGGTCTTCCACTGCCTTGGGTTAGAGTTCTCTTGCTTGAGAGTACACTCGGGCACACTGTTCTCTCTTGTTTCTCCTCCTCTTGTTTAGTTAAAATTTCTATAGTTTATATAGGAAATATTTATTTTAATATTGTTGCTGTTCTTAAAACAATTAATTTTTTCATTGTTTCCTTTCCTCACTAGGCTGTTTTCCCTGTTGGAGCCCCTGGGCTTATAGCATCCTGCTTTTCAAACTAGGGTTGCATGTATGTATGTGTGTATGTATGTGTGTGTATGTGTATATATATATATATTATATATATATATATATATATATATATATATATATATATATATATATATATTTATATATATATATATATATATATATTATATATATATATATATATATATATATATATATATATATATATATATATACATATATATGTATATAAATGTATATATATATATATATATATATATATATATATATACATATAGATATATATGAATATATATTATATATAAATGTGTATGCATGTGTATATATATATATATATATATATATATATATATATATATATATATATATATATATATATGTATATATATATATATATATATATATATGTGTGTGTGTGTATACATATATATATATATATATATATATATATATATATATATATATATATATATATATATATATATATATACATATATATATATATATATACATATATATATACAGTATTTATATATATACCTATCAAATAGAAGATATGAAGGGAATAATTTGATTGATAGACCTGAATATGATGAAGACCTTGATGTACCCATGAATGAATTCAGTGTGTTTGAGGTCTAAGCAATTACAAAAAATCTAAAGAAATGGAAAGCCCCTGGATATGATGGAATAACTTGCAGAGATGACCCTGGCCGAAAGTGAAATGACTCCCAGACTACTTACAAGATTATTTTTTAGAATGTGGCATGAAGAGACAAAACCTGATGAATGGGAATTAGGAGTGTTGGTGAAAAAAAAAAAAGGGAGACCTGACTGATTGCAAAAATTACAGAGGCATAACACTCACATCAGTTGTTATGAAAATATATAGTATGCTTATTCTAAAGAAACTGGAGAGTATGATTGATGAAAAACTGGGAGATGAACAAGCAGGATTTAGAAAAGGTAGAAGTTGCACTGACCAAATTCCCTTTTTGGGACATGTTGTACAGCAATTGCGTACATTATAGAAATCCCACTTTCATGGCATTTGTGGAAAAGCCTTTCATAGTATGCACCGGCCAATTTTGTGGCGAGTCCTGCCTTATTATGGAATTCTTCATAAATATGTAAATTTGATTAAGTCTGTTCATGAGCATAGCAAGTGCAAAGTTAAAGTTAATGGAGTCTTATCAAATGAATTTCCAGTAAACAACGGAGTACTCAGAGGGAATGTGTTGTCACCTATGTTGTTTATCCTCCTAATGGATTTTGTAATGTGTAGAACAATCAGAGATGGTGGAGAGTGATTAGACTGGATTGTGATAGGAATTTAGAAAACCTCGAGTACACTAATGATGCTGTCCTTGTTAGCAGGACACTACAGGATTTGTAATGCTTGCTTACCAGAATGCATGAAATATCACACAAGGTTGGGCTGAAGATAAATAGAAGAAAGACAGAGATGATGAGAATGGAATATGCAATGCAAGATGAAACATAATTTGAAGGGGAAAGGTTAATGAGGTAGAATCATTTAAATATTTAGAAACTATGATCTCTAAAACAGGATCTTTAGGATTTGAGTTCAATGAAAGATTGAAAAAAGCAAATCAGACAATGGCTAGGTTAAGTAAAATTTGGAAAGCAAATCCCCTGAAATTACATATAAAAATCAGACTATATATCATTCAGTGAGATCGAGGTTACTATATGGTCATAAGTCGTGGTATAATAATGATGCAATATCCAACAGATTTTGTATATTTGAGAATAAAGCTCTCAGAAGAATACTGGGAGTTAAATGGCAAGACAGGATTAGAAATGAAACTATATGAGATATTACTCGAGTGCCATATGTGGAAGAGATCATGGTGAGGGGTAGATGGAGATGGTTTGGGCATGCTCTCCGCACTCCCCAAAAGATACTTGTGCACCAAACTTTCAACTGGGCTCCACAAGGCACTAGAAGAGTTGGAGGACCCATGCCTACATGGCTAAGGACTATGAGCGTGAAGTAGGAAATGATGAAAGGAGAAGTATTGATTAAAAAAAAAAAGGAAAAAAAAAAAAGGAAAAAAAAAGAGAGAGAGAGAGAGAGAGAGAGAGAGAGAGAGAGAGAGAGAGAGAGAGAGGAGAGAGAGAGAGAGAGAGAGAGAGAGAGAGAGAGAGAGAGAGAGAGAGAGAGAGAGAGAGAGAGAGAGAGAGAGAGAGAGAGAGAGAGTGTATGTGTGTGTTTCAAATAACAATGCGCACCAGACACCATAAAAATATCATGAGAAGCAGCAGCAGAACAGTTATGTTCTCTCTATACGGGCTACTATCACACATTCAGTGGGCGAGTTTCAAATACTCAATGTACCTTAATTTCATTAAAAGCTAATTACACATATATGACTATTAACACTAATACCACTTGACAGTGTGTAAAACTAAATGAGATTTTCTAATATAATAAAGTTTTAAACAACGTTTATGTTTAAAGACATGCCACCTACCTCATTGCCTTTTGATCTTGCTCCAGACAAAAGAAAATAAGAGGAAGGAGGGAAAGTCCACTAGCAACACTAATTTACCTACAAACCTACAAGGTCAATTGGTGGTATCGATTCTTTTTTTTTCTTGAATACTGTATGTCCAAGATGCTTACTACAGGCTATGGATAACGTAAATTGATGGGTTTGTTTAAAAAGGGAAACATTTTGTTCATTAAAAATACTTCTCACATCAGTTATTGACTACTTAAAAATTTAGTAGTTTTCCTCAACAAAATGCTTTAATTTAAATGTCATCATCAATCACAAACAATCTTCAACACAATCAAATACCAAAGGCCACAAGATAGAATATGCAGAGCTTATGACTGATAAGAAAAAAAAAAAAACTGAGTTAAATTTAAAACATCAAAGGGTCCAATCAAGGTTTTCATTTTCTTTATTCAGCTAAGTGCCACATTTGAGTATATAGCCGACTGTACTGTAAGCATTCAGTGAAACTCTGTGAGTATGTTTGCCTCTAAATATAACACCATCCTGTCAAGACTACAGTGAACAGAGAATATCAACACAAAACAAGTGGAGTACAGTACATAGTTAGACCTATACTACTCTAAAATCTTTGATGAAATTGCAGTAAACTTATATTCATCATAACGCAAGACAGTAACCACATGAGCACATCTAGGATGTGTAACTGTTGAGAATGTAAAACCCAAATATTCATAACTAACCTTTAGCAATTGGACTGCATTTCGTATGACCATGAACGCTGGTGGCTCTGGTGCCCTTGCCAAAAAGTCAGCAATGGGCATATTGGCTGGAGCCAAGAGTTTGGTGTGAAGACATAACTCCTGAAAAAAAAGGTGTTTTATTAAAAAAAAATTCTTATTTCTTCACTCGCCTGATGTTCATATTGATTCTTCTCGAGAAGCGCAGTTTAATCGACATTACCAATGAAATATCATAATTTCAAAATTTTTCTTTTTGCTTTCTCTTCACTAAACATATGCCTCAGTAAATAGAGGGAAGATTCTAGCATTAAGTGGTAAGAAACCCAGAACTGCAGTGCTATATACTCTTTGACTCTTTAGTTTCAAAGTTGAAACTATATCTGCCTCTTGATATCTTCGATTCAGTGGGGAGCCTGTACCAAAAGTAACAGTAGGAGAAGTAAAAAAGACATTGAAAATCATGAAAATAAGCAGAAGATGGCCTAATGGATAATTTGTACAAAAAAGGTAAAGCTTATGAGTAATGACCATTCCCTCAAATGGTATTTGACTCAAGTTTAATTACAATTCTTATCAAATATAACAAAACTAACATTCCTTTCTCATTAATAGAACAAGGCTACTACAAATGGTTTCTTTTTAGGCATTGTAAACCCATCCCAGGTGAATGGAGGCCAATGTGTTTCTTGATGGGGCATCGGCAACGGGATTCATTTTCCCAGGGATGTGTTGAAGGGTAAAATTGTATTCAACCATGGCGGAGGAGGATGGGCATGTATATGAACATCAGGAGAGTATATACTTCCCCTGATGTCCATATTTTAAGTACACATACTCCAAAGAAGTTAAGGACCTATCCTGGTCTAGTTTACTTCTGACGAACCATTTAAAATATGGTTTGAAACATGGCTCCAAATGGTTTAGTAGGAAATCCAAAATACCAGATTGTAGATTGTCTCAAAAAGTTACTTTCGATCTAGCCTATACTTCTGATTGACTCTAAATAGAATACTAAATATAAATCTATAAATAAGAGTGACCCTATTTAGATTAGTATAAAAAATAACTAAACCAAAAATTACTTGCACCACATCCCTTGCTGCAACTATGGGGCCTAGAGCCCAGCAGTCACCACAAGCAAACCATGCTTCTTTAAGCTGTTGCTAAAACACTTTCCAGAGAAAGGTTTCTACAAAAGTTAAGGGAAGTAGCTGCACTCCTAATATCAGGTACCTTGATTTTCAAGCCTTTGGCTCTAATTGAAGATAAAAAAGATAAAATCATATTGTATTCCTCAAAACATACCTTGACAGACAACACTTGTAACTCCCTTATGCATTTAGCTGAAGCTAAAGACAACAGGAAGTGTTTTTGGTTGTGATATCCTTAAGAAAGAGATTTTTCAATAGGTCAAATCTTGTCCCTATTAAATACTGTAAATCCACAACCAAATCCAGAAAATTTACCTTGCTACTGAAAGTCTTTCGACACTAAATTATCTGAATGCATCAGCTATAACTGAAACTGATAGATCTGATCCAAAATATTTCAGAACAAAATTATGCATAGACCAATGTCCCTTAATGGCTGAAATAGAAAGTTTCTTGTGAAAAAAACTATTATCCAAGCTAGTTCTTTTCATGACAAGATTCCAAGGTTAGCACCAATCAAAATAACCTTTCCATCATATTTGATATATTTTATTGGTAGATTCGTTTAGAACCATTAATTTTAGAGGGATGTGAAAGGCCTTTATTTCTGAGAATACAGCAGATAGTCTTCATGAGGTTAGATGTAGCACGGATGGGTTTGTATGTATCACTCTGATCCTGGTTGAGCAGATTGACCTTATATGGAAATCTTCTAGGATGCTTTGACAATTTAGGCCATAGATCTGTGAACCATACTCTCTGTGGACAGAAAAGAACTAATAGCATCATCATTCTTTTCACAGAGATCCTGAACTTGCTTAACACCTACCAAATCATGGCAACTGGAGAGAATACTTAAAGATCTAGATTTGACCAGTCATGTAACCTTCCAAGCTAAGGGATCCCGCATAGATGAACAAAAAACATTGATATTTTTTTTTTCAGTGATATGGCAAGCATGCCTACTCTCGGGTAACCCAATCACTTCCAAATCCCTTGACATATCAACAGATGTAGACAATTCATTAGGCAAAATCTGATTCTTCTTGCTTTGATGGTCTCCCAATAAGTTTGATATTCCCCAGAATTAACTCCGTAAGTCGAGTGATTCCTCTCAGATTTGTCTGCTTTCCAATACAGGGGTGGAGATCTTGTACTCACCAATGTTCCTGACATAGGCTAGAACTGATGCATTGTCCAGAAACCCCAACACTGTCTTCCCTTCAACTGGTGATCTGTGATTTTGGAAGCTTTTAAATATTGCTGGTAACTCTAGGCAATTAATGAGCAGTTTTGTCTCCTGCAGGGTCCATTTCCCTTAAAGATGTAAAATCTCCCCATCCTTCCTGTGATACATCTGTCAACAAGGATAGGTCCGGTATTTTCAAATCCTAAGAGACTTCTTGTGACAATCAATTGTGACCATCCCACCAATTTATTAACAAAGGTTGGTTTATCATCGGTGGAACAGTAAGGACATCTAGATCAGTCGGTTTTTCCAATATGAAGAGATTGAATTTAAAATCCCTCATTTTCAGGCATCCCAGTGGGACGAATATTTCTAAGGAGGCCATGGTTCTTAGAAGCCTCATCCCCATTTGCACTGACATGGGCTTCAGTGTTTTGATTTTTTTGTAAGAAAAAAAGAAAAGAATTGATCCTCTTTTATAAAAGTAAAAATTACATGCTATTATCATTCAAAAAAAATATAGAATCTTCTAAGACAGAGCCAGGAGGGAATTTATTAAATTGACCAGGACCCCAAACTGATCCAACAACCTAAGCAACCAAACTTCAACTCAAATCCTCTTCAATGAATTGCTTAAAATTAGTCAATCTTCCAAGTAGTAGGTACAAAAGAAACTTTAGTCCCAGTAACCTTAACCATTTCCAGATGGAAGACATAATCCTGGTAAACACCTGGGGGATGTCTTGAGCACAAAACATATTAGGAACTGGTCTCCAACCTGAGTTTTTGGGGACTACGAATAACATATTGTAAATCTAAGATCTCCTTCATCATAGCCTTCGCCAGAAGTTTCACAGTTTCTAGTGGTAGCAACTGAGCTTTTGCTATGTTGTTAAAATAAATTGAATAGAGAAGTGGTATCTTTGATAACAGAGGGTTAGAAATTAAGAGGGACTTGGTAACCTATTCGGACCAAAGCAAATACCCACTAAGAGTACATACTTTACACAACGACCACTATCCATTTTTGTAAGTTCTACACAGAAATCTTGAAGTATGATGCAATTCCTGAGGCATCGTTTCTTGCACAGTACTGTAGAGAATCTGACATCTACAGTAACCTAGTATTAATATTTATCCCATCTTCTTTTTCTATCATGATCCCCATCTCCTACGCCTATTGATGAAAGGGCCTCGACTAGATTTTGCCAGTTGTCTGTATCTAAAGTTTTTGATTCAACATTTCTCCATTCATCATCTCCTAGTTCACGCTTCATAGTCTTCACCCATATAGGCCTGGGTCTTCCAACTCTCCTAGTAACTTGTGAAGCCCAGTTAAATGTTTGGTGAACTAATCTCTCATAGGAAGTGCAAAGAGCATGCCCAGAGCATCTCCATCTTCCACTCACCATGATATTATCCAAGTATGGCACTCTACTTCTATACATTAGAAAATTAAAAGATAGTGATAACATAACAAATTTGTAAGTAATTTGTATTTTTCCTAGTATACAAACCTGGAGCTATTTATGGTGTATACTTTTGGCGTAGCTGAAAGACGAGCCATGATAATTTTAGTGAGGGATAATTACCCCATCCGCTAGTTAGCGGGTGGGGGGTGGGGTAGACTGGCTACCCCGTTCACTCACACCTCTCGGCTGAGTAACCACCTTGCTTTATGGCAGGACTTCTCGGGGAACAGGGTGGCGGGCCAATTTGTATAAATAGCTCCAGGTTTGTATACTAGGAAAAATACAAATTACTTACAAATTTGTTATTTGTTCCGGCGTAGATACAAACCCTCCGCTATTTATAGGGTGACTTACTCTTAGAAGGGAGGAAGTCCTCACCAACTGGCCTTGGTTATGACCCAGGGTCCTCTCTATTTCGATCTGTGATCAATAGTAGAAGGGACCCTACCCTCACTAAAATCAAGTGTCGATATGAGGTACTGCACTGATAGCGGCTTGCAGAAGCTTATGTGTGAGTGGAACTAACAGTGTGGCTTGTCTTTAACATAGGAACTCGAGCACACAACCTATTGTTCTTAAGACTTACCCAATACCCTCCCACTAAAAGGTATTGGGGACGTAACAAAGTATTCTTCTATACTTAGGAGGCACAAGGGAAATGGGTCTTACCTGCAGCGAGGTGAGGTCAGCTATGCTGAGGCTTGCGGAGCTGTTTTCCTCAGAGGGGAGAAGGTGAAAGGAAGAAAGGAGCCAGTCATTCTTACTCATTCATCCCAGACTAATCCGGGTAACCTCAGCCCTCAACCCTCTACTACTTGTCCATCAAGGAGCCTGAGGTGTTTAGACCATTTATTGTGCAACCACCACAGGACTGATTGAAAAGATCTCCACGATCTTTTGGGTTACGTCTTTGCAGGTAGTGGGCCGTGAAGGTCGATTGATGCTTCCACATGCCCACTTAAAAGTATCTGCGCCACAGAGTAGTTCCTTGAACGCCAGGGACGTAGCAACGCCACTGACGTTACAAGCTCTGGGTCTTAAGATGGAGGAGAGTCTAGATTGAGAGCAACCTCAATTGCCTTCCAATCCCAGAGGGGAAGGAAATCCTTGAGATCCTCCTCTTGACCTTCCCCGTGCTGGTCAACAATGCCAACATACGGGGGGCGAACTGGTATCGTTCTTTCAAGGTAACCCCACAGACTCCTCACTGGGTAAAACCCCAGTTGATGGGTTTTCGGTTACCGAACGAAGATTCTTTATTCGAAAGGGGCTGCACCTAGGGTACAGCACACTCAGATTTTGAGTCTCGGCAATCTACTCAGGAACACCGCTGAGGATTACTTCTCCCCCGTCTCCTAGAGTAGAAGACATCAGAAGATGGGTCATACAACACACTAACTCTCTTGGTAAAAGCGCAAGCGAGTAGAAAGGCCGTCTTCCATGTAAGGAAGCGATCTGCTGCCTGGTATAAAGGTTCGTAGAGAGGGGCCTTCAGGGACTGAAGGACCCGAACTGCGTTCCCAGGAGGAGGTTGACATCCGACGGGGGACAAGTTATCTCAAACTTGTATAAGTAAAGGCATCGATGGGAGAGAATCCCCTTCCACGACATCAGTCACAAAGGACCGAACAGTTCGCCTGGAAGACCGACACTGAAAAGTGTCCTAGGTGCCTAGACATCTTTTCCGTGACTCGTTGCGAAAGGCCTCTCTGAGAGAGGTGGTGTAGGATCGTCCCAGGCGTGAAGTCGAAGCAAAGCTACGGCTTAGGAAAGTGTTAGCATGTGGCTGCTTGGAAGATCGTGTCGTGGAGGAAGATCCCTCGGAACTTCGTCAGGAGCTGTAGAAGGTCCGGGAACTATTCTGCGTGTTGCCATAGCGAATTTATTGGAGTCATTGATAAGATCTTGCTTATCCTGACTTGGCTGAGGACTTTTTCACCAGACCGAATGGGGGAAAAAAAAACACCTCTAGGCCGCCCCACCGATCTTGGAATACATCTTGTTTGAGGGCCTGGTGTTCCAGGACTGGGGAACGGTCAAGCGGGAGCCTGAAGTTCAAGGCCCCTGCGAGCATAACCACAGTCGGGGACCTCACAAAAATAAGACTTTGTTGGATACAAGATTATTCCAAGACACTAGGAGCCCACTATCTGGGTGGTTTTGCAAGCACATTCCTGTACCAGGAATGACCCGAGCGGATGGGGGGCAACTAGTTGTCCTCTGTCCATCTGAGGCTTCGTACTACTAGATGGTTCTCTAAGAGAGGTGAATGCTGGTACCTTTCTGAATCAAGCCAACGGACGAGGATGGAATGGTGCGGCATATGCTGCGCACCCCCCCCCCCCCCCTCTCTTTTGATGCATTAGGGAAAGCATCAGATCCAGAGGGAAGACGAGAAGACAGGCCTCTTTGCAGAAGCTCTCGTCTTCCACCCATCATCCGCGGATCGTCAAATAAAGCTGTAATTTTTTCACTACACTAAATGGAAATACAGTCTGAATAACATCGTAGCCTAGTGAAAGAGTGCATAGGATAATTTTATATCTTGAATTTAGCTTCAAAATTAGCCTTTAAAACTCGCATGTGTCGCAGTTTTATGTACCGTAGCAAAGGCAAGGCAAAAGTCGGACAAAACATGTAAGCTGGGATGATGTGCGAGATGTACACGCGAGGAGACAAAAGAACAAGAGAGAGGACTGTGACAGCCTGTGAGGCCGAGTAAGCAAAAACTGGGGCGAGCTGGGCGGTGAGAGAGGGAAGTGGCGTGAAGCGAGCCCAATGTAAAGGAGTGTGGACTAACAGAAATCGTTCTGTAAAGATTTTTTTAGCACAAATGTTTGTTTTTTCTAATAGGTAATACCGTTCTCTGTGTCGCAATCTAGTGAGATAACTAAGTATAAACTCATGTAAAGTGTGGGCTGACTGTATGTCTTCTAGGAGTTGAATGCAAAGGAAGAGGATTGACTTACATAAGAATTATGATAGTCCAACACAGACGTCCTTCTACAACAGGACAAGTCCTCATCATGCAACTTGCTTTTGCACTCATTATGAAAGAAGAGAGAAAACAATTCACGCAAAAGCAATGAAAACTTCAAAGGCCTACAACGGACATCTGAACGTCAGCATGGCTCAAGATAAAGTGGGTTCCTCACTTCATGTTAGAGAAGAGCATGCCATACTGGTTGCCAGATCCTCAATGATTCTTTATTGGCCACACCAGCTTTCATGCCATAGTATATCTATCTTAAATGACGAAGGTTTCTTTATGCATAGGAACAAATATGGTTATATAGATGTAATTGGTTTGTATAAAAAAATTATTTCAAAATAAGTGCATAGTATACTTTTAGACAAATCATAAGGAAACTTAATAAAAATTATAATTATCCAATCCTGACTATAGTGATAAATCATTTGCCTTATATTTCAAATAGAAAATAATTTGGTGATAAATCTACCTGCAATGGAGTTCTTAGAATTTCTGGAGTCTGATGTTGCTGCAATGAATTATAACGACTACGTGAGAACAGATGATAACATATGCCTGGCTGACATCTTCCTGCTCGACCCCGACGCTGTTGACTTGAAGCTTGAGATATCCATACAGCTTTCAGACATGACACTCCAACCATCGAATCATAACTCATCTACAATACAGAATTTTAAATTATTTTTATGATTTATAAATACAAACTTCTTATACCTTACAATCGACATTATAAAGAGCACTGTTAGCATTAAGCTAAGTTACTTCAGCAGTCAAGACTTCATTAATCCCTCATTACTAATAGGGGATCCATCTCCAAAGATCTACAGCCACCATATGATTCCTAAGTAAGGTGAAGTCTTTGTTGAAAAGTACAAAATAAAGGGATAAGGATAGCATTCTAAGAAAATTAAATAAAAAAGGTTTAAATTTAAGGAAGATGAAATCACTGTAGTTTGAATCTTTTAGGTATCCATAAAATTCATAAATAGACTTCATCACTTGCAACATAAGTCTTTATCATAAATGAATAATCTTTTAATGATTTTTTTTTCTTATAAACTCCACTAATTATAAAATAGTCTCAATGCAGTGAGCACGATTTCTTTAAGTATTACTTTATCTGGCCGACTGATGAGGAGTGATAGGCCACTCTGAGCACAAGAACGCTCGCCAATTTGTGAGAAAACATAGCAACAATTGTTCATATAAGTCAGTCTCCTCAACTAAAGTGATACACATTAATAAAGAACATTAAATGGTCCCAATTACTGCCAACACATTCTTGTATCATCATATAAATAAGGTGAAATGCTGTCAAGGTAAAATGGCATTTCCAAGCATCAGCATTAAGAATTGAACTCAATATTACTTTTAAAAAGTAGACATGATAAAAACCACTATGATTCCATCTACCACGACTTACTTGGTTGCATTCCCAACAAATTATATTTCGACATATTATTTTAGCTTGTGTGTGGAAAAAATTGGAATAAAAATTTCATCCAAAAAGTGGTTGGGTACTTGAAATGTTAATGAGTTGCCCTTAATAGGCAGAATAGAAGTACTTCTGAATCACTAACAATAGATTAGAAAGGAAAAGAATATATGGAATTGGGGTAAAATAACCTGATACTGGTTCGAGTAATGTCATTTAGTACCATCAGATAGTGATGTTATTTTTCTTTAAAAAAAAAAAATATACAAAGTGCAAGATTCACGAAGTTCAAATAGAAAAAGAAAATTTTTTTTTGCTCTCCACCCTCTGTGGACTAACCAACACAGTTTTGTACTCATATTGAAAGATGCTGTGGCCTGATTGGTAACATCTCTGCCTGGTGTTTGCCAGTCGGGGGTTCGAGTCCCACTCAGACTCGTTAGTGTCATTAGTGTCTGCAACCTTACCATCCTTGTGAGCTAAGGTTGGGGGGTTTGGGGGAGCCTATAGGTCTATTTGCTGAGTCATCAGTAGCCACTGCCTGGCCCTCCCTGGTCCTAGCTTGGGTGGAGAGGAGGCTTGGGCACTGATCATATAATATATGGTCAGTCTCTAGGGCATTGTCCTGATTGCTAGGGCAATGCCACTGTCCCTTGCCTCTGCCATTCATGAGCGACCTTTAAACCAAGCCAGATATTCATCATCAAGCTCTGGGTTTACTATTCTAGGATATATCTAAGCATTTTGGTCCAGTCCAGGAGGTAAAGTGATGACTCCTGTCAACCTCCTAATGACCTGGTTATGAAGATGCAAGAACTGGTAGACACTCAAGGAAAACCTATATCCATGGAAGATTTGGGATTTGTTGTCAGACTGTATGGTCTTTATGAAAAATGGGTTGTATACAATTGGCTATCCTTCCCCTCATCTGGGAGGATGGTGAAGAAACTTATAAAATAAACTTCCTTGTAAGAAAAATGGCTCAATCATGTGGCTCTCATACATCTAGTGTCCTATCCCGAAAATAACGGAGCGACTGCTGCACCACAAGGAAGGTGAATAAAGAAGGAGCAGAAGGGCTAGTATATTTATCTCTCATTCTAGGTTTACATCACAACTGCTATCTTAGACAAGATGTTTCTAGAATTGTCAGTTAGCGATCAATCCTGATCAACATGAATTTTCTATTTCACCGAAACCAGAAGTTAGAAAAATTCCTGGCTGCTTACCACTGATGCTTCCAAATCATGGCAAAACCACTGGTGTGCCCAATAAAAAGGTTATATTCAGATGATGTTACCGTCCAACCGGAAGTTATTAGTCGTCCTGGAGCAACTGCTTTTTTCCCTAAGTTTGCTGAAATAAATGTTCAATGTGTTATCAGCATACTTTGGTCCTCTATTTCTGCCTAGCCACATGGCTGGGTTACTGATAGAATATATTTCTTGTACTATGCTAAAGGGAAGTCAACTTTTTTGGTCTTGGAGCATCACTTTTCAGAGGGAGACAGGACAAGCCAATTGTCAATAAAATCCAAGAGGGAAATTTTGATCTAGAAATGGAAGGCACAAGAAATGCGAGCATGAACTCTCATGGCAAAAAGCAGTCTGAAGCTATGGTTTGAGCTGAAAACCAAACCATAGACTAGGAGATTACAACACACAAAAGGATAAGTATCCAGATGTATGAACCCTTCAGATTCACTGAGCAGGAGAGGTCCTCTTCCTGATGGCAGAAAGTACTGTACTTGCTGTTTCCTTTGAATATGAAATTTGATCACTAAGCTCCCTGGGGAATGGTCTGGAAGACCTTCAATTGTGTATCTCTCCTTGCATTCCTTCATGTCCAAAAGGTGGCTTCAGAGTCAGATGTTTCGGGTTTATGCGAAGTATATAACTGCACTCAACAAAACGTTGAGTATGCTGCTGCCAGACTGCTCCTGAAAGTGGCTTGTAAGGTAGGAGATTCCATGCTTGTGGCTTCCCAGGTAGGAGATTCCATGCCCGTCTTACATCAGGTCCCGTCTTCGGTGTTGAAATCGCCGAATCCATGGACAGTGGTGATGGAGTCACCGAAGCGTTTCGAGAATTTCCTGAGGCAGAAGAAAGATGATGGCTTAATCTCGTACGAGGCCTAGTACTAATGGTAGGAGCCTACACTCCAGTAGATAGCATCAAACCCATTCAGTGTGGTAGAGTTCAGGTAGTTCTTCCCATCTTGACTGAGTGAAGACACTCACTGAGAGGAGAAAAAAAGTTGAACATTCCGTAAGTAGAAAGTGGGGTGGCGCCCTTTATTCCTAATAGTGTACACGTTCATTCTTATAGGAACCAAGCGCACAAAGCAGGTGCGTGAGCTTCTGTACAATGTACTGGCATGTCTATTTGGGGATGGGTACATTCCTGAAAGATATCCTCTCATCTCGCGAATGAGGCGAAAATGTATTAGGATCCCTTCCTTGAAAGGAACAATCTTGTCCCACACTATCAGCATCATAGACAGAAAAACTAAACGCGTCACTCATACATGACTCATATTGATTGGTCTTCCTAGACTTATTCCACATCATCATCAAAGAATCCTTCTTTGCATAGGATACCTGTCAAACACTCCACGAATGGATCAGAGGCGACCGAATACCTGTCCCTGGTCACACATCCTTGCCGAGAACCACGTGAGTACGATGTGGCTGTACGAGTGCTGAGACTGGAATTGAGAATTCTCGTTCCAACCCCTAACTTGCGAAGTCAACTGTTCCAAACCAGTAATTTGCAACCGAGTTGGAAGATCTTGGCATCTGGGAAACCTAGTCATGAATCTCTTTCTGAGAGAAGGAAAATCTAGGTCAATAAGCACTATCAGCCATTAGGCCTATCTCTACCGATGGTAACCCCAAGACGTCTCGAGAATGTCCTGAGGTAAAAGCTGCCCACTTCTGACCAGCAGTGGTCATGCTTGATCTCATAAAGAACCAATTACTGGTAGGAGGGGCACATGTTCCTTTACCTCATACCAAAAACCCTTCCCGAGTTGGGGTTTTGTACAGTACTACTCCTTCCACGAAGCCATGCCGAGGAATAGGTCAAAGTCTCAAAAGACAGATCAGTCGTCCTGTGCTTTGGTGACCTCTTCTTCCTCTTCAGGGTGGCATAAGTGCTGAGAAGAAGCAGGTAACAGAAACAGATGATCTAGTTACCAGCTGACTTGAACATAACAATTACCAGAAGCATGATTGTGAGTTCAGATTGTGGGGATCCTAACATCTTGGTTCCAGGTCATGTGGTTTCCGATTGTGGCTGTTAGTCGTATAATTCCTACTCGAGGCTGGCAATCATATAGTTCCCAATTGTGGCTACCTATTGTATGATTCCAGGTACCGGCTGATACCGTGGAAAACAATGATCATTCAGAACAAGTAGAGGAGACCTGTATTACCAGTGCAGAGGATCATCGGAACTTTCCTGTAAAGACAATGCACGAAGGGAAAGAACACAAGGAAACTTCTATGCTCATGAAAGGAAGCGCTAATAGCCCATATAAAAGATGATACCAATCATAGGTTCTTCTTCCACTGGTATCCATTAATGGGAACATTGGAATGAAGCAGCTATCGGAAGTTCTGTGACAGAATCTCTACGTGAGTATGTACTATGGTCATCATCCCTTGTAGATATGTTCCCGGTACACATTGTCCCCCATGTATGCAGGAAAGATCAGTTAAGGGTGTCCTCATCACTCAGCATGGCAAAGTATTGTAGATACATTCCCAGTACGTAACGTCCCTTCCATGCGTACGAGGGGAGACATTGTGAAGAGGATTCAGAGCGGTCCTGAACTCGTAGCTTCTTGGCAACTGTTGTAACAAGGATAGAGAGTGGGTGAGTGAACACCTGTATCACATAGTGCTAAGAGCTGAATATGAACTTGGTATATACCACTTCTCCCTCACTTACATGGGGTGAGATCGTCAAAGACATTTCGCTACATCAATCAGATATCTTTTTCCTAAAGTGAAGAGCAGCACTCAGTTGAGGGCACTGTATTCGGTACAAGACCAAACACAGGTACAAAATAGGCAAAGCGTGTACTCTTCTTGTGAGAAACAGGGCTCAAGTAGCAGGTGTGTGAGCACCGGCACTGCACACCAATACTCAAAGTTGTTGGGAAAAGTCCTGATACATATCCTATCAGCTTGAGACAGAGTACCAATGTTTACTCCCAAAAGGGAATACTCTCGGCACGCATAGCTTCTCTTTTCTCTCTCTCTCTCTCTCTCTCTCTCTCTCTCTCTCTCTCTCTCTCTCTCTCTCTCTCTCTCTCTCTCTCTCTCTCTCTCTCTCTCTCCCGAAAATGAGAAAGAGGGATCGTCCAAAAATGGGAGAGAAGGGCGGGGCCTTTTATTCCTACCAGCAGTGTGTGTGTGCATTCCTGTAAGAAGAGCGGAAGTAACAGGTTTGTGAGCACCTGTACTGCATACTGATACAAACTCAGTGGTTTTGATAGACCATCACAGTGAAGACAATTTAAGATTCATTGAAATAAAAATAATTAAAAACTATATACAATGAACACTACAACCAATCTATGCTATGTACAGTTGAACACAGGAATTTTTGGCCCACCACACTCTGAAGAGGTGCATGTTGTTACACCATTACTGCAGTGAGAAACTAAAAGATACTGTAGTGTAAGAAGAGATGGCACCAGGAATTCCTGTGTGAAACTGTCCATCATGCAAACTCATTAACAAATAAAACTTTTAATTACCTCTTTCACCTTTCCAGAATCTATAACATAGATGACATCATTGATGGTAACACTAGTTTCTGCAATATTTGTTGAAAGAATGATCTTGCGAACTCCTGGAGGTGCTGGACGGAACACTTTCTTTTGATCACTTGACTAGAAAGAAATGGCTCATAAATTCTACATTTAAACCATGAGCATGAATAACTAATCTCATATACAGCAAAATTTAAATAAAATAAGAAGAAAATGGATTAGTACTGTACAGTGAATCATAGTTGAACCTAAAATATGAATAAAATCCTTTTTCTTTTTTTTTTTTTAGAAAATATGTACTTTATAGAAAAAGCAAAATAACTTACTTCACATCTAATAATTGAAATCTAAAATAAATCATCTTAAAAACCACCTGAATCAATACTGCTTTTGTTTTCTCATCGATAAAATAATTATGAAATCTTTTCACCTTGCAATCACTATTTCCATCCTTGAATTTGTGGTTTTTTTTCACAAGGAAGATTGATTCATTGATTGAGTGATAATTAAATATCATCTGACATCATAATTCATAAGGAAGACTAAGTAGAAGTTTGATATTGAAAAAATGGACAACTAAGTTAATTAGGATATAAAATTGATTACATTTTCTCAATTTTCATATTCATTAGTATGCATTAAAAACTAGGAAAAAATAATAACAAACATATTCCCCACCTGCATGCTAGAATGGAGACAAAAGAGGCAATACTTTCCTCCCTCTAAGTATTGCTTCTCTTCGGCAATGATACGATCCCTTAAGGTGACAATGTCATCATATCCCGGGAGGAAAATAAGGATGGCCCCTGAAGAAATAAAAATTAGTAGTGTACAATCTTATATAGCAAAAACATCCTCTCTAAACTAATCAAAGGTGTTCTCTACAAGAAATTAATATTGTGCAATGAATGAAGATGGTGGAAAAATAAACACAACCCAATTTGTTTAATACTTAACACGCTGATTCACATTTTTCCATGTTCTCTTACAAACCATTTATGGTAACACCCCCACCTTCCCAAAAAATCCTAGGCTGAAAAAAAAAAACAATATAGATAATGAGAAAGAGATTACAATAGATGAAGTGAGGAGAGCACTAGATGAAACAACAGTAGGAAAAGCGTCTGGTATGGATGGTGTGAGAGCTGAGATGTTGAAGGAAGGGGGTGTGACTGTACTCAAATGGTTGGTGAGATTGTTTAATATGTGTTTTGTGTTGTCAATGGTACCAGTAGATTGGGTTTGTGCATGTATTGTACCACTATATAAGGGTAAGGGAGATGTGCATGAGTGTTTTAATTCAAGAGGTGTTAGTTTGTTAAGCGTAGTTGGAAAAGTGTATGGTAGAGTAATTATTAATAGGATCAAGGATAAAACAGAGAATGCAATCTTAGAAATACAGGGTGGTTTTAGAAGAGGTAGGGGTTGTATGAATCAAATTTTTACAGTTAGGCAGATATGCGAGAAATATTTAGCAAAAGGTAAGGAGGTGTATGTTGCGTTTATGGATCTGGAGAAAGCGTATGATAGAGTTGATAGGGAAGCAATGTGGAATGTGATGAGGTTATATGGAGTTGGTGGAAGGTTGTTGCAAGCAGTGAAAAGTTTCTACAAAGGTAGTAAAGCATGTGTTAGGATAAGAAATGAAGTGAGTGATTGGTTTCCGGTGAGAGTGGGGCTGAGACAGGGATGTGTGATGTCGCCGTGGTTGTTTAACTTGTATGTCGATGGAGTGGTGAGAGAGGTGAATGCTCGAGTGCTTGGACGAGGATTAAAACTGGTAGACGAGAATGACCATGAATGGGAGGTAAATCAGTTGTTGTTTGCGGATGATACTGTACTGGTTGCAGACACAGAAGAGAAGCTTGGACGATTAGTGACAGAATTTGGAAGTGTGTGTGAGAGAAGGAAGTTGAGAGTTAATGTGGGTAAGAGTAAGGTTATGAGATGTATGAGAAGGGAAGGTGGTGCAAGGTTGAATGTCATGTTGAATGGAGAGTTACTTGAGGAGGTGGATCAGTTTAAGTACTTGGGGTCTGTTGTTGCAGCAAATAGTGGAGTGGAAGCAGATGTACGTCAGAAAGTGAATGAAGGTTGCAAAGTGTTGTGGGCAGTTAAGGGAGCAGTAAAAAATAGCGGGTTGGGCATCAATGTAAAGAGAGTTCTATTTGAGAAAGTGATTGTACCAACTGTGATGTATGGATCGGAGTTGTGGGGAATAAAAGTGATGGCGAGACAGAAATTGAATGTGTTTGAGATGAAGTGTCTAAGGAGTATGGCTGGTGTACCTCGAGTAGATAGGGTTAGGAACGAAGTGGTGAGAGTGAGGACGGGTGTAAGAAATGAGTTAGCAGCTAGAGTGGATATGAATGTGTTGAGGTGGTTTGGCCATGTTGAGAGAATGGAAAATGGCTGTCTGCTAAAGAAGGTGATGAATGCATGAGTTGAAGGGAAAAGTACGAGAGGAAGGCCAAGGGTTAGGTGGATGGATGGAGTGAAGGAAGCTCTGGGTGATAGGAGGATAGATGTGAGAGAGGCAAGAGAGCGTGCTAGAAATAGGAATGAATGGTGAGCAATTGTGACGCAGTTCCGGTAGGCCCTGCTGCTGCCTCCGATGCCTTAGAATCTTAGATGACCGCGGAGGTAGCAACAGTAGGGGATTCAGCTTTATGAAGCTTCATCTGTGGTGGATAATGTGGGAGGGTGGGCTGTGGCACCCTAGCAGTACCAGCTGAACTCGGTTGAGTCCCTTGTTAGGCTGGGAGGAACGTAGAGAGTAGAGGTCCCTTTTTTTTTGTTTTTGTTTCATTTGTTGATGTCGGCTACCCCCCAAAATTGGGGGAAGTGCCTTGGTATATGTATGTATGTATACATCCAACCTTCCTAATTAATTTAGATTTTCAATCAGAACATATATTACTATCTTCTAAATTATAACTACAATACATATGTTTAGTTTATGTACATGTACTATGATACACGAAAGTAACCAATGTACATTCAATCCAAATTACACTCTTTGGTTTCATTTGTTTTAGAGTACACTTATATGTTAAGAAGATGCATAAAATGTGGATATAACTAAAGAACAGCAAATTGAGAAATAAACCTCACAGAGGGTTTTTAAAACCTGTTACTTGAAGCAACAAATTGTGTGTACAAATCTTCATCAGGATCAGCTACTCAAATGATTATATATGACTCATCCACAACAATTTTCTCATAGTACTCTCAGATTTCTTTAAAAACAGAGGTGCAAAAATGCACGCACTTTTGATTCATTATTCAATAAATTATGATAACTTTGATATCTCAAATTTTGATAAGAGATTCAAGCTCAAATTCTTAATCCATCTATAGATATATTTTATTAAGTTTACACAAGATACTATAGCACATTTTTGCTTATTAGCCATGGGCCTTTAAAAATGTATTTCATACACATTATTTGGATGCTTATGCAAATGTGTAATACTCAGGTTCACTAAATAATTTTGCCAGATTTTTGTGGAGTATAAAAAACAAATTTTTGGAGACTATTATATAAGCAATCAGAAAAATAATGTTTCTATGGTGGTTTTAGATGGGCAAAACACCAGGCATTAACATATGACTAACGGTTGATAGTACAGAATACTGATAATGTGAACAAGCATTAACCTGTGCAGTAGTGCTATCCATTAGCATTTCAATTCTTGAGAGAATAATTTTCTTTTATTATTTCCTGTGACACTTTGCAAAAGAAACTGACTGGATGCATACTTGTCAATAATGGGGAAAATAGGAATTCTAATAATGAAACAATTTAACACTCTCACAATCCCAGTGTGATAAAATCACTGTCAGGTATAACTTTTTGGCTGAAGGAAAAATTTATAAACCATCAGAAAAACTTTTCACTGTACCTCGGTACGACCAAACTTTAACCGATATGAACTTCTGGTTCGGTGCATTATATTAAAGAATGACTGAATCTTTTTATGATGTAAGCAGAATATCTTTGCAAAGCTCATATGTATTAAGTGAAGAAATGATAAAAATCTCTACTCATTTCAGTGAATGCAAGGTTCAATATGCTGAGTGGTGTCAGGTGTGTAAGGAATTAAGATAATAGTTAAGGAATATACCTGAATGATGAGTTTATGTATAGGCACATAAAAGTGATACACATAGAAAAGGATCCAACATAAAACTGTCAAGTCTGATATTAGAGGATTTTATAAATCTAGTGGTACTATCAACATTTTTTAGGATTAAGATTTTCTAGAAGAATTCATTTCTTAAATATATTGCCTTTATACAAAAACTTTTATTCAATTAAACAAAGAGGGCACAGTGGGGTTCTGTAATAATATTCTTAATGCTATTCACATTTCAATCCGTTCATGTTTTTTTTTTTAGACCCTGAACGCAAGAACAATGGCCAAATATTTACACTGGAAATGCTTTTTATGCAACCTAAAAATTCCAAAAAGGAAAGTTGTAAAAATGCCTTTCAGGGTCTATATAAAATTTATCAACAAATTACGATATATTCATGCATTGTTCCATGATATCAGAACAAAATACCTATTTATCATAACTTAAAAATCATATAAATATACATCAGTGAATATTCCACTAAAATACCGGATGTTGAAAAGATTGAATGATGAGTACAAAGCTGTATCATATGATATTCAATTCCTTTCACTGCCAGCTACATAAGAAAATTCTTATGCTATAATATAGTATTCATATCAAACAGCATACTTTTTACTCATGTAAGATATAATCTCATGAACACATAAGCAAAGGGCATTATTGAAATTATGGGACATAATAGTACCTGGTATCATGTCCTGTTACTGGTTGTCTGCTTATATTGAACATCATGCCCAGTAAATTTGCTTCTCACATTTAGATTTAATAAAATATATACTCTAATGAAATAACAGGAAACAAAATATGCATTATGAAAACTTCATCCTAGAAATAGAATAAATACAGTACAAAGCATGATACTAACTAGTTAAATGTCCCATTTCAGCCATAGAATGTTTAATTTTTTGGGAGTTCCACAAAATTTAAGTTCCCTGAATCCATTGATTGAGAAAGGAAGATAAGTACTTCAGATGAAAACACATGAAACTAAATGCACTATATTATTCTAAATATAGCATTAAATGAACTAACCTGCTGGTTGTGATTTATGAATTTTCACACAAAGGGCATGAACCAAATCAACATCTGCATACTCATCAGGCACTGAATGATGGTAAGCATCAAGTATTCTCCTATCTTCGGCTGAAAGTTCAGGAACTAAACCCGATGAAGATGATGATCCCTTGTTACCAGTAAGAATGCTGGACTGAGTTCCTTCACCTGACAAAGAGAGCAAGTCTACTCCCTCACATGCACTGGAAAGATAAAAAAATGGAAGTGTTTACCAGTAGGTTTCAAATATATAGCCAATTTAAAAGTTCAGAGATAATGAATACAATTTCATGATCAAGCTAAAGTTCAAATGATCTAATTATTTGTGAGTTTACTGTATCTATTACATACTCGTCACAGAGTACCTCAGTAGAAAGTAGCAAAATGTAACTAATACAATAAAATTAATTGCTTGGCTCAAGTATATCTCCTGTGACCTACTGAAAGAAATAATTCTTTAATAAAAATCATTCTTTGCTGGTACATCTCACATATACCCACCACATATCAAGTTATAATAAAATATGAGATTCACTTTTTATGTAATCTAGACTATAGCTGAAAGCAATCAGAAAAGTTAGGAGTCAGTTCAAATAATGGTTTTATAACGAAAATCATTTTTATTTTTTCAAACGCACCTGTTCTACATCAAACCAATAATTTTGGTTATGAAAGAAACCCAAGGCTCTTGAGTAAATTGGGAGGCAATTAAAGTATGGAATGTGTATTTATAATTCCATGGAGTAATCTTATAAGAAAAACATTATGATAACTATATTTAACACTACACAGCAGACACATAACTTTTGACCTGCCTTGTTCTGAAGAATTATAGCTTGAAGCTAAGACAGTAACTAAAATGGTGAGGTAATGAGTCTGCCTACCTTCAACTAAAGTATGTAACCAACATACAGTACAGTATTACTAATTTTTGGGCTCAAGCCATGTCGTCCTGATGGAAGGTTCCTATAAGTAGCTTTCTAAGGGATATTTGCTACAGTGATATTCCCAGAGAATTTACCTTTAGGTCTCCAGAATTCTAACTCCTGGCGCGAATATCCTCAAAATTTCTCTTAAGGATATCGCATAAATCAGGGGATATATATCTTGATACGACACATAGCAATCTTCACCCCGAATAGCATTTTTGCTTCGAGGGAGAGAGTGGCAAAAATAGAAGGGGAGCCGTTATCAAGGTACCCTTCCTCCCGTACTACTATTGAGTATCTAGATGGCGCTGTATCCAAGATGGCGCATTATTCCTATATTCGTAGCGGTTTCGCACGGTGGTTTTCCCTGTCGCTCTAACGTTTGTGCTCGATATTATGGATTTAACGATGCAATCTCCAGCCTCTTCTGCCTCTGGAAAATTGAGTATCTATTCTTCACAGTGTATAATTTTTAGCTCCTGCTTCACAGTGAAATTAGAGTAATTTCAAGTATTTAGAGCTTAGCTGGTCACTGGAGGCGCCATGGGCGCTGTCGTTCATAACCCATGTGTTATTTAGTTAGTCGAACGGCATTCCCGGTTGTAATAGCATTTATATTTTGAGGCTATTCAATTAAAGTAATACTAGGATGATACATATTATGTCGATTGTAATCTTTAGAGTTTCGGCGATTTAGGTAACCGAACCTCGCCCGCGCTAGGCTTATTAGCCTACGGGCTTCAGTTTACTATCATGAATGATATAAGTCTACTTTCCTAGTGGTAATAGCATTAATAAAATATAAGCTATTTAGGCACATTATACTTGTAAAGATTTGTACATAACATTGCATACATTTCCTCTTCCTATCGATCGTATACGTTAGTTTCGGTGATATAGGTAACCAGAGTCTCATCATGCGCTAGGCTAGCTGATAGCTTCCAATATCTGGGGTAAGGACCTCTTCCCGAGTGAAGTGGTCAAGGAAGTTGTAGACAAGGCTGCCACGGAGAATAGAAACCTTCTCCAGAAGTGGGGCATGTCAGCGAAGAGGAAATCTTCCAAGGATGAGGGTCCCCAGCCTAAGAGGAAGACAAAAAGACCTAGGTTGCCCTCTCGCCCTGCCAGACAGCAACAACAACAACATCCCACAGTTGCCATGACTGCAATGCCCCAGTTGGTGGCTCAACCACCACCAACCTATCAGATGGTGCCTCAGCAGCTGGTTGCTCAGTCACCAGCGTTCAACCCTGCGTTTGAGAGGCAGACCACTACCTTTCGTCCCAAGGATAGAGGGTCTAAACGGGGCTCCTCTAGATACCCCCCAAGAGGTAAAGGTGGTAAGGGAGGACGCAGTCAAGGAGGTAAATCCTCCCGAAATCAGAAGCAATGAGTTGCTTCAGGTAGGAGGGAGATTCCAATAATTTCAGGATTGTTGGACCTTCGATCCTTGAGCCCACAGCCTAATCAAGAACGGACTTGGATGGAGCTGGAGCGAGGCTCCACCACCATTTCCTCAATTCTTCCAACACTTCACCTCCGTACAGGAAGAATGCACCCTAGAACTTTTGAGCAAGCAGGTGATAAGGAGAGCAAAGTCCATCAAATTCCAAGGAAGGATATTCTGTGTTCCCAAGAAGGACTCAGACAAACTCAGAGTCATTCTGGACTTGTCGCCACTCAACAAGTTCATAGAAAACAACAAGTTCAGGATGTTAACCCTTCAACACAAAAGGACCCTGTTACCAAAAGGGGCGTACACAGTCTTGATAGACCTGGCAGATGCATACTGGCATATTCCAGTCAACCGCCCCCTCTCCTCCTACCTAGGATTCAGGCTACAGAAGAAGAAGAATGTCTTCAGAGCCACGCCCTTCGGACTAAACATGGCCCCAAGGATTTTCACAAAACTTGCAGACGCAGTCGTTCAACAACTACGCCTAGAAGGTGTCAGGTAGTAGCGTACCTGGACGACTGGCTGGTGTGGGCAGCATCCGAGAAAGTGATCCAGTTCCTAGAACATCTGAGATTCAAGATCAATGTCAAGAAGTCTCGACTATCTCCAGCTCAAGAGTTTCAATGGCTTGGAATCCTTTGGAACTTAAAGTCACACTGTCTCTCCATTCCCCAAGGGAAGAGGAGAGAGATAGCAGGATCTGTCAAGAGACTACTGAAATCCAACAGGATCTCAAGACGCCAACAGGAAAGAGTACTGGGCTTTCTCCAGTTTGCATCAGTGACAGACCCAGTACTAAAAGCACAGCTAAAAGATGTGTCAGGAGTCTCGAGAAGATAAGCATCAAACGCTCGAAGGGATCTAAGCCATGGTCGAAGGCCAAGAACCTAAAGAGGACCGTGCCCTTGCAACCACCTCCACCTTCAGTCACCATCCATACGGATGCCTCGAAGGCTCGAAGGAAGGATGGGGAGGTCACTCCCATCAACGGAAAGTCCAAAGGACTTGGTCTTCTCTATTCAAGACCTTCCACATCAACATTTTGGAGGCCATGGCAGTCTTTCTGACACTAAAGAAACTCTCCCCTCGCAAATCAGCCCATATAAGACTGATCCTGGACAGCGAGGTGATAATGACATGTCTGAATCGTCAAGGCTCGAGATCGCCCCAAATCAACCAAGTGATTTTGTCCATCTTCCGCCTAACGGAAAAGAAGAGATGGCATTTGTCAGAAGTTCACCTTCAAGGTTTCTGCAATGTGACAGCGGACACTCTATCCAGGCTCACGCCGATAGAGTCAGAATGGTCCCTAGACGCAGACTCATTCTCCTTCATCTTACATCATGTCCCGGAACTGCAGATCGACCTCTTCGCGACGAGTGACAAGAAGAAGCTACCTCGTTATGTGGCCCCCATACGAGGACCCTCTAACGGAAGCGACGGACGCCATGTCCCTCAACTGGAACAGATGGAACCGGATCTACCTGTTCCCTCCGACCAATCTCTTAATGAAGGTCCTCAACAAGCTGAGATCCTTTCGGGGAACGGCAGCTCTAGTGGTTCCCAAGTGGCCAAAGAGCAACTGGTTCCCTCTAGTATTGGAACTGAAGCTGAGGCTGGTCCCTCTGCCAGACCCAGCACTGTCTCAACAGGTCCAGAAGTCGACTGTCTTCGCTTCAACACAGAGAACACAAAGCCTTCATCTCATGATTTTCTCTCCTTAGCAGTAAAGAAAAGATTTGGGATCTCGAAAGGCAGTATAGACTTCTTAGAAGAATATAAGTCTAAGTCAACCAGAAGACAATATGAATCATCTTGGAAAAAGTGGGTTGCTTTCGTCAAAGCAAAAGGACCAAAAGAAATCTCAATGGACTTCTGTCTGTCCTTTATCTATCTTTATAAACAACGTCTGGCAGCCAACACGATAACTACGTGTAAGTCAACTCTGACTAGACCTCTACAATACGCCTTCCAAGTAGACTTGTCAAACGAAATCTTTAACAAGATCCCTAAGGCATGTGCTAGACTTAGGCCTGCAGCCCCTCCAAAGCCCATTTCATGGTCCTTCGACAAGGTCCTACACTATGCTTCAACATTGAACAACTGAGGATTACTCTCTGAAAGACTCGACTCAAAAAGTCATTTTCCTGTTTGCTATAGCCTGTTAGTGAAATAGTGGCCCTATCCAGTGATGAGGGCCATATTCAGTTCACAGAAGTGGGAGAACTGAATCTTTTTCCTGATCCAACATTTCTCGCTAAGAATGATCTACCCACCAAGAGATGGGGTCCCTGGAGAATCTGCCCTCTGAAGGAAGATGTCTCGCTGTGTCCAGTGGAGTGTCTAAAGGTCTATCTTCAAAGAACTTCAGACTTCAGGGGAGGACAGCTCTTTAAAGGAGAAACGTCAGGATCAAACCTATCCCTAAAACAACTTAGGGCGAAAATCACCTATTTTATTTGCAGAGCGGATCCTGACAGTACACCCGCAGGTCATGATCCAAGGAAAATCGCTTCATCACTGAACTTTTTTCAGTATATGGACTTTGAGCATCTTCGCTCATACACTGGATGGAAGTCATCCACAGTGTTCTACAAGCATTATGCGAAGCAAGTGCATGAACTCAAGGCGTTACGTGGTGGCGGCAGGTAGTGTACTAAAACCTGTCGTCTAGTGCTGCGATGAACAGTGAATTGATTGGGACCATCAATTATACGGGTGAAGGTGTTGACACCTCTCGGTGCAATACTTTTCAAGTGAGTGTCACCATGGTCACACTAAGGACTGTTCTAATTATTTGAGGTGAAGAAACATATAGATAACACTTGTGCCGTGTGTACTTACATAGTGTGAATTGACATTCAACATCACAGAAATTCATATTAGAAAATTTATAAAATTTTCAAATTTATGGTGGCATTAATAAAGCTTTCTCTTTCAGGTGAAAACAAAAATTTTCTGTGTTATGATTGATTGATATGTTTCTTATTACATATATCAACATTTATGTTATACCTGTTATTTTATGTTGGTCATTTATTGCCAATAAATATTATCAATATGTATTTGCATCTTATTTTGCCCTACAATTGATTTTTAATAAAATATATAAGTGTCATCTTATTTTGCCCTACAATTGATTTTTAATAAAATATATAAGTGTTTTCTTACCCTTAATAAAACTGCATATATTTACTTATGAACAATATGTATAACTAATACCCTTGTTCTTATATGTGATGCAAACATTATCTAGTAATGTTTGTTCCAATACGTTATACAAACAGTGAGACCTGTATGTAGTTGATGCTATGTTTGTTCATACATTGTATGCAAACTTTGAGACTCCTTTCCTATGTCTAATATGACTCTTCCCTGCAGGTGGCAGGAAGCACTAACATGGTTTATGTTTAGCAGTAATGACGTATAACGGTATAGTCATATGTCTCAATGGTCTGGATGACCATAAGAAAAAATTGTCCAAAGGTCAAGGCACTTTAAAAATCCACAGATACAGTACTTTCTAGTAATTCTCTGGTAAGCTTCCATCAGGACGACATGGCTTGAGCCCAAAAACCAAAAAACGGATTTTGAGCGAAGCGAAAATTCCACAAATTTTAAGTAATTTGTATTTTTCCTAACAGTACTTACCTCGAACTACTTTCTTAGGAGTATCTGGGATCTCCTCCCAACCGACCAGAATTTTGTGTAGTTTATTCTACTCCCGTTTTCTATGCGGGGTAACCTCATGGTCAGAGAGCATGCTTGCTCAGGTCTCGATCTCCAGTAAGTTTCTGGTCGCGGATAATATCCCGACGCTCTCTCTTAACCCAGTGCGACCCTTTGTGTCCCCGACCCCTTTGTGTCTCACGCGGTCCCTTTGTGCTCTTCCTTATCCTTTTCCCTCTGTGTTCCTGTGTCTCGCGGTGTCTTACTAGTGTGTTATGGAGCATCCCCGTCGTTGCCCTGGGCCTATGGCCGGCAAATCGTGTGGCGCTTTCCTCTCTAAGCCTGAAGTTGACCCGCACTTCTAGTGTTCTTCGTGTAGGGGCAGTGTGTGTTCCCCTACACCCACGTGTAAGGAGTGCAAGTCCTGGAACGAGGTGCAGTGGGTGCGTTAAGGCACCAAGAAGAAGAAGACCTATAAACGTTCACCTAGGAAACCCAGCGTCTCTTCGCCTCTCGCTTCGCCCGGCGTTTCGTTGGACAGAGTCTCTCTGCCGTCTTCCCCTACCCAGTGTAGGGGTCAAGGTTTGGGTGAGATAACCATGTCGTCCTGATGGATCCGCCCTCCTTTTCTACAGAAAAGGCTTTGGCAGGATCCCTCCCGAAATTACTATATCTGTAGCACCATGCTCAATGCTACAAGGAATAACGCGCCATCTTGGATACAGCGCCATCTAGATACTCAACAGTAGTACGGGAGGAAGGGTACCTTGATAACGGCTCCCCTTCTATTTTTGCCACTCTCTCCCTCGAAGCAAAAACGCTATTCGGGGTGAAGATTGCTATGTGTCGTATCAAGATATATATCCTCTGATTTATGCGATATCCTTAAGAGAAATTTTGAGGATATTCGCGCCAGGAGTTAGAATTCTGGAGACCTAAAGGTAAATTCTCTGGGAATATCACTGTAGCAAATATCCCTTAGAAAGCTACTTATAGGAACCTTCCATCAGGACGACATGGCTATCTCACCCAAAAATAGATTTATCGCGGTTTTCTATGATGGTTTCAGATGGGCCAAACTGCTAGCATGTGCATAATCCAACCCTCAGCAACATTAGCAATATCCTAGATTACCATGTGACTGTGACATTTGATATCTGGATTCCTCAAAAGAATCAGAAAAAGAGAGAGTACTGATAATGGGGACAAGCATTAAACTTTGCAGTACAGTACTGTTATCCATTAGCATTTCCATGCTTAAAAGAAGAATTTTCAAATAAATGCCTGCATACATCCTTGTTGATTAGGGAAAAATATTCATAAAAAAAATTATTAGGTGACTATTTTAAGTTGAAATTGTGTAGTAATGCCTAATTTGTCACACTGTTGGAAAGATTTTGATATAAGTGTGATTGGTAGTAAGTCATGACTGATTACAAAATGCTGAATTTTTCAAGGCGTGCAATAGCATCATATGTCCACCTATTTACATTGATGTTTCATCGCATAACTAACAATGAAACGAAGATGGAAATAAACTGAAAATTGCATTTAAAAGCTGAAGAAATATCACTTGTCGTTCTTTTAATTTCAGGTCTCATGTCCAGGAGAAACACCTAGTGTCTGTCCTAAGTACATATATGTATTAACAATCTCAATAGTCACTCAAAATGTCATATATCACACTTTACATGTCCTTAATATTACTATTTGTCCATTTACCTCACCAAGCTCATAATCACTATCAGTAGCAATATCATTTTCGTCTCCACCACTCTCTCCTCTGTTCTCATTCATACAACATTTATTCCATTGTCGAATCATCATTATTATCACTATCACTTGAGCCTCCACAATGCTACCTAGTTTTTGGGGTTAACTTTCTGCCATTCATATAGTTTTAACATCCATAAAAATAGTTCTTATGAGGCAATTCCTTCTAGCTAACACTATCTTTAAAAATAAGCCAAAAAGATTAACCAAGAAATTCCCTTTACCACCCAGCATGTTTAAGAATTCTGGAGTGTTGCAAAGGTTTCTTAAGGTTGTGCACAAGTAGTTATAGTTCTAACTACTGGTCTATATTCTTTATTATTATCATTATTATCATTATTACTTGCTAAGCTACAATCCTAGTTGGAAAAGCAGGATGCTATAAGCCCAGGGGCTCCAACAGGGAAAATACCCCAGTGAGGAAAGGAAACAAGGATAAATAAAATATTTTAAGAACAGTAACAAAAAAATACATATCTCCTACATAAACTATAAAAACTTTATCAAAACAAAAAGAGAAAAAAAGATAGAATAGTGTGCTTGAGTGCACCCTTAAACAAGAGAACTCTAACCCAAGACAGTGGAAGACCGTGGTACAGAGGCTATGGCACTACCCAAGACTAGAGAAAAATGGTTTGATTTTGGAGTGTCCTTCTCCTAGAAGAGCTGCTTACCATAGCTAAAGTCTCTTCTACCTATACCTAGAGGAAAGTGGCCACTAAACAATGATAGTGCAGTAACCCCTCGAGTGAGGAAGAATTGTTTGGTAATCTCAGTGTTGTCAGGTGTATGAGGACAGAGGAGAATATGTAAAAAATAGGCCAGACTATTCGGAGTATGTGTAGGCAAAGGAAAAATGAACTGTAACCAGAGAGAAGAATCCAATGTAGTACTGTCTGGTCAGCCAAAGGACCACATAACTCTCTAGCGATAGTATCTCAACAGGTGGCTGGTGCCCTTGCCAAACTACTACCTCTAAAAGATCTTGTCATTCTATGGTAAACAAATGGAAGTTACAAATATTCAATAACCTTTACATGAAAATTAATTGACATAGTCTCTACTTTTTGTAACCTACATTTCGTTTCTTTTTTATTTCAATGTTGGTAAGTATGGTTCTTAACTATTTTTGTAAATTATGGGTTAATAACCTTACCTTAAATGAGAGTAGTAGTTTTGTTTTTGGATACTTTATTTCAATTTCTCACCTCAATCCCAGTTAATTGCCTAATATATACTTTGTTGTAATCTGCTAATTTGCAATTATGAATAATTAAAATTCATGGGTTTGTTATGAAATACACTTACTTTTAAATAAATATTATTTTCTCTTACAAACCCCTTACTATACTGAAATTCATTGCCTGGTTAAAACTTCAAGCTCTTTGATGCCCATGACCTCAGGACAAACCCATTACTATACTGAAATTCACTGCCTGGTTAAAACTTCAAGCTCTTTGATGGCCATG
Source organism: Palaemon carinicauda (assembly GCF_036898095.1). Lineage (NCBI taxonomy): Eukaryota > Metazoa > Arthropoda > Malacostraca > Decapoda > Palaemonidae > Palaemon > Palaemon carinicauda. Next base: position 17,672,718 of record NC_090740.1, on the reverse strand, counting down.
ACCTCAGGATCCATGGTACACAGACAAAAGGCTGTTTAGCATCGTACAATTTTCTTTTCAGCTAAGAATGAGGTATGTAAGCTTTCTAAAGACCACAAACCTGAGCTATTTATATGTAAAGGATTTGTAGAAAAAAATCTATATTACTAAGCATTACTTGCTGCCAATGTTATATGGTAAAACTATTATAATTGTCCCCAAAATATAAAGGATAGCAATAAGCGTAACAATATTACTAGGTTACAACGCTATGTACTTAAAATATCTGAAAACACTCACCTATATGCATGCAAAAGGTCTAAAGCCTCTTTCTGGTCTGTGGATTGAGCCCAGTTTGCTGCAGTCCAGTCATTGGCAGCACGCAATGTGATTGATGATCCAAGAGCAAGAAGCTGTTCCATGATATCTACACGACCACGCCCAGAAGCAACCATTAGTGGTGTTGCCCAAGTTTCACTGTGCTGTGGGAATATATAAAAAAAAAAAACATTAAAAACTACAGAAATAAAAAAACAGGACTAAATGTTGATAAAAATGTTTTGTAGAAATCTAAAATAGACATTCAAAAACACTTTTTACCAAAATCACCATCAATTTTCCTCCAGAAGCTTTACATATGACTGTCCCGTTCATTGGTAGAGGTAGTAGTCACAGTTCATGAATTACGGTATTGTCGATACCAGCCATAGACTCCTTAATGGAAGGACTGCCCACAGCATCACTCAAGGTTTGGAACTTGGGTGCTAGATTTAATCTAAGTGCATCTCTACAGTTAGTCTTAGTCAGACTAGAAAACTGATCTTGTTAAAATGGGGGTTTCTGAGGATGGCAGATTCAATGATGTTAATCTTAATGGTCATTATGAAGGCCAATCGGTCAAATTTAGATATCAAATAGCTATAATTTGGCTGAAAAAAATAGCTAAAAATAGCCTCAACATAAGCGAAACGAGTGATTTCAGGATTTCTGTATCTCATAAGTTCAATGTCTTCATCACCAATGATTGTAAAAGTTATGTCTAACGTCGAAATGTAAACTTTTCAAGATGAACTAGCATAAATTTGCTGGAAATTAGAATAAATATCACCTGTAGGTGGGCTACAGGAATGATTTTGGTGTTCATTTAGAGGGTAAAATTACTCCTATATAAAATAAAAAAGGATCACTGAAACGAACACAACCAACACCATGAATATTCTATATACTTGCACACTAAAAGTTATCTGCATAACAAAAATTACTTAATTTAACATTTCTCATCTCCTCAAATAACCAAGTTGTTTCTCTTTGTCGCTTTTATCAAATACAAATGCCTTTAAGAAAATATTAGATACTGTCACACATGCTTCCCGAATTATTACCATATTGTCAGATATTGTTTGGCTAAAATGATCACGGCTACAACGAAGGTTAATGTCAATAAATTATTTATGAGCAGATTGTACAAATTGAACAGTGGGATTTAATAACAAAATTTGAAGACTACCACACAGACGCAAAAAGAAAAAAAAAAATATATATATATATCTTTGTAAAAATAAAATTTCTGTAAGGAACACAAGAAGGGTTTTATATATTTTGCGTGTCATTCTTTGTCGAGTTCACGTCAAATGTCTGGTGACGTCATATTTCTGGTGGAAGGCAAATCGAGTGATTTCCTTTTGATATGTTATTACATAATACTTAGGAGAAGGAAAACTCCAAAATCAAACCAAACAAGACCCCAACGGCGGAGCTTCCCAGCGCCGGCGGAAGAGGGCAATGCCTGTCGGGCAGGCAGCAAGGCGGGCCTTGACATAACAAGAACCCAGCAGCCCGATGCAACCAAAATCGGAGAAGCTGCCTGTCTCATATGTCTTGAGCCGCGGTGAAAACGGTATGGGCCAAGTGTGTGTGCGTGGCCGTTGCAAAGCCACGACCACCCAAACCAATATACCCAGCTACTGGCATTCTGTCGTTTTCTCCTTTTATCAGTATTATAAATCAGACATAAGCACCCACCCCATAGATAGGAGGCTGATGGCTAACGACAGAACCCAATACTCGGACACGAGTGGGCGCCGACGACGACATAATACTATATTAGTATTTCTATTATCGAAACATCAAGTAACAATACAAAGTATTTTAGTGGGCTGTGTTGGTTGTTATGACTACTACTTACTGAAAATTTAAAAAAAATTTCAAGAGATATAAAGATTTTTATTTCAAAATAAATTACATATAACAACACAACTGTAATGTCTAAAGAAATATGAATATTTGATAATAAGCTGGTTAGAGAGAGATATTGACAGTTCAAATGATAATAATAAGGGTTATAAATGAATTGCTAGAAAACTGTGATATCCTATGACATATTGATGCTGATGTAATACTGTATTCATTATGCAGATATACTGAATCAATAAAAAAATTATATAAACGATACTTCTTGTAATTTGTATACGCACATACTGTATTCTCAATACAGTAGCCGGAGCTTGAATTCAGCTCATCATAACCAAAGTTAAAAAAAATCAGTAATTGTAGATTGTTAATATTGTTCCAAAATTGAAAAAAATCAAAAACGCATTAAAAGAGCACATTTAAACAGTGTCTAAAAAAATATAAATATTTAATAATGAACTAAAAAGAGAATTACTCCTAAAAGCCCATATTTAAGCATAAAGTACTAAAGTATATTCAACCAATCTCTGAAAAAAAAGTTTTGAAAAGCTGATTCCTCAACTCATGAATATCCAGCGAAAAACTACTACTTTTCTGAATATTGATGGATTTTTGTTATTCAAACATCAAACAATAGGGTATTTTACAAGCTAATATCTGTACATTCACTTTTTTGAAAAAAAAAATAAAAACTTCCGTACGAAAAAGCAACCTCTCAAAGTGAGTCCTTTACATTCATAAAACAATACACATAAAATTAAATATAAATGGTTAAAGACCATTCCATGTAAAACTTTTAGCACATTAAATTTTCCTGCATATAGTTATCAAATGAAAAATATCAATCAAGAAACAAAAATGTAGTAAGAGTTGGAAGTGACCCTAAAATAACATTGAAATGTGGTTTAGTTGCTATTGAGAAGGGTTTATGAATCATATACAAGGGGAAAGAGAGGTTGATTAGGCCCTTAAAACTTTTAAGCGGACCAAGGACCAAGCCTGGGAATATTTGGGACATGAATATCCATAGACTACATATGAAAAACATGGGTTTATCTAACAAATTTGTTTTTATTATCCTAGCATAGATTGTTTATTAACCCTTTTACCCCCAGGCTATTTGGAAATTTCCAACCCTTAACCCCCAGGGGTTATTTTTTTCCCCAGCACATTTTGCAGTATATTTTTTTTAAATTGCTCTAACAGCCTTAATTTTTGTCATAGAGAGGTCAGGTTGGTCTCATTCTCTTGGAAAATGCCTGAATTTTTTCAAAAAATTATCAAAAATATGAAAAAAAAAAAATTTTTATAGCATTTTTTTGCAAGGACGTACCGGTACGTCCATGGGGGTAAAGGGATGAGTTTTGTGAAACGTACCAGTACGTCCTTTGGGGGTAAAAGGGATAATTACAGTACATCAATCATACTCTGAAGATGATCATAGTAATGCAACTCAACTGTACCTGATAATCTGGAGACACCTTTTCTGACATGATCAGGTACATCATTTGAGAAAAACCCTCATCTGACCCCGTCAGGAATGCTTCCTGAATACACTGATCCATTTCTTGTTTCAATGTGTTATCAAGCTCTCCAGCTGTAAGCAAAAAAAAATTTAAATGTTTAATTTCACTCCATTCATATTCAATAAAAAGAACTACTGTAATGAGATTCAATATATTCCAAGTTTATTATTCAAAGCTATGCAGCTCTGCATGTGATATTGCATGATTTCTTTCTTTTTTAACTATATACTTTCTTTTTTAAATGAAACTGATATCAGCTTATATATAATGTAAAATACATTGATAGGAGGGAAAAATACTGATTCATGAAAGTTCTAAAGATATTAGCATGAGTAAATTAATTTATTGTATATCTAGCAATATTAACTTTTACTGACTTACATATTACTGGCGGTCTATTTGGGTCTTTTTTTGAGGGGGAGGGGGGCAAGACAGAATTTCAGTATCAAAATTTATTATTTTATACATTTTGATAATAATTTTTTTACTTAAAATCCAAATAACAAAGAACTTCTAGTGCTTCAACTCTTAAGATTAACTGTTAAATGTCTCATTACTTTACTAGAGACATGTGTCAATTGAAAGAAAATAAAATTGATTGTAAATGTTGATAAGCCAAGCTTCTGGTGAATAAATCATATAAACAACAGGTGAGTATAGAAATTAACATTTTACCGAACTGATCTCGATTGATGGAAACAAACTATCTAAATATACAGCTTGAAATATGGAACTCTTAGATATTTATTAGATGAGAAACTATAAATAAATTGTACTCTAAAAAATTAAAATACCACATTACCAGCAGCCACTATAGAATCTAGAGCCCAGCCATCTGATAAGAAAGCAAAGATTTTTTAAGAAATGTTCAACAAAACACCAACATAGTAAGCTTATGAACAACCCCTAAAATTATTTCCCAAGAAGCATTTTTTTTTAAAAATTAAGAGATAAAAGTTTACTCCTAACACACTGAACCTTATTTCATACGATTTGGATTACCCGGTAAATTAATCTTAGTTCCTATCACCAAACTTTTAACTAGAGAGTACAAATTGGAGTTTCAATACCACATATAATATTAGGGAACATTGGCAGCTCATGCATAGGCACTGTGGAACTGCAGCCCCCCTATCATTTTTCCTAATACTTGTACAATATATAATCCTTAAGCTTAATGTCGGTAGCCATCCATCATTTTATAAAAAAAAAAAATATCAAAATCTATGAATGGAATTGTGCATTTTACAGTTCCAGCGGCAGGGTTTCTAGATTTTGTGCGCATATGCAAATTGGAAGCGCTGGTGGATGGTAGAGATTGATTATAGAAAAACTAGAAACTGAACTAAAAGTACTCTACTGTAGGTCTGATATTCATGAATATTGCAGCATAATTGAGCTGCTGAAATGTATCTTGTAAAATAAACAAAATGATAAAAATCCTCTTACAATTCCTATGACTACATCTGTGGCGAAAAGCTGCTTTTCAACAATAAAAGCAAAATCTTTTCTAAGAAGCACTATGAATTCCTAAAGACTAAATGCACTTGCAGTGCTTTCAATAGAGTAAAATCTTCTCAGTTCTCATCCAGAGATCAAGGAGAAAATTATTGATCATATTGCACAAATAAAACAAGAAAAATGTTATTTTCATTAGTAAAATAAATTTTTGAATATACTTACCCGATGATCATGTAGCTGTCAACTCCGTTGCCCGACAGAAATCTACGGTCGGGATACGCCAGCGATCGCTATACAGGTGGGGGTGTACACAACAGCCCCATCTGTGAGTAGGTACTCAAGTACTTCTTGTCAACAAGAACTCAATTTTCTCCTCGGTCCACTGGTTCTCTATGGGGAGGAAGGGCGGGTCCTTAAATTCATGATCATCGGGTAAGTATATTCAAAAATTTATTTTACTAATGAAAATAACATTTTTCAATATTAATCTTACCCGATGATCATGTAGCTGATTCACACCCAGGGTGGTGGGTGGAGACCAGCATACATGTTAACAAAGAAGCTAAGTATCCCGTATCTTATTTTAGCCGTTATTCAAAATAACAAACAAAATAAATAAGTACCTGGTAAGGAAGTCGACTTGAACCATTACTCTGCCTTTTTAAGTACGTCTTCCTTACTGAGCCTAGCGATCCTCTTAGGATGCTGAGCGACTCCTAGGTGCTGAAGTATGAAGGGCTGCAACCCATACTAAAGGACCTCATCACAACCTCTAATCCAGGCGCTTCTCAAGAAAGAATTTGACCACCCGCCAAATCAACCAGGATGCGGAAGGCTTCTTAGCCTTCCGGACAACCCAGAAATATTTCAAGAGAAAGATTAAAAAGGTTCTGGAATTAGGGAATTGTAGTGGTGGAGCCCCCACCACTACTGCACTCGTTGCTACGAATGGTCCCAGAGTGTAGCAGTTCTCGTAAAGAGACTGGACATTCTTAAGATAAAAGACGCGAACACTGATTAGCTTTTCCAAAAGGTTGCGTCGAAAATATTTTGCAGAGATCTATTTTATTAAAAGGTCACGGAAGTTGTGACAGCTCTAACTTCGTGTGTCCTTACCTTCAGCCAAGCTTGGTCTTCCTCATTCAGAAGGGAATGAGCTTCTCGTATTAACAGTCTGAAAATAATAGGATAAAGAATTCTCTGACATAGGCAAAGATGAATTCTTAACTGAACACCATAAAGCTTCAGACGGGCCCCGTAAAGGTTTTTTAAAATAGAACTTAAGAGCTCTTACAGGACATAATACTCTTTCTAGTTCATTTCCAACCATACGATAAGTTTGGAATAACGAACGATATTGCTCAAGGCCGAGAAGGCAGCTCGTGTTTGGCTAGAAAACCAAGATGTAGAACATGTAGCCGTTTCGGATGAGAATCCGATGTTCTTGCTGAAGGCATGAATCTCACTGACTCTTTTAGCTGTGGTAAGCATATCAGGAAAAGAGTCTTAAAGGTGAGATCTTTCAGGGAGGCTGATTGAAGTGGTTCGAACCTGTCTAACATAAGGAATCTTAGAACCACGTCTAAATTCCAACCAGGTGTAACCAAACGACGCTCCTTCGTGGTCTCAAAAGACTTAAGGAGGTCCTGTAGATCTTTATTGTTGGAAAGATCTAAGCCTCTGTGACGGAAGACTGATGCCAACATGCTTCTGTAACCCTTGAAAGTGGGAGCTGAAAGAGATCGCTCTTTCCTCAGATATAAGAGGAAGTCAGCTATATGAGTTACAGAAGTACTGGTCGAGGATACGGATACTGACTTGCACCAGTTTAGGAAGATTTCCCACTTCGATTGGTTGACTCTAAGGGTGGATGTTCTCCTTGCTCTAACAATCGCTCTGGTTGCCTCCTTCGAAAAACCTCTAGTTCTCGAGAGTCTTTCGATACTCTGAAGGCAGTGAGACGAAGAGCGTGGAGGCCTTGGAGTACCTTCTTACGCGTGGCAGACGTAGCAGGTCCACCCTTAGGGGAAGAGTTCTAGGAACGTCTACTAGCCATCGAAGTACCTCGGTAAGTTATTCTCTCGCGGGCCAGAGGGAAGCAACTAGTGTCAACTTTGTCCCATCGTGAGAGGCGAACTTCTGCAGTACCTTGTTGACAATCTAGAACGGAGGGAATGCATATAGATCTAGATGAGACTAATCTAGTAGAAAGGCATCTAAAAGAACCACTGCTGGGTCCGGGATAGGTGAGCAAAGTATTGAGAGCCTCTTGGACATCGAGGTTGCGAAGAGATCTATGGTTGGCTGGCCCCAGGTGACCCAAAGTCTCTTGCATACATCTCTGTGGAGGGTCCAATATGTTGGAATTATTGTCCCTTCCTACTGAGACAAACTGCTAAGACATTCAAGTTGCCTTGGAAGAAATTTGTTACTAGTGAAAAGTCTAGACCTGTTGAACAGGAGAGGAGGTCACTAGCGAACTCGCACCATGTCAGAGAGTAGGTCCCTCCTTGCTAGGAGATGAACATCAAAGCAGGGAGTTGTCCGTGTTGACCTCCATTACTTTGTCTTGAAGGAGAGACCTGAAGCTTTTCCAGGTCAGACGTACTGCCAGAAGCTTCTTGCAGTTAAAATGCATTGTCCTTTGACTCGAGTTCCATAATCCCGAGCATTCCCTACCGCCTAAGGTCGCACCCCAGCCTACGTCCGATGCGTCTGAGAAGAGAATGTGGTTGGGGGTCTGAACAGTCAGGGGAAGACCCTATAAAAGGTTGATAAAGTCCTTTCCTCAGGTTAGACCAGACTTATCTTCCGGAAACCGGGATCGAGACCGCTTCTAGCGTCTCGTCCTTTTCCAGTGAAGAGCTAGATGAAACCGAAGAGGACGGAGGTGAAGTCTTCCAAGTGACACCAATTGAACCACGGATGACAGTGTCCTAACCAGACTCATCCACAGCCTGACAGGGCCGTATTCCTTCTTCAGCATCTTCTGGATGGATAGCAGGGCTGGGGATTGATCTTCTTGTTCAGCCATGTCCTCATCAGAGGGTTCCTCATCCGAAACTGATGAGGAAACGGCAACGGAGTGGGCAACGTCTGACTCGCTGAATCCGGTCGCACTGGTGGATGCGTGACGGAGCCGGACACAAGATCATGGTACTGCTGCACAGTCTGTGAACTGTCAACCATGGGGATGCGAGGAAGTACAGCGACAACCCGAAACTGTCTAGACTGTCTGGGTAGTACAGACAACCCCTTATCGGGTTGCTGAGGTTGCCGCACTGCGTCACAACAAGTCACCTCTGCTGGTTGTTGAACGTCTTCCCAGTGAAACACTGAACGTCCACAACCACCTCCGAGAGTAGCCTAACGTCAACGTGCGACTGGCAACCCACACTGGGTCGCACCGGTGGAGGAACCATCTCAACTGGCGGACGTGAGTAGGATACCTCAGCGTCAACAGGGCGTACAACCAACCGGTAGGAAGGTTGTTGGCTAGAAGGTTCTTCTCCGTAAAAAAAAAACCTCTATCAAGGACTAAGCTTGGACTGCATGTCTTGCAACAAAGCCCAAGGTCTATGGGAGCAGGTGTGGCAACAGACGGGGTTAGCGACTGAAGCGGAACCATTTACCCTCCCTGGAAGCATGTTATGCTTAAATTAAAGTCCATAGGAGGCTAAGCAGCTTAAGGCTCCTCTCCAAATGACAGAGTCCTCAAGGGAATATCAGAAGGAGGGAGAACAGCATTTTCTCATCTACAGGAACCATATCCGAGAAAAGCTAGGTTCTCTCAGTGAGGGTTTCACTGGTGCAAAAGCAGCAGACCAGAAGGCAACGTTATGAAACTGCTTGACAGTCTGTGAACTGTCAAAAACTGAACTGTCAACCACAACAGGAGCGTGAGGACATACAGCACTGGTGTATAAGTAGCAGACCAGAAGGCAACGTCATGTAACTGTTTGACAGTCTGTGAGATGGCAACAACCAAAGTTGTGTGGGGAAGCCTCAACTCCTGACTGACTAGTTTGCTGTGGGCGAGTGGCGGTAACCACAGTGTGTTGCGGAGGCTGACACACCGTGTCAAAACACGGCAGCTTGTGGTAGCTCACGCACGGCAACGGAGTGCTCTGTGTGTGGGAGTCATCATACATCTGGCAGGGTTGACTGTGCATGGGTGGAGGAGCTCTCACAACAAGAGTGTGAGAGCAGGAAGCCATGCCGGGCGCACAACCGTGGGAGGTGTAGGCCCACGGGTGCATCGTCAACCTTCTCCGCAGTCGGAGTGTGGGAGCTGGCAACAACAAAAGCAGAGTGCTGGAGCGTGGGAGGGGCTGCGGTGGGTTGCGGAGCATGCTGTATGGTATGCGGAGCATGCTGTATGGTATGCGGAGCATGCTGCATGGGTTGCGGAGAAAGCCGCATAGAGCTGGAACCCGGCAGCTCTACAGCACCTCCCCACTGCTGATGCGGAAGCTCACGCATGTCAACGGATGGAGCAGCAAGAACGTGCGTCTGGCAGGGTGGACTGCGCATCGGTGGTTGTGGGAGCAGGCAGCCGCAGTATCTGCTGAGCGCACAACCTCGGCGGGTTGTAGGTTAACAGGTGCAGTGTTAACCTTCTCAGCATGATACTCCTGCATGAATGCCGCAAGCTGAGACTGCATAGTCTGCAGCATGGACCACTAGGGTCTATGAAAGACAACAACAAACGGAGCTACTGTCCGTTGTGACTGAGGGTCTAAAACAGCTGGTGCGGCAACAGACGGAGTTACTGCCTGTTGCGGTACCACCTTGCCTCTCTTGGGAGGTGTGCAGTCGTCGGATGACTGGAGCGAGTCCGAACTGACCCAGTGGCTACACCTAGGCCGTTGGACTTGCGCGGAAGGGACCGACTTGCACTTAAAAGCTGCAAGATTTGGTCCATGGTTTCTGCGAGAAACCTCTTCCGCAGACGAGGAATAAATGGGCTCTCTCGTCTTTGTGTGGGTGGGGTGATCACGTCGGCAACGTGTGTAGATACACCCGAAACCACGGAGGGAAACGTCTGTTCGTCGATCAAGACCTGTGGAACCCATAAGTCCTTCGACATTACTTCTCCCCTGGGCTTGGGAGCTTGTAAGAGGTATCGGACAAGGTGAACAACTGGCACGAACAAACGAACCCTCGAACGCAACACTGTAACACTTTGCGCATATCACTTTATCACTTTTGATTTTCTGTTTGCACTTATTTCACTGAACTCGAAACTTTAAGTGATTGTACCTGAAACACGCAATCCTATCCTTCATTAAAAGGTAGTAATAGCGAAAACAGTTTTACAATGTAACAGAAAAACATAATGAAAGATAAAGAATTCAGTGGCTGGAAAAGAGACTAAACACTAGATCAAATAAACTACGTTTAAAATCTCTCACCGCATAAAGCCTGGGAACAAGAATAAAACTCTAGAAACGTTTTACCTTCTTCCCCTATAGCGACTAGGGAGAAGAGTAAAAAACGAGAACAACGTTACCCGCTTGAACGAAACGTTTATCCTCCTCTCTCTCCCTCCGTCTCTATCTCTCTCTCTCTCTCTCTTGACTTAGAACCTGAGAGATGAGCTCAATTATATATCGTTAAAACATATTATTTGTTAAAGGAACAAAACTGAAAGGTTTCCCAAATAAAAAGTTCCTTTATTAGAATTAAAACCATTTAAGCTAAGAAAGAATGAACGAAACGCTAGAATCGGTTTACTCTTACTGCAACGTGAAACCGTGAAATACTCTCTCTCTATCGTAACGATAGAGCGCAAGTTGAACGTTCTGAACGTCAACAACTGCGGAGACTAAACTAAACGTTAGTTCATCTTTGAAAACAGTACGAGACTATCAAAGAAATTCTTTCAAAAACATTAAAATAAAAATAGCATAAATTCTTAACAGGAAATACGATATGACGGGCTCAATGTTAATTAACTTCGGTTCCAAGTAAGGACCGCCTACTATTAGGAAAGGTCGCATATAAACAAACATAAAAATTAATTTTTATAAGTTTATAAATGGAAAGTTAATCGAAGAGGCCTATAAATGGCGGAGAGATATAAAATAAATCTATAACTTTGTTAAGCAAAATTACCAAAAACCTAAACACACTTCAGTCTAAGGGAAGGGTCGGTCATAAAAAGTGAAAGAGAGTCTATACTCTCTTCGACACCAACACTTCCGTCTAAGGGAAGGGTCGGCCATTTAAAAGTGAAAGAGAGTCCATACTCTCTTCGTCACCATAATTAAATCTATCCAAAACGAGTTCAAGTTTTGAAATGAAGATAAAACCCCTGCATAGCGAAAGCTCAAAACTGGAATAGTGTACTTCACCAAAAAGTTGTGAAAACAAATCCAGTTAGGGACGGCGTATTAGTAGGTCTTGCCGGTGGCACGACAGAGGAAAAATTGAGTTCTTGTTGACAAGAAGTACTTGAGTACCTACTCACAGATGGCGCTGTTGTGTACACCCCCACCTGTATAGCGATCGCTGGCGTATCCCGACCGTAGATTTCTGTCGGGCAACAGAGTTGACAGCTACATGATCATCGGGTAAGATTAATATTGAAAAATAGATTTTATTTATTAATTATTAGATCATGTTTGTTTTTGTTCTTATAAGATTCAATCTGGTTTATAAATAAATTTTCTTATACTTGTTTGTTTCCTTTTACACAATATTAAAACAAAGGCTAAAAATTTTCTGGAGCAGCACGCCCACTAATTTTAGCCATGAGACGCCTCCGTTAGTGAGACTACTTGTAATGTTCATATTTTATCCAAAATAAACTGAACGGCTCTTACTGGACAAATAAAACTATTTCTGGTAAAATGTTTACTACCATGACAGACTCTTAGTTTTCAAATACTTTGTTCTATAGGACAGAAAAAGACAAAATCACCTTATGCTCCCAAAGAACACTTTAAAAAATATTAATTGCAGTTTCTTATGAGCTTAGCTGAAGCCAATGCTAATAGAAAACAAATTTAAGCCATGAAATCTGTAAGTGAAATATTTTCAAAACATTCAAAAACTGAACCTTTAAAATACAGTAAAACCACATCCAAATTCTACGAAAAGACCGGATCACTGTAGGTCTTTAAATACTAAAATTCTTAAATATTACTAATTTGGAAATAATTTTTATTTTTCCCAACTATACAAACCTTTAGTTCTTTATGTAGGAGGTAAATTCAGTGGGAGGTGGTGTTCATGCCATGAAAATCTAATGAGCAAACCTCCATGGAGAAGTAGAGGAGAGGGATTAGCGGAAAACACTCCCCTATCACATGTATACTCACTAGCTCAACCACCTTTGATTGTATACAGGACCTACTGGAGAAAGGTGATGGCAGGATAAATATGTGTAAAGAACTACAGGTTTGTAGATAGGAAAAATAGAAATTATTTCCTAATTTGGCAAAGTTTGTTCAACTAGTTGAAAACTTGCCCCAGGATTGCAACACCAGAGCTTAAGGAAACGTAGGATGGGGTTCCTGACACATGATCCTATTAGTTTTATGATACCAAAGCAGTAGTCAGCTTATGCAGTAATGGTCATTGAGTGAGGGACATACTTAGGTTTCTGTATTATCTCAGGTTTCACATTATGCAAACAGACCTAAATTGCACAAATACCTCTCACCGGGAGATTGGGGACATGATGGACGATGTATTAATGCAGGAACCACGAAATATTGTACTGTATTCAGGCAACTTGCAAAGAATGAAGCTTACTTGCAGTTGATAGGAGCCAGCTAGTAAGGCCTTGGATGCTGCTCCCCAAGAGAGGGGAAGATGAGGAAAAGAAAAAGGTCAGTCAATAATTTACTATTTGTCCTGTAAGGAGCTAAGGAAGCTAAATCCCCCCCCCCCCCCCCGAGCAGCCACCACAGACTATGTCTAGGGACCTGTGTGTCACATCTTACAAAAAGTGGGCAGTGAAGGTTGCCTGACACTTCGACACACCTGCTATGAATACCTGAGATAGATAATTTCCTTTCAAATGCCAGGGGCGTGCTTATGCTCCTGACGTCATGAACTCTGGGTCGTTTACTTGCCCGATTCATTATGAAATTGTTTCTTGTAACCTTCCTCTTGACCCTGCCAGAGCTGACAAGCAGCAGATCATTGTGTGGATGAGCTCGTCTTGTACGCTTGAGGTAGCGCCTCGGCACCCTCACAGGTCATGGTAACAGTTGATCTATACGATCGGATACTATACTTCCCGTGCACTCACAAACCAAAGGACCTGAACCTAGGGTCCGCTACAGCCAGATTTTAAATAATAATGATAAAATCAGGGATGAAACCAAGAGTAACCAGCCTCATCCCCTTGAATGGGCAATGTCGTAGGAAAGACTATGTAACTTGATGACCCTCTTTGCAGAGGCTAGGGCAAGAAGGAAGACCGTTTTGAGGGTCAAGAGACGAGAAGGAAGACCGTTTGAGGGTCAAGCAAGACCATTTTGAGGGTAAGAAAGACTGTTTTGAGGGTCAAGCAAGACCATCTTGAGGGTCAAGTCACAGTCTGACACAACTCAACAGTTTGTAGGGAGACTCAACAGTTTGTAGGGAGCTCCTTCCAAGGAACGGAGGACTTACACCATGTTACAAGGAGAGGGTTTCACTTCCAGCTGAGGGCAAGATAACCCAAGCTCTGTATAAGCCCTCATAATTCTGCCAAAAAGGAAATAAGGACTCTTTTCAGTATAAAGATCTGGCATAAGGCTAAGCAATAGCATCTAACCAGTGAGACTTATCAGTTCTTCCTCTTGGAGATATAATAAAAACTCAGCAATAAGGGGTATATGTAGTGGCTCCAAGTGGAGAGACCTTTTATGACACCTAACAAAAAAGATTGCCCACTTCACCTGATAGACTGTAATAGAGGACTTCCTGATATCTAGATAACCTTTTCTCCACTGCTCGTAAAAACCTCTCTGAGTGAGTAGATGCTGGATAACCTCGAGGCGTGAAGTCGTAGAAATGCGAGTACCCTGTGGTATATCTTCTCGTGTAGTTGACATAGAAGGTTGTGTAATACAGGTAATTCACTCAGAACCTCAGTAAGCAGCAGCAGAAGGTCAAGGTACCATTCTGCATGTTGCCATAGCAGAACTATCAACATCATGGATAGGTTAGACGACGGTCTTGCTTTGTGGAGGAGTCTCTGGATTAGACTACTGAGTGACCTGACAAAAGATGTTGGAAGTGATGAAGGGATAGAAAACCTGCCTTCAATTCCAGGAAGTTTATATGGCATTGCTAATCAGGAACGGACCACAGCCCGGATGCCATGCACTGTTGCAGGTGAGCTTCCATCCTTCTTTTGATGCATATGTGAAGAGCATCAAATCTGGGTGAGGAGAAAGATGTACCCCTTGGCAAAGGTGAGAGTCTAGCATCCACAATTCCAAGTCTTTCTTGTGCTCTGACACGAAAAACATAATCCAAAAGCATTTGTTTATGCTTTATTCAATACAAAGCTCATTTCATAGGTGAAAAACATAAGTTGGTTCATCTTGAATTAAATTACTAATAAAAACTGTAATTTTAAAAACAAAATTAGCTACAGTATTTCAATACTCGCCAGATCATATTGCTTTTCTTTCCGGAATCTTAGTTATGTCGACATTATCCATTAAAAATAGAAAAATTACCAGTTTTCTTTCATCTCAACATACTTAAGGCTTTCTAGAAGCTATGGAGACTTATTCTGTCTACTGATAATAGCATGCTGTGCATGTCATATCATCTTTCTCAGTCGTCAAGTCGACTTGGAACCACGACTTATTCTCCAGATTGTCAGGGTTTGAGAGACACACACAGTTGAGTGAAGTCTCACAATGACAAAATTTGTATAAAGAAACTGTACACATGGTAAGGCAGCATTAATGGTCCACCTGGCACGATAGTCTAGTGCATGCTCGGATGAAAATCCTGCGCTATCGTGCGCCTAGTTGTCTTTGGGGAGAAAGTATGTGTGTTTATGGAAAATCTTGAAGGATTAGTATTGAAACAAGAAGCTCACACTTCAAGGGTAGTAACAATGTGAAGGACAGGTATATTATACAGTAATCATGATAGTAGGAAACATTGCAAACTGTTTAAAAGCTTGCATAAAGGCCCTTTTTCTGGCTGCTTTTACCTTTTCACATAAACAAATGGAATAGGGGAATTGCTCACTCTCCTGGCTCTAGTAGTAAATATAGTTCTTCTAAAGGTCAGTGATCCTACAAGGATTACATTTTGTATTTACCTATGAACAGACTTTTCAAGATAATTGAATACCTTCAAACCAATACAGTATGGCAATCTTGGTGGATTTTCTATGGTTTTTGCTCTACAACATATCATTTCTAAAAAGGTTATTTAATTTTGTGTAGATTTCAAAGAACCAATCCCAGTACATAAAGGATTCATAGAATGAGAAAACAAACACATGGGAATATGGAATATGAAAATAATCTTCAACATTCTTTAAGAAAAAAAACAACTAAGCTTACCTGTGAAGTACTTTGAAAGGCTGAAATTTGAAGTTTTTGATAGAGGTGTTGATACAGGTGTTCCAGACGACACACTGTGGAACTGCTGGGACATTTTCTGCGTCCAATCTGCGGCAGTTTTCTGTCCATTTTGACGCTGTTCAAGTTCTTTAAAAGCGCGGGCCATTTCAGCTGTCTGGTAATTGGCGCTATTGAAAACATAGGGTGGCAAAATTAGGACTATTCACCAACATCATGGATACCAAAAATTTATCTATACAGCTATTTCATTACTGAATTTAATAAGGTCATCTTGAAAAGAAAATCTAATGTATGCACAAGTTTTATTACACTTTTGATTACCTTTTTATAGCTATAGTATATTTCTATATGGTACCTGAATTGAGATATTAATTATGCAAGGTCAAAATGCAAGATGAGATTTTCATGTACCATAGTTTTACAGAGCACTGAAATCAAATGTATGACATAAAATTCCCAGAACCTTCAGATTTTTTATTACAAACTGAAATACATTTAAAACCATATGCTCTATAAAGTCTACTTGAGAGGAAATGAAACTTGATAAAATTTCAGATATATATGCTTTCCATCAGATTTCTACTTGACTTGCTAATTACATTTAGCCCTCTACCTCAGCGTGGGTTAGATAACAGAGACGACTGGAAAGACAGCACAATATTGCTGTACTATGGTCAATGCCCTCATACCTCATAACCAATTAACCACTGCCGACGTGTGGTTGACTTACACCCTAAGAATTACACTACAATGTTTTCACACAGTCCACTAACTGCACTGTAGGTTTTATCAAAGTAACTGTATAAAATCCCTAATCATCTATAACACTAATTAAACTAGTTCTAAATATCCTTCTATTCTGTTCACAATCCTATATCCTAAATCTTCAATTTTTCCTTCTATGTTACATTTAATGTTATATCTATTTTTTAAGCATAATTTTTACTTAATATGATTTCCCTCAACCATTTCATAACATTGAATTTTTATCTACCATATTATCTTTTCAATTTATTTTCATTTCTTCCATTGTTTTCATCTGAATATTTCAAGCTTATTACTTCCTTTTAACACAATTTGAATTCTTCCTGTATAATAAACTACAAGCATTAACAGAAGTTCAAAACCTACCTAAAATCAGAAGTAACACAAGTTTCCCTTTGAATGTCATTCAATATTTCTGTACTATATCCTATACACAGCAACAAAACAAGTGCAATATCTTGAACTTTACACACACACAAAAATCCAACCACAAATAATAAAAAATACAATGAAATACTTACTACTTCAGCACGTCTTCCAAAAAATATTCTTTCACAGGATAACAGCGACCTGGAACTGAAATTGACATACATTAACAAGCAAAATAAAGCAAATATTCATAAAATACAAAGCATACAACAGGGTTCATAACTATTACAACTTCACCATTTAGACTTGTTATACATTTCCCACTGCTAAAATCTCTTACTCTGTGTAGATTTTGTAATCAGAGCACCTCTTGTGACACCAACCATTATATTTGGTACCGAGTTTAGTTCACTCTTACATTTTTCCCACAACTACCACATGGTCACTTTCTCAATTGCACTTTTCCCTTTGCATTCTTTATGTCACTATTAGCTTTTTTGGCTTGCATCAATTTACTGCCAATGCTTTACATCTTTCATTCACTCTCTGACGTACATC
Source organism: Palaemon carinicauda (assembly GCF_036898095.1). NCBI lineage: Eukaryota > Metazoa > Arthropoda > Malacostraca > Decapoda > Palaemonidae > Palaemon > Palaemon carinicauda. Next base: position 17,655,317 of record NC_090740.1, on the reverse strand, counting down.
TGCTTCCACTCCACCATTTGCAGCAACAAACAACCCAAAGTACTCAAACTGATCTACTTCATCAAGTACTTCTCCATTCAAAATGACATTCAACCTAGCAACCCCCTCCCTTCTCGTGCATCTCAATAGCCTTACTCTTACCCACATAAACTCTCAACTTCCTTCTCTCACACACCCTCCCAAACTCTGTCACTAATTAACCCAACTTCTCTTCCGAGTCTGCAATTAATATTGTATCATCCGCAAACAACAACTGATTCACCTCCCACTCATGATCACTCTCATCTATCAATTTCAATCCTCAACCAAGCACTCAAGCATTCACCTCTCTCACAACCCATCAACAAACAAATTGAACAACCATGGCAACATCACACATCCCTGTCTCAGTCCCACTCTTACTGGAAATCACTCACTCACTTCACTTCCTATCCTAACACACGTTTTACTGCCTATGTATAAACTCTTCACACTCTTCACTGCTTGCAAAAACCTTCCACCACTTCCATATAACTTCATCGCATTCCACATCGTTTCCCTATCAACTTACCTTTTGCTAAATATTTCTCACGTATCTATAAGCATACACTTCCTTACCTTTTGCTAAATATGTCTTGCATATCTGCCCAACTTTAATAATCTGATCCATACACTCCCTACCTCTTCTATAAACCCCTTGTACTTCTAAGATTGCATCCTCTGTTTTATCCTTAATCCTATTAACTAACACTCTGACATACACTTTTCCAACCTCACTCAACAAACTAATACCCCTTGAATTACAACACTTATGCAAAGAAGACATACCTTGAATATTAAATAAATAAAATCTAACAGATCTACTGTACACAACCATAAAGAGTTAAAGAAACAAAATGAAAAATCCTGTAATTGACCAAAACCACAAAATGGGATAACAATCCTGTATCTCACATAGCAATTGTGAGGAATTCAAACATGTCGTCCATGGATAGCAGTGCATAATAGCGGTAGTAGTAATCAAAATATAGGAGGGCTAGTCATACAAATCCACTACTTTTCAAGTCTATCAACCACAGCTGTGTTTTCAAAACTCATAGCACGGTAGATGTTATGTAAGACTAACTGAAATAATACACAAAGCCTCAAAGACAAATCTGGACTATCATCTCCCCAGACACTCTGACTAATTATGCTCTAATATCAATAACCCTGCTACTGCTTGAAAGATTGAAAATTATGAAATAAGAGGAATGAAAGGTGTAGTAATGAATACAGAGGTAATATGAGTGTCATGACTGAGATGGTTTGGGCACATGTAGAGGGTGGATGGTGGGGAGGGAGTGAGGAGAGCTTGGGAGGAACCTATCAGGGGGAGAAGATCAAGAGGGAGGCAGAGAATTAAATGTTGAGATAAGGTGAAGGATGATAATGAGAGAAGAGATTTGGTGGAAGAGAATACCTTAGATATAAGGCACTGGAGAGGGCTCATAAGGCAACCATTCCTATTATTGTAGGGATATTGGTGGGAAAGAAGAGAAAAATAACCCACCTCTAATAATGCATCTACTTGAGTTTTCTACTTACCATCAATAACAGGGCAATTGTTGAAATACTTGGCATAAAGATTGACATCCAGTGCTGCAGACATCAAAATCAGTTTCAGGTGACGGAATTTGGGCAGGCAGTCTCGTAAAACAATAAGCAGGAAATCCGTAAACCTGTCTCTCTCATGAACTTCATCAACAAGAACTACATATCAAGAGTAAAAGAAACCATCATTATTGGTAAATTCACCTTACTAGGTAATCTATGGTAGCAGGTGTTCAATACTGTATAAAAAACTAATTCATAGGTTAAGCCAACACCATACAGACCAATATATATTGTAAAGTAAGATTAAATTTGTTTTGTATATATACTTGAATCTTTCAAGATATATTATAATCAATTTGTGATACATGTGTGCACCAGAAAATCAAAAAATTTTGGCCCCTAAATCAATGAAAGCTGTTGAAAAAATAATTCTTATTCAAATTCCTGAAAGTTGTATCCAGTGTAAAAATTCTCAATGAGTTTTAATCATTCATTCAGAGAGATTTTTCTTCTTTTAAGCCTATTTTTTGATAAAACAGAAAAATTGCATTCTTTAAAAGTAATTTTCATATTTCTAGCTATACAAACCAGAATTCTTTAAAATAGGGAATGTCTTCGGTGGAAATGGAACAAAGTTGAAATTGTTAATGAGGTAGTCAATGGTAAGTGGTGTGAGTGAGCTAGTATGCTCCGCTCACCTTCCTGTCAAAAACACTTCACTTTTGACCTTCAGTTCAGGACTGAGCAAGCTGGTTGTGGTTTGTAATGCTAAGAAAAACCACAAGAGTTTGTATGTAATTTGTGATTTTCCTAAACATAGAAAACTTAGTTTTTTAATAAGAGGAGTATGATTTCAGCAAAGCTGTGAACTCGGCTGCTGAAAATTGCCGTATAACGAGGTGCCAGTAACTACTGGCGGGTAGCGGTAGTAAGCCCAGCCCTCATGTCAGCTCACTGAAAAGTCACTTTAACCTTCACCTAAAACTTGCAGGGTAGATGAGACAGAAAGTATAACTTCAATGACTTAGGTTTGTATAATTAGGAAAAATACAAATGACACTTTTTTTAAATTTGTGATTTGTTCCTACTCTGATACAAAACTTTTTCTTTTCATACATGACTTATCCAAAGGAGGGATGAGGTTCCTATAACCCAACTGGCTGGTTTAAACTCCTGAGATGTCTAAGCAATCGGCTCTCATGAGGAGCAAATGTTGATTTCAATTCACTTCTTATCAATAGTTTCAGGAGATATGGTTAGGTTAATGTCAAAGACATGTAAGTGGTTAGAGAAGAATCTACATCCTAATAGGATATGATGTCTATAATATAATGCTCAGTAAAAAGATGTTTTCATATTGATATCCATCATTACCCTCATCAAGGGAATAAACGCTTCCATCTTAGAATCAAAAGAATAGGCTACGCAGTACGGCATCTTAAGGTCACCTGACATCACCAACCTTCCGTCTTCAGAACTTGGCCTACCGACACGTTTTTCCAGAATTCTAACGTCGAACCAACTCCTCTGACTTCGTGAATGGGTGCCTATGCCGATTGTTCTGGATTGCATGTTGTTTGGTTTAGCACGCTGTTTATGGTTTCTCTAAGCTAGAAGTTTTGGAGCTTTTCTTTTTGAGCATGCCTACACTGATAAAAAGATTCCGCAGTCATGGTATGAAAAGCCGAGTCCTTTTGAGGTAGCGATTTAGTGCCCTCACAGGGCATAGAAGCAACTCATAAATCAGTTACTTCCTTAAGGAAAGAAATGAAAAATAATTTGAATCTTGGGTCATTTACAGCAGAGTTTTATGCTTTGGCTATGAATTCAGGAATGAAGGAAAATAATACTTCTCTCCAACCCTCAGAATGGTTGACAACATATGACAGTCCGTGTACCTTGCTTACTCATTTTGCTGAAGACAAAGCAAAAATAAAGATGACTTTGAGGGACAGGTTCCGACCCAAACCTTGTTTGCGTGGTTCGTAAAAGGCCCTTTTTAAAGACCTGAGAACTGTCATTACATTCCAAGAGAGGGACTTTGAGTTCTCTTGGAGAACAAGATTGTTCATAACTCTTCTTTAAAATTGAAACTTCCTTCGATTAGGAAAGGTCAACCACTTACTCCCGGATTTTATCTCATTAGGTAGTGTAGTAGGTTGGCCAGGGCATCAGCCACCGATTAAGATACTACTGCTTGAGAGTTATTGGGTCCTTTGACTGGCCAGATATTACATTGGATCCCCCTGTTAATGGCTCATTTTCTTTTTGCCTACACATACACTGAATAATCTTGGCTATTCTTTACACATTCTCCTCTTTCCTCATAAAAATGACTACACAAGGATGGAAAAAAAACCTTCTTCACTCAAGAGTTTAACTACTGCAGTGTAATTGTTTAGTGGCTACTTTCCACTTTAGCAAGGGTGGAAGTGACTCTATAACTATGGTAAGCAACTCTTCCAGAAGGACACTCCAAAATCAAACTCTTGTTTTCTAGTCTTGGGTAGTGCCATAGTCTCTGTTCCACTGTCTTCCACTGTCTTGGGTAAGAGTTCTCTTGCTATCTCTTTCCTTATTTCCTATCCTCACTCGATCATTTTCCCTGTTGGACCCTTGGGCATATCCTCTTCTGAAACTTATACAGATCCCTATAATAAATTATTCCCTTTGCATGGTTAAGTGTGATGAAAAAAGACCAAAGGATAACAGCTGATGGAAAGGATTTACAATTACTCAATAATGCTGCCTGAATTTCACTACCAGGTTTTGACCAGCAGACTACATCCATAGAATTTCAAATCTCCTTGAGGAATAGCAACAACTTTATTTTCTAGGCATTTATTACTATTGATAATGTTATTACATCTTTCCCTGTATTATACAACATACCAAATTGGCTCAAGTATGATCCTACATACCAAATTAGCTCAAGTATGATCCTACATGCCAAACTGACTCGAGTATGATCGTAAGAGCTATTTCCAAAATTTCTCCATACAAGGCAGTTCACTTAGGTTTACTTTATAATCAAACTCAAAATTGATAACACTTTTAAGGGGGCATTACTCTTGACCTCTGCCTGGGATTTGGGAAATTCAGATTATTGCAATTTCGGCTAAGAGAATGTCTATATTTTCTGTTTCTAATATAATTTTTAGTGAAAATAATTTGATTTATATTTACATATGTGCATACGGTAATTATGTAACCCTTTTCTTATCAGCATATGTGATAAATGAATATTTCTTCAGGAATTTGAGGTGAAGATACTTAATGTACTCTCCCATAACCTTCACCTGAACCATTTTCTTTCATCAAGGCTAATGATAAAGATCGTAGTTTATTTCTTTTGATCGTGTCCTGAAAAAAGTATGTTGCGTTTCTCTAAGTTATATCTATCAAATTTCAGTTTGCTTATATGTTTACAATTTTCATGTTAAAATTATACTGAACGATGAAAAAGTGTCAGAGATGGTAACTAAATATGCTTAAAGCATAAAATTTGCCCAGAAAATAGACATGAATATATTATGATAGTACTGTCTTACTCATGTACAGGCATTTGGTACATATAGCATATATATTTTGATATTTGAGGGAAGGGTCTCACCGCTGCTTAGTAAACAATATGATTTCATAATCCCCAGTGTTGAGGGAAATTATCACTAAAAGCCAATACTTGTGCATAATATACAGTACATTCAGCTGATCACTAAAAATAAAAAAATTAAAAAATGGAAGCCAGTATTTCTTTGTTTGCTTGTTTATATAATTACAATTTTATGTTATATTTATGCTAAAAGCCTCCTGGCTAGTACAGTGGTAACGTGTTTGCCTCGCATTCGCGTGGCAAGAGATCGATCCCCGCCCAGGGCCGTGAGTTTAAGCTGTTTACTGGGGAGGCTACTGCTGTGGTAGGGCACCACAGTGGGGGGTTGGGCTTGCCCGGCTAACGTTCTGGTGAGCATCTATTCTGATGGAACTGGAACTGAAACCAGACACCTTTAACCTTTAAATGATGTATTAGGTATTGAAGATGACAGTTAAGTACGCCTGAAGAATGAAAGTTGCCCAAATAGTTAGCAGACAAGAATATATTATGCTAGGAATGTCATACTCATGTAGGCATTTGATATATGTAGCGTAATGTTTCTGAATTAAAGGGGTGGTGCTCACCACTAAATGATAAATAACCTTGAAATATAGGAATCCTGTCCATGTGATCCCTACTGGTGAAGTTTAACTACCCTTCAAACTCCAAACTGACCCATAATAAGTCAGTCAGACGATTCCTAAAAAAACTTTAAAGGTCGATATCCCAAACCATGAAATTTTCATAAGAAAAACCAAACTACTTTTTTTTATCAATGAATATTTAACATTCAAATACGAAAAGTTGGGAAATTTTATATTCTAAATCTTTAGAGAAGCAATTTGCAAAAGTAATTAAAAACACTATATGAATAATGGCAATATTTAAAAACATTGCCAATATGTTTGAAAAAAATACATGTAAAAAATGAGGACTGATAAAAAAATGATTCTATAAAAATTTAGCAAATGAAATTATCTTTAAAAGGGTTTTTAAATGATGAAAACTGGTTGAAAAACAATAAAGGAGGTATAGTTTGAAATTACCCGAAAACAACATTGTTTTAGTGGGGTAGAGTTGCTTCCCTTAAGATTTCACTTAAAAGGAGAGGTCAGAAACTTTGCCATTTTTTACCCTTGAAAAAGCAATCTTAGCTTTTCAAGAATCAGCATACGTAATATAAGCCTCAAAATCATGCTTGACTTTTGACCTTTTAATTTTATTTTTTCTATTTCTTTAAAAGGTTTCAAAAGATTGAATAAATCTTCATAATGAGCATTATGAGGAATGTCTGTACAAAACTTTAAATTCATATTTGTACAGGCAGGTATTTTATTCCCTTGGCATTGTGGGGAAGGAGGAATAAAAGGTTCCTATAGGTAAACCCTGAAACTATAGGGTATCCTTAGGTTGTCACCACAAAGGGAAAATATGGCCAGAGCATTAGAGTCAGAGACTTTCCTTACCGGTACTAGCAAAGGCCATCAACTGTGAAATGCGGGAGTCAACATATCCAAGGTATGGGGGTTACTACTCAAAAGCTCCATATCAATCTTTGTTTGTTTGTGATGTGTTTGTTTTTTGTTCACTTGTTTATTCATCTTGCATGAGAAATAAGTATTATACATTGGAAAGGAAATTTACATTCTCCACCATCAGTGAAATATGAGTATACTTCTCAGACGGTCCACTTCATACCATACCCAAGGTTTGAAAGGGCGATACTTCATCATACTTGGTCTTTTCCTCTGTGTTTTATTCATCCTCATCTTCCCAATCAAAAGCAAGAACCAAGACATTACTTGGTGGTTTTCCCATTTCTCTATATTTTTGTGCAGGAGCTGCTGCGCATTTGTTTTTCAAGAAACTTGTTTCGTTAGTAGAAGTAGCAGCGGCTACATTTACCTTATTTAAGTAAACCTGTAATGAGCTAACAATCAATTTTATCTAACTTTATCAGAAACATTTGTGCTAAAGGAATCATACAATATGCTACACCATCCACATATAATACAAGTTTACTTTCGAGAGCTTACTTCAATGATTTTAGTGATATTGGAATCTAGGCTATCAACCTTTTCTGCCTCGCAATCTAGTTGTCTAAAATAGTGGCCAGGACTGCAGTAATGCAAGAGTTTCACAGCATAAGGGTCTCCAGTAAATAAAGTTTGAGGCTCTCAATTTTATAACACTATACCATCATAACCCTTACTTGACAAGTCAGCTTAGGGTTAGAAATAGGGAAGGTAAGATCAAAATTACTACCTTTACATGAAGACTCAATGGACTGAGATTTCACAAAAAAAAAGATATAGTAGTTAAGAGTTTTTGAAGCTCATCACTATCAAAACTTGATTGGTCAAGTTCTTTACTTGAGTTTGGTGCTGACATGTCCGTATTTCCCTCTTCCCTGCTATAAACAACTAGTCTGGTCTTCTCTGGATTTCCCCTTGAATGAAAAGCAAGTCTCCTTTTGCACTCGGAACTTTTGATTTAGTTAGCAATTATAGAAACAATTTTTTCATGAGAAGAACAGTGAAGCCTTCGCACTCCTCACGAAGATTATTTAAATCCCTAAATATACTATCCCTGACACAAAACACAAAGTGAATGTGGATCATGAACATCGATAAATAATTCCCTTGACCAATCTACACAGTAGTTGCTAACAAATGTAAAGGAAGATAGCTTTAAACACACTGAAAACCTAACAATCTAGAGTACGGGACTACCAGTCTAATGTGACACAAATTGAAAAAGACAACGGTTCTGGCTGTGCATGTGCCCAGCTTTGCTTCTTGCCATCAACAGCTAGATTGTCTCACCCTTTTACTTGAAGCATAAGTCTATTAAAAGGAAAGAAAATGGAAGATTTTAGTTTCAGGGATAAATGTCAATAAAACCAATCTTTAAGAGAAGAAGCAATATGAACATTAAAGGAGGTTCAGAGAAATAAGAGAACTCAGGCATTTAATTCTTACTTTTCCAGGGAAAATCCAGAGATAATTCATTTATCCCCCCATAAATGAAACCAGGTCACAAAATTATTTTGCAAATCCTTGAAAAATCTAAGTTACAATATTCTAATATATATGCTTATTTGAACATTGATTTATAATACAGCTAAGCATTACAAAAATGTTCTTATTTTGATTGAAAGGAGAATGGCGGTATGGCATGCACATTAAAATTAACTTATTATAAAATGTTCTTATTTTGATTGAAAGGAGAATGGCGGTATGGCATGCACCTTAAAATTAACTTACTATGAGTCACGCTGGCCAACGATGAGTCTCCTCCCATAAGTGTCCTTAACAATACTCCATTTGTGCAGAAAGTTAACAAAGTCTTGGGAGATAATCTGTTAAAAGAAGAGAGAGAATTTAGAATGGTATGTTAAGGAAATATATCATGATTAATATTTCAACAAGAATACTGATTGTAGGCACAAAGGGTTGGTTTTTAATAAATACATTAGTTCTCATTTAATACAATGCAAATCTGTAAAAACTTGACTGGATAATCTCAAAATTCTGACAAAGAAAATTCTTTGGATCTATCATCTGCTACAATCCTAGTTGGAAAAGCAGGATGCTATAAGCCAAAGGGCTCCCACAGGGAAAAAATAGCCAAAGCTCTAACTGGGTAAAAGTGAGGAAAGGAAATGAAACTTTACAAGAAGTAATGAATAGGGAATATAAAATACATACATACATATACCATGGCACTTTCCCCAATTTTGGGGGGTAGCCGACATCAACAAAGAAACAAAAACAAAAAGGGGACCTCTACTCTCTACGTTCCTCCCAGCCTAACAAGGGACTCAACCGAGTTCAGCTGGTACTGCTAGGGTGTCACAGCCCACCCTCCAACATTATCCACCACAGATGAAGCTTCATAATGCTGAATCCCCTACTGCTGCTACCTCCGCGGTCATCTAAGGCATCGGAGGCAGCAGCAGGGCCTACCGGAACTGCGTCACAATCGCTCGCCATTCATTCCTATTTCTAGCACGCTCTCTTGCCTCTCTCACATCTATCCTCCTATCACCCAGAGCTTCCTTCACTCCATCCATCCACCCAAACCTTGGCCTTCCTCTTGTACTTCTCCCATCAACTCTTGCATTCATCACCTTATTTAGCAGACATCCATTTTCCATTCTCTCAACATGGCCAAACCACCTCAACACATTCATATCCACTCTAGCTGCTAACTCATTTCTTACACCCGTTCTCACTCTCACCACTTCGTTCCTAATCCTATCTACTCGAGATACACCAGCCATACTCCTTAGACACTTCATCTCAAACACATTCAATTTCTGTCTCTCCATCAATTTCATTCCCCACAACTCCGATCCATACATCACAGTTGGTACAATCACTTTCTCATATAGAACTCTCTTTACATTCATGCCCAACCCTCTATTTTTTACTACTCCCTTAACTGCCCCCAACACTTTGCAACCTTCATTCACTCTCTGACGTACATCTGCTTCCACTCCACCAATTGCTGCAACAACAGACCCCAAGTACTTAAACTCATCCACCTCCTCAAGTAACTCTCCATTCAACATGACATTCAACCTTGCACCACCTTCCCTTCTCGTACATCTCATAACCTTACTCTTACCCACATTAACTCTCAACTTCCTTCTCTCACACACTCTTCCAAATTCTGTCACTAATCGTCCAAGCTTCTCTTCTGTGTCTGCAACCAGTACAGTATCATCCGCAAACAAAAACTGATTTACCTCGCATTCATGGTCATTCTCGTCTACCAGTTTTAATCCTCGTCCAAGCACTCGAACATTCACCTCTCTCACCACTCCATCAACATACAAGTTAAACAACCACGGCGACATCACACATCCCTGTCTCAGCCCCACTCTCAACGGAAACCAATCACTCACTTCATTTCCTATCCTCACCGGAAACCAATCACTCACTTCATTTCCTATCCTAACACATGCTTTACTACCTTTGTAGAAACTTTTCACTGCTTGCAACAACCTTCCACCAACTCCATATAACCTCATCACATGCCACATTGCTTCCCTATCAACTCTATCATACGCTTTCTCCAGATCCATAAACGCAACATACACCTCCTTACCTTTTGCTAAATATTTCTCGCATATCTGCCTAACTGTAAAAATCTGATTCATACAACCCCTACCTCTTCTAAAACCACCCTGTATTTCTAAGATTGCATTCTCTGTTTTATCCTTGATCCTATTAATCAATACTCTACCATACACTTTTCACACTATGCTTAACAAACTAATACCTCTTGAATTACAACACTCATGCACATCTCCCTTACCCTTATATAGTGGTACAATACATGCACAAACCCAATCTACTGGTACCATTGACAACACAAAACACATATTAAACAATCTCACCAACCATTCAAGTACAGTCACACCCCCTCCTTCAACATCTCAGCTCTCACACCATCCATACCAGATGCTTTTCCTACTCTCGTTTCATCTAGTGCTCTCCTCACTTCCTCTATTGTAATCTCTCTCTCATTCTCATCTCCCATCACTGGCACCTCAACACTTGCAACAGCAATTATATCTGCCTCCCTATTATCCTCAACATTCAGTAAACTTTCAAAATATTCCGCCCATCTTTTCCTTGCCTCCTCTCCTTTTAACAACCTTCCATTTCCATCTTTCACTGTCTCTTCCATTCTTGAGCCAGCCTTCCTTACTCTCTTCACTTCTTTCCAAAATATCTCAAGATATTTATAAGAACAACTAGGATTACAGAAATGCAAGGGTTTAACAGCAGAATGACCCAGAGCAAATAAGGAAATCTAGGTTCTACAAGAGGATCTTGACTCTGTAAGGTAGAGTGAACATTAAGGACTGACAATATGACCACCAGATCCAACTATGGATGTCAGGTTACAGTAAGCAACTGGGGACCTAAACGTGAAGATTCGCTGGCCTTGTAAGATTAACAAAAGGAAGTTCAATAAGCAAAGAGCCTTTGAGGATGGTATGGATGGTAAGCTCTTAGAGGAGAAACATATCATGATAAGAGTTCATCATGCAACTACTAGGGTAGATAACCCCATATTCATGAAGTCACCCAAAACTGAAAGGTAAACCAGTAAAACTTCACAAACTATTGGAGCGATTGCCAAGGAAGGAAGTCAGCAGGCATTGTCTTTGTTGATCTGGAAGGCAGTGTTGTAACAGTTATGTTTACACTGTTACTATGATTGTTTACAAGGAGATCCCATAGCTGTCATGTCAAGTTAAGCCCATATATTGCACCGTCTACCTGGGAGTCCTAAAGAACCTTATTTGGTAAATCTTCAATTCACCGATCTAGACAAAAGGCAGTCTCTTTCAATGCTGAAGTAATTCCCCTGAAAGAGGGTAAAAGGAGGCAACTGCTGAGACCCGTTGGTAAACATGTGCCGATTGAAAGTGGTTAAAATACCAGGATGATCACTTGGTAGAGGTAGCCAGTCTGAAGCAGAGAATTGGTAGCTACTTTCCCCAAAGATGAAACAGAGAAAACCTCCTGTAGGACAGAGAGAATGGATCTAAAAGTATGTGACCTTCAAGTCTACAGGGATACAGTGGTCATCGTTTTTATGACGGACAGTACATAACTAGCTGTGGATGGTCTGAATTCTGTCTAGGGAACCAACCATGAAAACCGGTCTCAAATTCCTCGTAGACTGTAAAAATCTGTCAACCTTGGCAGCTTTTACATCTTTCATTCCTGCTAGTAAGGGGTGAGTTTTGGTAGATCATGAGCAAAATAGGCAAGCAGGTCTGGAATGTTGTGTTTGCTCCCCATACTGACTGGCATGTACTCGCTCATAAAAGCTGCAGGAAGTCATTGAATTCTGTGATCCTTTCTGCTTTTACTCCTGTTGATAAAACAAGGGATATTTGTGAGGGAGAAATGAAAGCCCCAGAATGAATCAGATTCCCATCATGAACATTAAAAGAATTAATCAAGCTATTAAAGTAAGTAGTCTAACCAAAACCCAGTTCTCAGATATGCTACCACCTGCAAATTGGTAACTTCAGTATTGGTAACTTGACTTTACCTTTCTGAATCATATAAGTCATACTGTATCAGGAGTAAAGATCACTGAAGTAGAATATCTAATTCAGTAATCTTTACTCCTATACAGTACGACTATTTTACGTCCAGTAACTTTTCTTTTTATCAATTACACAAGTATAAATGTCCTCAAAGAATAAGTCAAACTGTATATAAATTGGAATGAAACTTATTCAGCTAAATAAAATGTTAAAATCTCACACTAAATTATGTGACGAGTTAAGAAAAAACACGGGGCATAATGATAAACTTATTTGGGTAGGGCTGAGATTGAGAGGGTTAACTCTATTCACTGTCTTGTCTTGCTCCATTGTGGTCATATAATAAGCATAAGCTACTACTGCTTGGTCAAGGATATCCCTAAATTCATCTCATCACTCCTGTATCATACAATCTTTGCCTCTATAGGAAATAGAAATCTTACAAAAGTCAATTAGTCTTTCATATATGTCATTACAGATAAAGCAAATTCATAACTCAGAAAGACATGAACATAAAGGTATAACATTTACAGAAATCACACCACTCTTTAAAAGTCGGAATAAAGGCACAACACAAGAGAAAAAAAAAATCACAAAACTAGATGTCAATGGGGTAATTGACAAAGCAAAGATGGGCCATAACTAACACAATAGTAATATCTATTATGATAAACAAATAATAGTATCTACTAGGATAAACATGAATTAGTCACATCCTCTACAAATCCTTTAATTTTAAAACGTTTGTCATCCAGAAGTATGTAATAAAAGCTTATAGCATTATGAATATTGGGTAAGACCAACTGAAATAACGATGTTGAAATACTGTACAGTACTATAAAAATAATGTGGTATACTAACAATGTAGTTGTTAACAATAGTACAAATATAGCAATGCAATAAAGTTAAAAAAAAAAAAAAAAAAAAAGTGACTTTAATCAAGTCCTTATCAACACAGTATACTTACTTGCTCTCAAGTCTGATCTGATAACCAACAGTATAGCCCACTTTTTCACCACGTTCAGCAGCAACTCTTTCTGCTATAGTCAATGCAGAGATTCTTCTTGGTTGAGTACAAAATATACGACAAGGCTTCCCAAGAGTTGATGCTTCTTGTAGTAGCATCTGAGGCACCTGCAAAACACCACAATTTACATAGACTCTCTTCAATTAAAGAAGGACATTGTTATTAATACATTATAATGAATTAGTTTAGACAAGTGAATCACAATTTTGGTCTCTGGGACTCTCCCAAAAGATTGTTCTAAAATAAAACGTAAAACCTGGAGCAAGGAAAATGTAAATAAATTGAGCAGCAATATTAGAATACAAAAAATTATGGATGGGAGACATATAAAAGGAACCTTTGGTACTATCTAGGGTGCCACATGACAAATAAATTAAGAAAAAACCCATTATAGGGGCCTAAAAATACACTTTTAAATTTTGCACTAAAAGTGACTCAACCCTATTAAAACAATGTTACTTTAGAATGACTTCAAACTATATCTACTTTTTTGTTTCTAAGCCTATTTTTTTATTTAAAAACCATTTGAAGATCATTTTATATACAAAAAGATGTACTGTACATATTAATTTTACATACACATTATTTCATCAATGTATAAAAGTTACTTTTAAAGTTGACTATTTTTCAAAAGGAAGTTTTTCATTTGTCAAACAGTGATTGTGTAGATTGTACACTACAAAATTGCCCTCTTTTCAAATATGAATGAAATTCAGTCAATATTAATGTAACTACTGTAATACAGTGACAATTTTGCTACAAAAATTTCATATTTTGAGATACCGGGTTTCAAAGTTTAATCTTTTGAGATTTATTGAATAGACTATAGAAATGTTATTTTTATTAATAAAATAAATTTTTGAATATACTTACCCGATAATCATGTAGCTGTCAACTCCGTTGCCCGACAGAATTCTATGGAGGGATACGCCAGCTATCACAATACTAGAAGGGGGTGTATTTACCAGCGCCACCTGTGGCCAGGTACTCAAGTACTTCTTGTTGACACCTCCTCAATTATTCCTCGGTCCACTGGTTCTCTATGGGGAGGAAGGGAGGGTCGATTAAATCATGATTATCGGGTAAGTATATTCAAAAATTAATTTTATTAATAAAAATAACATTTTTCAATATTAAACTTACCCGATAATCATGTAGCTGATTCACACCCAGGGGGGTGGGTGAAAAACCAGTGTACAAGACTAAAGGATAGCTAAGTATCCCGTATTTCATATAATCAGTTATCCACAATAACAATGAAATAATAAGTACCTGGTAAGGAAGTCGACTTGAACCGTTACTCTGCCTTTAATAAGATCGTCTTCCTTACTGAGCGCAGCGTTCCTCTTGGGAGGCTGAATCAACTCAAAGGTGCTAAAGTATACAGGGCTGCAACCCATACTAAAGGACCTCATCACAACCTTTAACCTTGGCGCTTCTCAAGAAAGAATTGACCACCCGCCAAATCAACAAGGATGTGGAAGGCTTCTTAGCCGACCGTACAACCCATAAAAAGTATTCAAGAGAAAGGTTAAAAAGTTATGGGATTATGGGAATGTAGTGGCTGAGCCCTCGCCTACTACTGCATTCGTTGCTACGAATGGACCCAGGGTGTAGCAGTACTCGTAAAGAGACTGGACATCTTTGAGATAGAATGATGCGAACACTGACTTGCTTCTCCAATAGGTTGCATCCATAACACTCTGCAGAGAACGGTTCTGTTTGAAGGCCACTGAAGTAGCCACAGCTCTCACTTCATGTGTCCTTACCTTCAGCAAAGCAAGGTCTTCTTCCTTCAGATGAGAATTTGCTTCTCTAATCAGAAGCCTGATGTAGTAAGAAACTGAGTTCTTAGACATTGGTAGAGAAGGCTTCTTGATAGCACACCATAAGGCTTCTGATTGTCCTCGTAATGGTTTTGACCTTCTTAGATAGTACTTAAGAGCTCTAACTGGGCAAAGTACTCTCTCCAGTTCGTTCCCCACCATGTTGGACAGGCTTGGGATCTCGAACGACTTAGGCCAAGGACGGGAAGGAAGCTCGTTTTTAGCCAAAAAACCGAGCTGCAAGGAACATGTAGCCGTTTCAGATGTGAAACCTATGTTCCTGCTGAAGGCGTGGATCTCACTTACTCTTTTACCTGTTGCTAAGCACACGAGGAAAAGAGTTTTTAATGTGAGGTCCTTAAAAGAGGCTGATTGGAGCGGTTCAAATCCTGATGACATTAGGAACCTTAGGACCACGTCTAGATTCCAGCCTGGAGTGGACAACCGACGTTCCTTTGAGGTCTCAAAAGACCTAAGGAGGTCCTGTAGATCTTTGTTGGAGGAAAGATCCAAGCCTCTGTGGCGGAAAACCGCTGCCAACATACTTCTGTAACCCTTGATCGTAGGAGCTGATAGGGATCTTACGTTCCTTAGATGTAACAGGAAGTCAGCAATCTGGGTTACAGTGGTACTGGTTGAGGAAACTGCATTGGCCTTGCACCAGCTTCGGAAGACTTCCCATTAAGACTGATAGACTCTGAGAGTGGATGTCGTCCTTGCTCTGGCAATCGCTCTGGCTGCCTCCTTCGAAAAGCCTCTAGCTCTTGAGAGTCTTTCGATAGTCTGAAGGCAGTCAGACGAAGAGCGTGGAGGTTTGGGTGTACCTTCTTTACGTGAGGTTGACGCAGAAGGTCCACTCTAGGAGGAAGAGTCCTGGGAATATCGACCAGCCATTGCAGTACCTCGGTGAACCATTCTCTCGCGGCCAGAGGGGAGCAACCAACGTCAGCCGTGTCCCTTTGTGAGAGGCGAACTTCTGAAGTACCCTGTTGACAATCTTGAACGGCGGGAATGCATACAGGTCGAGATGGGACCAATCCAGCAGAAAGGCATCCACGCGAACTGCTGCTGGGTCTGGAATCGGAGAACAATACAAGAGGAGCCTCTTGGTCATCGAGGTAGCGAATAGATCTATGGTTGGCTGACCCCACAGGGCCCAAAGTCTGCTGCAAACATTCTTGTGAAGGGTCCACTCTGTGGGGAAGACCTGACCCTTCCGGCTGAGGCGATCTGCCATGACATTCATATCGCCCTGAATGAGCCTCGTTACCAGCGTGAGCTTTCGATCTTTTGACCAAATGAGGAGGTCCCTTGCGATCTAGAACAACTTCCTCGAATGAGTCCCTCCCTGCTTGGAGATGTAAGCCAAGGCTGTGGTGTAGTCGGAGTTCACCTCCACCACCTTGTTAAGCTGGAGGGACTTGAAGTTTATCAAGGCCAGATGAACTGCCAACAACTCCTTGCAATAGATGTGAAGTGTCCTTTGCTCCTGATTCCATGTTCCCGAGCATTCCTGTCCGTCCAGTGTCGCACCCCAGCCCGTGTCCGATGCGTCCGAGAAGAGACGGTGGTCGGGGGTCTGAACAGCCAATGGTAGACCTTCCTTGAGAAGAATGCTGTTCTTCCACCACGTTAGAGTAGACCTCATCTCTTCGGAAACAGGAACTGAGCCCGTCTCTAGCGTCATGTCCTTTATCCAGTGAGCAGCTAGATGATACTGAAGGGGGCGGAGGTGGAGTCTCCCTAACTCGATGAACAGGGCCAGCGATGAAAGTGTCCCTGTTAGACTCATCCACTGCCTGACTAAGCATCGGTTCCTTCTCAGCATGCTCTGGATGCATTCTAGGGCTTGGAAGATCCTTGGGGCCGACGGACAAGTCCGAAAAGCTCGACTCTGAAGATCCATACCCAAGGAGACAATGGTCTGGGATGGAACGAGCTGAGACTCCTCAAAATTGACCAGGAGGCCCAGTTCCTTGGTCAGATCCATAGTCCATTTGAAAATCTCCAGACAGCGACGACTTGTGGGAGCTCTTAAAAGCCAGTCGTCTGACGGAGCCGGACACAAGATCATGATACTGCTGCACAGTCTGTAAACTGTCAATCATGGGCAAGCGAGGAAGTACAGTGACAACCCGAATCTGTCTAGACTGTCTGGGTCGTACAGACAACTCCTTAACGGGTTGCTGAGGTTGCCGCACTGCGTCACAACAAGTCCCTTCTGTTGGTTGTTGAACGTCTTCCCCGTGACACATTGACTCCGTAAACAAAAAATCCTCTAACAAGGACTAAGATTGGACTGCATGTCATGCAACACAGCTCAAGGTCTATGGGAGCAGGTGTGGTAACAGACGGGATTAGCGGCTGAAGTGGAACCATTACCTTCCCTGTAAGCATGTTATGCTTAAATAAAAGTCCATAAGAGGTTATGCAGCTAAAGGCTCCCTCCAAATGACAGAGTCCTCAAGGGAATATCAGAAGGAGGGAGAAAAGAACTTTCTCATCTACAGGGACCTTATCCTAGAAAAGCTAAGTTCTCTGAGTGAGGGTTCACTGGTGCAAAAGCAGCAGACTAGAAGGCAACGTTATGAAACTGCTTGACAGTCTAGTGAGTTGGCAACAACCCAAGATGTGTTGAGAAGCATGCGGTAAGGTATGCAGAGCATGATGTATGCAGAGTATGCTGTATGCAGAGCATGCTGTATGTAGAGCATGTTGTATGCAGAGCATGCTGAATGCAGAGCATGCTGTATGCAGAGCATGTTGTATGCAGAGCATGCTGAATGCAGAGCATGCTGAATGCTGAGCATGTAGTAAGCAGAGCCTGCTGTAAGCAGAGCCTGCTGTAAGGAAAGCAGAGCGTGTGCATGGCGTTTAACATTTCTCAGAAATTCCATGACCAGTGCTAGAGTGCTTTATGCATGCTTGCATGGGGTTTAAACCATGGTATGAAAATGGAGGTAAGGTATGCTGAACAGCAGAGTCAGAACGAGCTAGAACAACAATAGTTGTGGTTTCCTCTTCAAGACTCCGATGAGGGAACACCTGAGGCTCAGTCTGCAAAGGCTGAATAAAAGACAAGCAGAAGGAAGGCGCATGGGTGGAGGAGGCTGACTCCTAGCATGAGTGGTTGAACCCAAGGGTTGCGCTTGCTGAGCGGTTGGCGGAAGCGGAGTAGCAAGTTCCAGTTCCTGTGGTGTGAGCGGAGCGCGATGAGGAAGAGGTTGCGCAGAACAAGGTAAATGTCTCGCAAGCTGAGGCTCCTGAGGCGCAAGGCTAAGGTGTTGTGGTGCTTGCCTTGTGGAGGGTTGAGCTCGCTGCAGCAAGAGCTGAGGAGACTGACTCATGGACGGGAGAGGTTGTTGTACCTCAACCGAGTGTTGCATCACTGGTGGAGCAGCAAGTGGAGGCGGAGGAAGAGAGGTATAATCCTCCTGATCCCAATGTAAAGGTTGCCTTAAGGAAGGCGGAGGCTGAACACCACAGGGAACAGCAAACTCAGCACGTGGCTCAACATCGTACGCCTGGCAGGTGGTACTGCGATCAGGCGGAGCGAGTGTAGGTGGAGGGAGTGTAGTCGGAGGCGGAGGAGCAACACTCTCAACCCGACACTCACGCATCAAGTCCGAAAGCTGTGCTTGCATGGACTGTAGTAGAGTCCACAACATCGTACGCCTGGCAGATGGTACTGTGATCAGGCGGAGCGAGTGTAGGTGGAGGGAGTGTAGGCGGAGGCGGAGGAGCAACACTCTCAGCCCGACACTCACGCATCAAGTCCGAAAGCTGTGCTTGCATGGACTGTAGTAGAGTTCACAACATCGTACGCCTGGCAGGTGGTACTGTGATCAGGCGGAGCGATCATAGGCGGGGGGGAGTGTAGGCGGAGGCGGAGGCGCAACACTCTCAGCCCGACACTCACGCATCAAGACCGAAAGTTGTGACTGTATGGACTGCAGTAGAGTTAACTTGGGGTCGGCAGACACTAAGTTCTGCTGAGGTAAAGCCTTAACAGCAGAGATCTGTTGTGGCAGAACCTTACTCCTCTTAGGCGGAGTGTAATCAACTGATGACTGAGGAGAGTCAGAGCTAACCCAATGACTGCATTCGGGTTGTGAACTTTAACTTCGTACGTCTGGCATAGGTCTGGACTTAACGTTTAAGAGGTCTTGAGACCTGAGACCAGCGTTACTCTGCCTTTATTTTCTCCCCTAATCTCTTCTGCAGACGAGCAAAATAAGGGCTCAATCGTCTGCGGGTGGGAGTGACGGTCTCGGTAAGACACGCCCACAACCACCGAGAATACTTCTGTGCGCCGATCAAGGCCTGCTGAACCCTTATGCCCTTCGACATTGCTTCTCCCCTGGGCTTGGGAGCTTGCAAGAGGTCCCGGACTGGGAGGACGACTGGCGCGCACAAAAGTACCCTCACGCACTAATCACTTATCACTTTGATTTCTGTTTGCACTTATTTCACTGAACTCGAAACTTTAAGTGGTTTGTACCTGAAATACGCAATTCTATCCTTTCTCAAAGTTAGTAATTGCGAAAACAGAATTACAATGTAACAGAAAAATCTAATGAAAGATAATTCAGTGGTTGGAAAGAGACTAAACACTAGATCACTCTAGAAACGTTTAGTTTCTTCCCCTAAAGAGACTAGGGAGAAGAGCAAAAACGATAACGACGTTACTCGTACGCCTGGCAGGCTTGAATGAAACGTTTATCCTCTTTCTCCCTCCGTCTCTATCTCTCTCTCTCTCTCTCTCTCTTGACTTAGAACCTGAGAGAAGAGCCCAATCATATATATCGTTAAAACATATTATTGTTAAAGGAAAAAACTGAAAAGTTCCTTTATTAGGATCAAAACCATAAGTTAAGAAAGAATGAACAAAACGCTAGACACGGTTACTCTTACTGCAACGTGAAACCGTGAACATTCTTTCTCTATCGTAACGATAGAGTGCAAGTTGAACGTTCTGAACGTCAACAACTGCAGAGACAAAACAAAACGTTAGTTCAACTTTGAAAACAGTACGAGACTGTCAAGGAAAATCTTTCAAACTCTGTGGCGGAAATAGCATAATATGTTAACAGGTAAAACCGAAATGACGGGCTCAAAGTTTATTAACTTCGGTAAAAGACCGCCTACTATTAGGAAGGTCGAATATAAACAAATATAAAAATTAATTTTAATGAGTTTATAATAAAAGGAAGTTAATCGAAGAGGCCTATAAGAGGCGGAGAGATATAAAATAAATCTATAACTTTTGTTAAGCAAAATTAAGAAAGAGAGTCTATACTCTCTTAGACACCAACACTTCCGTCTAAGGGAAGGGTCGGCCATTGAAAGGTGAACGAGAGTTCATACTCTCTCGTCACCATAATTAATCAAATTAATTCCAAAAGCTAACTAAGCTAATATAGAAGTTTCCAGTAAAGCGACAGCCGAAATCAAAGAGAAATACTTCACCAAAGTCGTGAAAATACTCCAAGAACATAAGCGTATCCCAGAACGTCTTGCCGGAAGCACGACAGAGGAATAATTGAGGAGGTGTCAACAAGAAGTACTTGAGTACCTGGCCACAGGTGGCGCTGGTAAATACACCCCCTTCTAGTATTGTGATAGCTGGCGTATCCCTCCATAGAATTCTGTCGGGCAACGGAGTTGACAGCTACATGATTATCGGGTAAGTTTAATATTGAAAATGAAAATTTATGGGCTTTGAACAGTATTACAGTATGCCTTATCAGGGTAATGCTTTTGCTTTTCTTTTTGCAACTTTTTTATGTTATTATTGAATAATGACTTTTGGGTGTGGGAAAAATTATACAGGGGCAGAAAACCTTTTTCCACACATCAGAACAGCCAAATTCTGTCACTAATCGGTCTTCATAGGGACGGATACCTCGCTTAAATGCCAAGAAGCAATAAGACAACCTATGATCCTGAGCCATTTTCTCTAATACATATTCCAGTGAAAGTTCTGTTTAATGTAAATTAAATATTTAAATTCTCCAGTATTTTGAAAACACTGAAGGTTTAAAAATTTATCAAATGGCAAGAAATCATAATCAAGAGCGAATTTAAATATTCAATTTACATAAAACAGAACTTTCACTGAAATATGTAATAGAGAAAATGGCTCAGGATCATAGGTTGTCTTATTGCTTCTTGGCATTTAAGCGAGGTATCCGTCCTTATGAAGACCGATTAGTGACAGAATTTGGAAGGGTGTGTGAGAGAAGGAAGTTGAGAGTTAATGTGGGTAAGAGTAAGGTTATGAGATGTACGAGAAGGTTAAGGTGATGCAAGGTTGAATGTCATGTTGAATGGAGAGTTACTTGAGGAGGTGGATCAGTTTAAGTACTTGGGGTCTGTTGTTGCAGCAAACGGTGGAGTGGAAGCAGATGTACGTCAGTGAGTGAAAGAAGGATGCAAAGTGTTGGGGGCAGTTAATTAAGGGAGTAGTAAAAAATAGAGGGTTGGGCATGAATGTAAAGAGAGTTCTGTATGAGAAAGTGATTGTACCAACTGTGATGTATGGATCAGAGTTGTGGGGAATGAAAGTGACAGAGAGACAGAAATTGAATGTGTTTGAGATGAAGTGTCTAAGGAGTATGGTTTGTGTATCTCGAGTAGATAGGGTTACGAACGAAGCAGTGAGGGTGCGAATGGGTGTAAGAAATGAATTAGCAGCCAGAGTGGATATGAATGTGTTGAGGTGGTTTGGCCATGTTGAGAGAATGGAAAATGGCTGTCTGCTAAAGAAGGTGATGAATGCAAGAGTTGATGGGAGAAGTCTTTAATTGTGTTTCATAAAAACATTTTTGTACCTAGATTTTTCAATTTTGGGTTTGGACCAAAGATAATCTAAAGTGTTTCATTACAAAGGATAAATGAAGTCTGGATGGTGAGCCTGCAAATCTGGACAACAAACTTATGTCCAGCCAACTGTAACTTCAGGTTCAGGCTGAGGTTCTGAGTTTGTATATACAAATAGATTTTACCACTACAGATTTTCTACTTTAAAAGATAACTTTGACAACCTAATATCAAAGAACTTACTATATTCATCAGCACTTAATTAGAGAGACCTTACAATGTGTTCTAGCATAAATACAGTAATTGTAATAGATTTGTGATTGGAAGTACAGTAACAGAAAATCTTTCAAGACTAACCTGTGTTGTTTTGCCAGAACCTGTTTCACCACAAACTAAGATAACTTGATTGTGATGAATAGCTGCCAAAAGTTGGTCTCTCATGTTCCAAATGGGAAGTTTTCTTGCTTCAGCCATCAAATCACTCAAGCTTGGAGGAGGAGGAACCTGAGGAGGACCCGGTGTTAATCGACCTAGAGATCTCAAAACACTTAGATCTCGCACTGAAATGTTTTAATTGTCATTACAACCAATTCTGATTACAGTTATAAAAAAAACAAAAGGTATAAAAAGTAACCACAACCTATTTTATCATCAATCTCACCAAAATTTATTGTCCTTATAAAAAATAATTTACGTATTGGACTAAAACACAAAACTCTTATTTCCCTACAGATCCATCACTCATAAATGTTCACATCACTAGTGTTGGTTTTCATCTTGGACACCAATCCCTAATACTGTATTAATTCTAAGATGACTGCCTGCAAGCTGGATGGCAGCAGAGTGGATTTGAACTTATATATCCTTGGTCCAGGATGGGTAACCTCACTTGGTTCAAGTATTCTAAAAATAGTGCTGCAAGCTCAGTGAGGATAAAAGAAGGGAACTCAATATATGAGCAACTTTTTTAATTAAAAAAATATTTTGATCAATTTTGGTTAGGGTGGAAGCCCGTCACTGTAAACAAAATGTGTTAACTTCATTTTGGGAAATGAACATGAAGAATCTTCTCACATTGAGCTTCAAGGTGGACCCATTGTTACAAAATTACATTTTATGTGTCATTTTATCTTCATGCAGGAGAAATGAGATCAGGAGGGTGGCCTACATTTTAAATGAAGGATGCCTTTGAAAGACAGAATTAACTTTGTAATAAAAGATATTGTTTCCGAAAGCAACCAAGGATTAAGAGAGAGAAAGAGACCCTTCTCCTTTGATAGGCTGCACTGACTGAGTCTGGGGTCACAAGAGGATGATTAAGAAACATGGCAAATTATTTTTTAATTAGGGTACTTATATATAATGATGCACAAAATATTGGGACCTTTTGGAAGTAAACTTCTTAATGTCAATACATCTTTTGGAGGTCAATGAGGTAGGCATAGCATTAATTTCATGAACCCTGATCTTTAGATTGGATGCTAGTGTTTTAAACATTCTTCTATGATTTTTTAAATTTACTTGCTTAAACAAAAAATAGTGGTGTTTTTAAACATCCTGTGGTCATGTGCCACAGGATTAAAATAAAGGTCCCCTCCCTTCAAAAAGTGTTAGTCTTCATTAGATAAATCCTTATAACCGCACAAAAACAGGTCTTCCTTATTCAACCAACAAGAGAGCTGTATGAGGCTGGGAGGAAGTTTTTTTGTATCGCCCAGAAACCTTTGGACATGCAATGGGCTATTCCATTCTATCTATTCTTTTCAGAGATTTAGCAAGAAATGGCACGAGGTTTACTCATTTGTCTAACGCAAGCTAACTAAAAAAAATGCAGTCTAGGAGGGGTGACTCAACCCCATTAAATTACTTTGGGGGTTACTGTACAGTACTTCAAACTCTATCACTTTTTTGTTTTGATATCATTTCTTTTATTAAAAAAACATTTGAAATATAATTTCATACACAAAAACGAAAGAGGAAATTTTGATACTTCATTTTTTTATGTATTACTTTATCAATGTAAAGATGACAATTTTAATTGGGACTTTTTATATGGAAGTTTCTTATTTTCAAAAAGCGATTTTCAAATGTGATTTTCCACATTGTAGGTAAAATACCGTATCTTTTCATGTGTGAATGACAAAAATTGGTCAACATTAGAAAAAGTGGGTGCAATTTTTTCCAAAGATTTCAAATTGTGAGAAAACAAGCTTTAAAATCTTTTCATGTAGATATTGAATAGACTTTAGTATGAATAAGTATTTGCTTTTAGCAGTAATTGTCTATACCACTGGGGATCAAAAGGACAGCTCATGCTTAGATTAAGCTTCTTCAATGATAGGAAGAATGCCATCCGTTCCAACACATATACTATGTTAAATGCAACACACTCATGGGGCGCATTTTCTAAAAATGTAGAACTCATCTGAATGACCTCCTAAACTGGACCTGGATGCATTTGTATGAAGGATTATGGAAACCAGGGGAGGCCTAAAGGGACAAAAATGCAGAGAGCTAACAGTAAGGTCCATGATCCGAGATTCCTTTTGCAGTGAAGGGGGAACAGTCAACGACTGTCCCAATGCCTTTTCCAAAATGTCCTTCCTAAAACCCAATAGAGGTCTTTCAAACATCTTCAGAATTGGGTAAAAAATTTAATCAAATTAGAGTAGGCCAAAGACTAATTCTAACTATAGTCTGGAGAAGCATTGTAAAGTAAACCCATGACTGTGGATAAAATCCTTTCCCGATAGGAGTTGGGAGGGCTAGGATTGACTTTGACATATTCCAAAGAAGGCCTAACTATGTAAAGTCTTTTGATGGAACTAGTTGATCAGAAAGTCTAGCTCCTGAAAATCTTGAACATAATTGGAGTATATCAGGTAATATTCTCTCACCTCTGTCTTGACCAGTCAGTCATTCACATAAACAATGACATGAAACCCTTACGTAAAACTGTAGGAAATTGATTTCTGCCTTTGCTAATTTTGTGAACGAGCAGGAATCTTTACTGAGGCCTAATGGCATTATTCCAAACATGTACAAACTCCTCCTAACAATAGCTAAGACCAGAAATTAGGGGCAACAGAATGCATCTTCAAGATCAATAATACAAGAGAGGGCCCCTTAGGAATAGTGACTGGCAGATGTGGGCTATGGTCATCATTTTGAAAGTATTACATTTGATGTGTTTGCTAAGATATGAGAGGTCGAGAATCACTCTTCTCGTGTTTGAAGCCTTCTTGGTAACACTACAAAGTCAACCCTGAAATCTAATGAAGATGAGAATTAATTTACTACTCCCTTCTTCTGCATTTTGTAAACACATGAGCAGAGTTTTGGGGTACTTAACTGAAAGAACTTGTGCAAAGGATGGGATTTGTTTTACACACCCAGCTAAGACATTTCAAAACTATACTGTGTCCCAAATGAGAGGTCCATAATTTTTTCAAAGCAATGGAATCTGAAGGCACTCTAGTGTCTTCAAAAAGGATCAGAACCCTGGTCCCTTAATTTCTTCTTCCACTGAAAATATCCTGAAGGACCTGGGACACCAGTCTGAGAAGGCTGTTGTCTCTTACTACCCAGAGGAGGAATGAAGGCTGACTGGGATGGCTGCGATTGAACCTCCAGGGTTAGAAGTCTTTTTGGAAGATGCCAATAGTACTAATGTAGAAGAGGATGGAAATTTTGTCTCTTTGCGAGGAACTTCCTTTTCCATCTTCTGTATTAGTGTCTGGGGAAGTTTCTTCTACTTATCTAAAAGAATTGTTTATCATCCAAAAAAAAAAAAAGGGGACCATACACTGTAATGAGTGCAGGCCCTTGCTAATGGCGTTTTCAGCAAGTAAAACGCAAGTATGAGAGCAGGCCCTCGCTAATGCATATTTAGCAAGAAAAAGGCAAAGCAGTAATCAAAAGCAGCCCTATTGCTGAAAATTATTAATATCCTAATCTACTGTATTTAACTTAAAAGTTGAGGCAGATCTGCTGATTTTTCCTGCTTTAAATAAAAAAAAAAAAGGAAGGAATGATGTTCAATAGATGCAGTCTAACTTGACAGTAAAGACAGCTTTTGGTCTTGTAATAAACACTTAGGTGGCCTTGTTATCTTTCCCAAAAATAGTAGGGATTCTTGTTTTGGTTATATGTCATACAGTAACTGCTGAATTCAGTATTCAAGATGCTGTAACTGTAATGGGTTTCTCCTTTACGCACAAAGTCCATACTTTCACGTTGATATACAGTACTAAGACCTAAAGCAGAAAAGACGCTATTTATTTGGTATAGTCTGTTATAATGAAATCCCTGTTTTAACTTAACAGGAAAACCCTTGGGGACCAAACACTTCCCACCATACCTTAACAACTAAAAATTAGAATAAATTCAGTTGTCATGGAGTGATATTAACCTACACACTAGATGCCAGCCTACTAAAGCTGCTTCAAGATCAATTTTATGTAATGGAAAGTGACACTCTAACTTAAGGCATAAAATAGTTATACCTAGCTGGTAGCTACCAATATGAATGAATTACAAAATTAAGATATCAAAGTCATTTATGTGTAAAAGAATGATGATATGCATAAAGTGCTAGCAATCAATTGCTGATAAACCACAATGAAGAAGAATATAGCATAAATGGATTTTTATAATTTCAGCAAAAATAAACAATTCAAATCCTTATCATTTAAAAAAATTATATCTTTGGCCATGAACTACTGTACTGTATATATTGACTTGTTGATGGTCAGAAGAGATGACAGATATAGTTAAGAAACTACTTTAATAATATTCTTTTATTCTTATACTCGCTCGATGTTCATATTGCTTTTCTCCAGAAGCTCAGTTTACAGATGTTTACCCACTAACCACCATGAATAACTTTGTAAATCCTACATTCAATTTTCATTTATTAATTGTGAAGATTGGCTCAAAAGAGGACATAAAATTGAATTCTATTACAAGATTAGATAGCTGATTAGTCTTAAACAAGCCAAACCTCTGGAGGTATTGAAAACTTAAAGAGACTAAAATAGTACCATTCTCAGTCAAATTGATAACTATTTAACAAATAATATCCACAATGAATTGAGAGGTATATACTGTATAATCTTAAGCAACAGCTGTCTCTTAAGGCTGCATCAGAAATTACCTTAAAAACAAAGGTAGTTTTAACTATAACACTTGAAACTGAACTCGAATCGATCATTCATTGGTTACAACTGGGATGTTAGTGATACTCATATACTATAGTTCAGAACAAAAGGCATAGCACATGCAATGGCACCTCCAGAGTGATACAGTAGTTATTTTTTCATTAAAATTTTATTATTTTTAAATAGTTTTTCACTGAATATAAATAACTCACTCGAATATTCAAGTCTCCTTTATAACCAGACTCTAAGGGTAATAAAATCCCGAGAGTCAATATTCACTTAACTAAAGTAAAGCCACGATGAGCTAGTGACTGAGCTTGCAAGCGAACAAAAATTCACCATTAACCTGAGTGTCATGCAATTGACCAGCTTTAGCCGATACATCACAAAAACATTAAAATATTAATATGAAACACCAACTCCCAAATTTGCATCTCTTTCACTTTCTCTTGGACTTCCGCACCATCAATTTTGGCACCATCTCCTGCATGGTTGTGATCACTTAATTTTTGGATACTATCACCGACATTGATAGCACGAGATGGACATTTAAATTGCTTGCATATTTTGCATTTCCAAAACATTTTGGTCTTCACAAATTTGTCCTTGATATAACAGTCCAAACATAATGTCTTTTCTCTGATTTTGCTTTCCACATTTGTTAATTCCATCGTAAGGGTTTGAGACTTCCAGAAAAACTAAAACCGAAAAAATATAATCATAAAGTTTAAACTCGATAAAAATTTAATGAACGATTATTAGTGCTCGGTAACAGAAATGATAAACATTGTTTAGAATACTAATAACCATTCAACATTAGGTTAATCGTGCTTGTTAACAGATATGGTAAAATTGTTTAGAATACACTGGTTTGGGCACGTAATGAGGAGACCAGGAGTATGTTGGGAGGAGGATGCTGGATATGGATGTTCCAGGTAGGTGGTGGAGGAGGGGGAGACTAAAGAGAAGGTGGATGGAGAGTGTAACAGCAGATATGGAGGAGAAAGATCTCACAGTGGAGGACATCGGATAGAAGAACTTGGAAATGGCTCTCTAGAAATGGCGACCCTGCTTAGCGGGAAAAGCTTTAGTCGCAGAAGCAGCTCAGAATACTTATAATCATTTCAAAAATAGATACTATATTGGCTTTGAGAAAATGATAACTTAAAAAATCATTTTTAAGGGCAATTTTCTTTTGAGGAATTTACTGTCGAGCAATTGACCCTTATCCATTTAAGTAGAGTGGTAGGTAAATATGGCTTACCACCCACAAGAGAAGGCTTCCTGACCTTTTGAGAATAACAAGGGATATTATATAAGTTGAGATCTATAAATGGTCAACATTAACTTGATTAGTAATATAGTGTAGTATTGGTACGTCATATTGTTATCAACAGCTATAAACAACCATTCCCTCTCTCTAATTCCTCTTTAACCAAAAATTACTTTCTCTCCTTGACCATCATGAGAATCAAACTGCAGTCATTCTGTTCAAGACATAGATGCTAAACTAATGGTATCCTGTGGGCATATGTCTTTTAAAAAGGAAAGAAAATGGGAAATTCTGTAGTAAATTTTAGGGGTGGACATCAATAAACTAACTCTGGAAGAGGCAATATGAACATCAGGGAAGATTCATAGAAATACAGATACAATAGAAATTAAGGCCAGGCAAAATTATATAATTCAGACAATTAGCAACTTTTTCATAGAAACAAAGTAAAAAAGAAAAGTGACCAAATGGATAATACTATTCTAACTCTACCTCTTAATTATTGGCCAACATAGTACTCCACTTACATTTTGTTATTTATGAATAAATATTTTTCTATTTTGAAGAAAATGATCAGGGGATGTATTTGTGTACAAACATAACTTCATAAATATAAAACTTATAAATGCAGTTATTTTTCATGCACAATGCTCTGGAAGTAATGTCAAAAATCTTACATTCAGGGTTCATAAGGCGATCTCTTTCTGTAGCAGGTAGAAGATCTTGTCTCTCTTTATTTGTAACTGGGCAACGCTGAAGCAAACCCAAGATGGTTGAACGAGTTGCATCAGCGAGTCCAACAACTGCTTCACTGCTCATAATGGTAGATCCTTCTTTTTTGTATACAGTTAGGTAACGAAAAGAGCCTTTCCTGTAAATATTTAATATTGCCCATGAGAAAAAATTTTAAAGTCTTGGTAAACAATGTCATAAAATGACAAATTTGTAGATATTTTGTATTTTTCCTAACTATACAAACCTTAGTTATCTAATAGGGGTATTACTTTCGGCTTAGCTGAAGTGACGAGCAATTAATTTTTAACGAGGGTTTACTACCCACACCACTAGTTAGCGGGGGTGAGGGAGGGTAGCTTGCTTACCCCACCCCTCTCACACACCTGTGCTTGAGGTCACTTTGCTTGGAGGTAGGACTTCAAGGGGGATAGAGCTGGCAGGCAAGTTTGGTTAAATAGCTAAGGTTTGTATAGTTAGGAAAAATACAAATTATCTACGAATTTGTCATTTGTTCCGTAACTGGAATACAAACCACGCTATTTAATAGGGGTGACTCACCCATTAGGAAGGGTGGACGTCCCAGCTAGTCTGGCTTTTGGGTTAGCCCGGGGGCTCCTTCTTTGAGTGTGTTAGCACTCAAGAAATAAGGAGTCCCTGCACCTCGCTAAAACCTTGCTACGCAAGGTCTGCGACCTACGTAAGCTGTGTGTGAAGGTATGAAGAAGTGTGACTCGTCCTAGAAAGTTGTTCTGAATTTCTTTAGATGGATACTTGTAGACTAGGACTTTCCCAATACCACCTCGTCAGGGTATGGGGACGTAACAGTATTAATATTAATACTAGGAACAAAAGGGAGCATAGTTTACCTGCAGTGGTTTGAGGTCAGCTATGCAGAGAACCCAGGATGCTGCTTTTCCCAACAGAGGGGATGATGAAGAAAAGAATAAGGGCCAGTCAAACCTTTTCATTCATGCAGACTAAAACCGGGTAACAATGCCCTCAACCTTCCGCTACTTGTCCAATAACGAGCTTGAGGTTTTGAACCAGCTGTTGTGCCACCACCAGAGGACCGATAGAGAAAGTATAGTCTCCTGTGGGTCACGTCTTGCAGGTAGTGGGATGTGAATGTGGTTTGCCATTTCCACACCCCAGCTTGAAGAACCTGTGTCACTAAAAAATTTCTTTTGAAGGCCAGGGACGTAGCTATGCCCCTGACATCATGTGCTCTGGGGTGACGTGACGGAGGAGGGTCTGGATTTAGTGCCAGGTCAATGACCCTGCAAATCCATGCAGGTGACCCTCCTCTTAGTTCTTTCTGTGCTGACGAATAGTGCAGGCACACGAGGACGGGCTGCGGCTGTTCATTTGAGGTACAGCCTCAAGCTCCTTACTGGACATAGTAAGAGATGGTCTGGGTCATCTGTTACAGTACGGAGACTAGAAATCTGGAAGGAATCGAAGCCAGGATCCGCTACTCCCCGATTCCGAGTCTTAGCAATAAACTCAGGGATGAAGCTGAACGTTACCTCCCTCCATCCCCTAGAATGGGCAATGTCATACAAGAGACCATGAAGTTCGCTGACTCGCTTGGCCGACGCCAAAGCTAGCAGGAACACAGTCTTCCAGGTTAGGTGGCGATCTGATGACTGGCGTAATGGTTCTTAGGGAGGTCTCTTAAAGAGACCTGAGACTCGAACCATGTTCCATGGGGAAGGTCTCAATTACGACTGAGGGCAGGTAAGTTCATAACTCCATATGAGTAAAGAAAGTTCTCGCGATGAAGAAATGTCCATTCCTTTCAGCCTGAAGGCGAAGCTTAAGGCGAGCGATACCTTTCACTGCCGAGACTGATAGGAGCATTTCTTCACGCAAATACACAAGGAACTTTGCTATTGCTGGAATAGTGGCATCGAGTGGAGAGATACTCCCTCCCACGACACCAACCACAGAAGACTTTCCACTTTGCCTGGTAGACTGCTGCTGATAACTTTCGCAGGTGTCCCAACATCCTGATTGCAACTTGTTGCAAAAATCCTCTCTCAGAGAGGAGATGCTAGATAGTCTCCAGGCGTGAAGTCGTAGTGAACCTACGGCTTTGTGGAAGATGTTGGCGTGTGGTTGTTTGAGTAGATTGTGTCATGGAGAGAGTTCTCTTGGCAGCTCCGTTAGGAGTTGCAGAAGGTCCGGGAACAACTCTGCGTGATGCCATAGCGGAGCTATGAGGGTCATTGAAAGATTGACCGATGTATCTGAGATGCGCTGCTCAGGTTGTCAGCGAGCACATTCCTCTTGCCCGGAATGAAGTGTGCCGATAGTAGTACAGTATCAAGTGGATTTTGGCCCATCTCAGTATCTCTACTGCTGGATGGAATAGTTGCGGCGGAAAAGTACCTCCTTGTTTGTTGATGTAGGCCACTACTGTGGTGTTGTCGCTCATCACCACCACAGAGTGACTTGCCAGGTACTGTTGGAACTGTTGAAGGGGTAGAAAGACGGCCTTCATCTCTAGGAGATTTATGTGGAGGTACTTTTCTGACTCTGACCAGAGGCCTGAGGTCGTGTGGTGCAGCATGCGCCCCCCTCCCGCCCTATTTCGAATCGTCCGAAAACAGCATCAAATCCGGGGGGAGGACGGGAAGATCCACTACTTTTCGTAGGTTCTCGTCTGCCACCCACCACTGGAGATACGTCTGTTCTGCAGGTCCCAAGGGGATCTGGATGTCTGAGGAGTCGTAAGCTTGATTCCACTGGGACTTGAGTTACCACTGGAGGGATCTCATCATGAGAAAAGGTCTGGCGACCTTCCTCAGCCTTGCTATCCTGTCGTCTGATGGGAAGGCTTTGTGGAGAGTGGTGTCTATAATCCTGCCTAAGTAGCAAGACACCTAAAACCTTCCACATCTGATAAACCTTGGCCCACTGCTACTACCAGATTCAATATGATATTTTGATTATAAAATAAATTTTTGAATATACTTACCCGATGAATAGCTGACGTCTCGGACGGCTCGACAGAAACACAAAAACTCGCGAGCGATCGCCATGAAGGTTGCGGGTGTGCCCATCAGCGCCAACTATCGGCCAGATACCGCATATACATGTAAACAGCTCCAGTTCTTCTCATCCCGCTGGGTCTCTATCGGGGAGGAAGGGGGGGCCTTTAATTTATATATTCACTGGTTAAGTATATTCAAAAATTTATTTTATAATCAAAATATAATTTTTAAATATTAAACTTAGCCGGTGAATATATAATAGCTGATTCACACCCATGGTGGTGGGTAGAGACCAGTATTAATACAGTTTATGGCGTATATGCTTAGAGTTTTTGACAGTTATATCATAACAAAACCCAAATAAATATAGGTACCTGGTAAGGAAGCTGACTCTGACGATTACTCTGCCTTGTTAGTCTGCTTTCCTCACGAAGCCCAGCCATCCTCTTAGGATGCTGAAAGACTCCCAGGAGCTGAAGTATCAAGGGCGACAACCCATACAACAGGACCTCATCAAAACCCTTAATCTGGTCGCTCTCAAGAAATGACATTTGACCACCCGCCAAATCAACCAGGATGCGAAAGGCTTCTTAACCTTCCGTACAACCCAAAACAAGATTAAAAACATTTCAAGAGACAGATTAAAAGGATATTGGAATTAAGGGAATGTAGTGGTAGAACCCTCACCCACTACTGCACTCGCTGCAACGAATGGACCCAGTGTGTAGCAGTCCTCATAAAGAGTCTGGACATCTTTTAAGTAAAATGACGCGAATACCGACTTGCTTCTCCAAAAGGTCGCGTCCATAATACTTCGCAGAGATCTATTTTGCTTAAAGGCCACGGAAGTTGCTATAGCTCTTACTTCGTGCGTTTTAACCTTAAGCAAGCAACGTCTTTTTCACTCAAGTGAGAATGAGCCTTTCGGATTAAAAATCTTATAAAATATGACAAAGCATTCTTTGACATAGGTAATGATGGCTTCTTAACTGAGCACCACAAGGCCTCAGATCCACCTCGTAAGGATTTAGTACGAGCTAAATAGAACTTAAGAGCTCTAACTGGACACAGTACTCTTTCAAGCTCGTTGCCTACGATCTCTGACAGGCAAGGTATATCAAATGACTTAGGCCAAGGACGAGAAGGCAGCTCATTTTTGGCCAAGAAACCAAGCTGAAGTGAACATGTGGCTTTATCTGTGGAAAAGCCGATGTTCCTACTGAAGGCATGGATCTCACTGACCCTTTTAGCCGAAGCCAAGCACACTAAGAAAAGTGTCTTGAGGGTGAGATCCTTCAGGGAGGCTGAATGTAATGGCTCAAACCTGTCGGACATTAGGAACCTTAGGACCACGTCTAAGTTCCATCCAGGAGTTGCCATACAACGCTCCTTAGAGGTCTCGAAAGACTTAAGGAGATCTTGGAGATCTTTATTATTGGAAAGATCTAAGCCTCTATGTCTAAAGACAGACGCCAACATGCTCCTGTAGCCCTTAATAGTGGGTGCTGAGAGGGAGCGAACATTTCTCAGATGTAAGAAAAAGTCTGCGATTTGGGCTACAGAGGTACTGGAAGAGGAAATAGATGCTGACTTGCACCAGTCTCTAAAGACTTCCCACTTCGACTGGTATACTTTGATGGTAGAAGCTCTCCTAGCTCTCGCAATCGCTCTGGCTGCCTCCTTCGAAAAGCCTCGAGCTCTTGAGAGTCTTTCGATAGTCTGAAGGCAGTCAGACGAAGCGCGGGGAGGCTTTGATGAAGATCCCTTACGTGGGGCTGCCGTAAGAGATCTATCCTTAGAGGAAGACTCCTTGGAACGTCTACCAGCCATTGAAGTACCTCGGTGAACCACTCTCTCGCGGGCCAGAGGGGAGCAACCAACGTCAACCTTGTCCCTTCGTGAGAGGCGAACTTCTGCAGTACCTTGTTGACTATCTTGAACGGTGGGAATGCGTACAAGTCCAGGTGAGACCAGTCCAGTAGAAACGCGTCTATGTGGGTCGCCTCTGGATCTGGGACTGGCGAGCAATAGAGCGGGAGCCTTTTGGTCAACGAGGTGGCAAAGAGGTCTATGGAGGGTTGACCCCAAGTCGCCCAAGGACTCTTGCACACGTCCTTGTAGAGGGTCCATTCCGTGGGGATCACCTGACCTCTCCGACTGAGACAGTCTGCCAAGACGTTCAAGTCCCCCTGGATGAATCTTGTCAACAGGGAGATGCCTCGATTTTTTTACCAGATGAGAAGGTCCCTTGCGATCACGAACAGTGTGTGGGAGTGAGTGCCTCCTTGCTTGGAGATGTACGCCAAAGTTGTGGTGTTGTCTGAATTGACCTCTACCACTTTGTTTCGAAGAATGCTCTCGAAACTCATCAAGGCCAAGTGGACTGCTAATAGCTCCTTGCCGTTGATGTGCATGCTCTTCTGAACCGACGTCCAAAGACCCGAACATTCCCGACCGTCCAGAGTCGCTCCCCAACCCAAATCCGACGCGTCTGAGAACAACACGTGGTTTGGGTTCTTGACTGCCAGGGACAGACCCTCTCTCAGACTTATGTTGCTGTCCCACCAGTTCAGGCATGCTTTTACTGGCTCGGAGACCGGGATTGATACAGCCTCTAAAGTCTTGCTCTTGTTCCAGTGAGAGTCTAGATGGAACTGGAGAGGGCGAAGGTGAGGTCTCCCTAGTGAGACAAACTGCTCCAGGGATGACAGAGTCCCTACGAGACTCATCCAACTTCTTACTGAACAACGTTCTTTTTTCAGCATGAGTCGGACTTTGAGCAGGGCTTGTTCTATTCGGGTGGCAGACGGAAAAGCCCGAAAAACTAGACTGCGAATCTCCATCCCCAAATAGAGAATCGTCTGGGATGGAATCAGTTGAGACTTTTCTAAGTTGACCAACAGTCCCAACTCCTTTGCCAGACCCAACGTCCAGTGTAGGTCCTGCAGACAGCGATGACTGGACGATGCTCTGAGAAGCCAGTCGTCCAAGTACAGGGAGGCTCGAATTCCCGATAAATGAAGGAATTTTGCCACATTCCTCATGAGCCTCGTAAACACGAGAGGAGCAGGGCTGAGGCCGAAGCACAGTGCTATAAACTGGTACACCACATTCCTGTAAACAAACCTCAGATACGGTTGGGAATCCGGGTGTATAGGAATGTGGAAGTACGCATCTTGCAGGTCGAGAGAGACCATCCAGTCTCCCTCTCTGACCGCTGCTAGGACGGACTTCGTGGTCTCCATCGTAAATTTTGTTTTCGTAACAAAAACGTTGAGCGCACTGACGTCCAGCACTGGCCTCCAACCTCCCGTATGCTTTGGGACTAGGAAGAGACGGTTGTAAAATCCCAGTGATTGAAGGTCCGAGACTTTCACCACCGCTCCCTTCTCTAGCAACAGAGACACCTGGTGATGTAGAGCTTGTCTCTTTGACTCCTCTCGATACCTGGGAGAGAGGTCTAGAGGAACTGTTACTAGAGGAGGTCTGCGTACAAAAGGTATTTTGTACCCCTCCTTGAGCAACAACACAGACTCTTGGTCTGCACCCCTCTTCTCCCAGGCCTGCCAGAAGTTGTTCAGTCTGGCCCCTACCGCTGTCTGAGGACGTGGGCAGTCAGACTCTGCCATGGGAGGACTTGGCTCCTCTCCTCTTACCTCTCTTTCCCTCGGCACGAGAGCCTCCCCTGCTGGGAGCTCTGCCACGAAAGGGCGGGATAAACCTAGACGCAGGAGTCTCGATTCTGGGTCTCACAACAAAGGATGAAGAAGGAGCTCCCTTGCAAGCAGAAGAAGCCATAAGGTCATGTGTGTCCTTCTGTACAAGCGAAGCAGCAATGTCCTTAATCAGCTGTTGAGGAAACAAGGCAGCCGATAAGGGAGCAAAGAGAAGTTCCGATCTTTGACAGGGAGTAACTCCTGCTGAAAGGAAAGAGCAAAGGGTTTCTCTCTTCTTCAAGACTCCAGACGTAAAGGTGGAGGCGAGCTCATTGGAGCCATCGCGGATGGCTTTGTCCATACAAGACATAATAAGTAAGGACACATCCTGGTCAGCAGACGAGATCTTCCTGCTTAATGCTCCTAGAGACCAATCTAAAAAGTTAAAAACTTCGAAGGCCCTGAATACCCCTTTAAGGAGATGGTCAAGGTCCGAGGCGGACCAACAAATTTTAGAGCGTCTCATGGCCAGGCGACGGGGAGAGTCTACGAGGCTTGAGAAGTCACCATGGGCAGAGGCAGGGACTCCCAAGCCGAGAACTTCTCCCGTGTCATACCAGACGCTCGCTCTAGAAGCTAGTCTAGAAGGTGGGAAGGCAAAGGCCGTCTTCCCCAAACTCCTCCTGGTAACCAACCAGTCGCCTAGTAGACGTAAAGCCCTCTTAGAAGAGCGAGAAAGCACTAGCTTAGTAAAGGAAGGCTTGGCAGCAGCTAAGCCTAGCGCAAACTCAGACGGAGGCGAACGAGGAGCAGCAGTAACAAAATGATCTGGGAAAAGATCCTTAAAAACCATCATAATTTTCTTAAAATCCATGGAAGGTTGCGCAGCCTTAGGCTCTTCCACGTCTGATAAAACGTCCAAAGGATTATCAGTAGGCATGGGATCAGCAACATCCTCATCTGAAGGAACCTCGTCTGACAATTGATGAGTCTCAAGCAAGGAAGAGACCTGCCGTGGTGGCAATGCTTGACAAGCAAAGTCCACACGCAAAGGAGCATCAGTAGCAGTCAAGGACGCTGCGTCATGTAACTGCTTAAAGGACTGACCAGCAACAGCAACAGGAGCGGGAGGACGCTCGACGTCAAGACGAGACTGCCTTGACTGCCTAGACTGAGCAGTCAAAACAACCCTTGACTGCGGTGCTTGACGCTCAACGTCAAAACAAGGCAACTGAGATGGTTGGCGAACGTCCTGAACGTCAACACGAGCATGCGGTGGCGGCTGAACGTCAACAAGCGGCTGAAAGTCAACACGGGACTGCATCGAGTGAGGCTCCAAGTCACGTGACTGACGTGACTTTGTAACGTCAACAGGACGAGTAAAGGCTCGTTTGGGCGGCTGAAGGCCAGGATCTCGATCAGCGTAACGGCGAGGATCATCGTGAACCTGCTCAACGGTATACTCCTCCATAAGGGAGGCAAGCTTATTCTGCATATCCTGCAGGACAACCCATTTAGGATCAACGGGAGTCGGTACGGGTCGAGACGATGGTAACGTCTGTGACGGCAAAACATTGCCTTTACTAAGACTCTCGGAGTCTGTGTTACGCTTTCGTTTAGGCGGCGAGCAGTCTTCCGATGACTGCACAGGGTCAGAGCTGTCCCAATGGTTACAGCCAGGACGCTGGACCTGTCCTGAAGGGACTGACTTCCGCTTTAAGGGTCTAGAAACTTTGCTCCACGGTTTCTTTCGCGAGAAGCCTTCGGATGACGAGGAGAAAACCGCCTCGCTCGTCTTATGGTAGGAGCGGTCTTGACGAGACACGCCCGAAACCATAGAGGGAACGTCTGTTCGTTGGTTAGAGCCTCTCGTCCCCATAAGTCCTACGACATTACTTCTCCCTGGTGCATGGGAGCTTGCAAGAGGTCTCGGACTAGGTGAACGACAAGCACTAACAGACGAACCCTCGGTCGCAACACTAAAAACACTTTGCGCACTAATCACTTTATCCCCACGATTTTCTAATGTGGCACTCTGACACTTTAACACTTTCACATCCGCCATGAGTTGATTACGGTCCGTTGCCAAAGACTCAACTCTCTCGCCCAGCGCTTGAATGGCAAGCAACATATCCCGCATTGATGGTTCATGAGTGCTAGTAGAAGGTTCAGGCACAACTACTACAGGGGAAGGATTAGGTTCAGGGGCATGGAAGGAGGAAAAATCTAATGATCTAGAGGAACTTCTCCTCACCCTATCTCTCTCAAGCTTACGAGAATACTTATCAAACTCTAGCCAGTCGAATTCCGAAAGTACCACGCACTCATCACACCGATCTCCTAATTGGCAGGTTTTACCCCGGCAATTAGAACACACGGTATGTGGGTCGAGAGAGGCCTTTGGAAGACGTTTGTTACAATCCCTAGCATTACATTTACGAAATTTAGGAATCGGAGAAGGGTCAGCCATTTTGAAAAGTCAAAGAAAATCCAAAAACAATCCAAAGTCATCAACAATAAAATCTATCCAAAAAAGGGTTCAAGAGTTTTAATTGAAGATAAAAACACCTGCACTGCGAAAGCTCAAAACCAAAAAGAAGTACTTCACCAAGAATGACGAAAAACTCCAGGTCAACAGCGAGTAATGGAATCAACTTGTCGACAAGACCGACAGAGAAGAACTGGAGCTGTTTACATGTATATGCGGTATCTGGCCGATAGTTGGCGCTGGTGGGCACACCCGCAACCTTCATGGCGATCGCTCGCGTGTTTTTGTGTTTCTGTCGAGCCGTCCGAGACGTCAGCTATTATATATTCACCGGGTAAGTTTAATATTTAAAAATATATATTCATCGACTTAAGCATTAAATCACTAAGAAGTACATTGGCCTCTCCAGGTATCAGCATCTAATAAGAAAATTTTCTTTAAGTTAAAATCATTTTATTACATACCTAGGATTCATATGCTATACATTCAAAGGGAAAGGAGCTACTAAAAATATTATTAAAATGCTTGTTGTATTGTAAAACCATTTGTTCCTGCTGGCATGGTAAGAGGAACAGCCTCCTCTTATTCCAGCCACTAACTTTATTAATTCTATGGAAAGTCTATACTTAAAGAAATAAAAAATAACTATTATAAGTAGGAAGGCAGGCAGCTATTTGCTCAAATCTTGGGTAACTACTAATGTCAATTTTAGTTTAAAATTATTCATATCTCAATGAAACTACCAGGGGCTCATGTGCTGAATACAACATTACCCTGGAAAAAAATAACAGTACAGTAGTGTACTAAGGTAACTAAACAAGGTAAAAATTAACAATTAACTTACTTTACAGGCTGCTTTTCTAGTCCTATACAGGAAGGGAAACATACTCTCTACATATTTAAATTTCACCGCTTAAATCTAAAATCCTGGCTAAAAATCTATTCCCAGCAAAAACTGATTGTAAAAGAAATTAACCCATAACATTCTATAGCATAATATTAATGTTCTAGAATAAATAAAGCCTGAAACATGTTATTTTCATTAGTAAAATAAATTTTTGAATATACTTACCCGATGATCATGTAGCTGTCAACTCTGTTGCCCGACAGAAATCTACGGTCGGGATACGCCAGCGATCGCTATACAGGTGGGGGTGTACACAACAGCGCCATCTGTGAGTAGGTACTCAAGTACTTCTTGTCAACAAGAACTCAATTTTCTCCTCGGTCCACTGGTTCTCTATGGGGAGGAAGGGCGGGTCCTTAAATTCATGATCATCGGGTAAGTATATTCAAAAATTTATTTTACTAATGAAAATAACATTTTTCAATATTAATCTTACCCGATGATCATGTAGCTGATTCACACCCAGGGTGGTGGGTGGAGACCAGCATACATGTTAACAAAGAAGCTAAGTATCCCGTATCTTATTTTAGCCGTTATTCAAAAATAACAAACATAAAATAAATAAGTACCTGGTAAGGAAGTCGACTTGAACCATTACTCTGCTTTTTTTAAGTACGTCTTCCTTACTGAGCCTAGCGATCCTCTTAGGATGCTGAGCGACTCCTAGGTGCTGAAGTATGAAGGGCTGCAACCCATACTAAAGGACCTCATCACAACCTCTAATCTAGGCGCTTCTCAAGAAAGAATTTGACCACCCGCCAAATCAACCAGGATGCGGAAGGCTTCTTAGCCTTCCGGACAACCCAGAAATATTTCAAGAGAAAGATTAAAAAGGTTCTGGAATTAGGGAATTGTAGTGGTGGAGCCCCCACCACTACTGCACTCGTTGCTACGAATGGTCCCAGAGTGTAGCAGTTCTCGTAAAGAGACTGGACATTCTTAAGATAAAAGACGCGAACACTGATTAGCTTTTCCAAAAGGTTGCGTCGAAAATATTTTGCAGAGATCTATTTATTAAAAGGTCACGGAAGTTGTGACAGCTCTAACTTCGTGTGTCCTTACCTTCAGCCAAGCTTGGTCTTCCTCATTCAAAAGGGAATGAGCTTCTCATATTAACAGTCTGAAAATAATAGGATAAAGAATTCTCTGACATAGGCAAAGATGAATTCTTAACTGAACACCATAAAGCTTCAGACGGGCCCCGTAAAGGTTTTTAAAATAGAACTTAAGAGCTCTTACAGGACATAATACTCTTTCTAGTTCATTTCCAACCATACGATAAGTTTGGAATAACGAACGAAATTGGTCAAGGCCGAGAAGGCAGCTCGTGTTTGGCTAGAAAACCAAGATGTAGAACATGTAGCCGTTTCGGATGAAAATCCGATGTTCTTGCTGAAGGCATGAATCTCACTGACTCTTTTAGCTGTGGTTAAGCATATCAGGAAAAGAGTCTTAAAGGTGAGATCTTTCAGGGAGGCTGATTGAAGTGGTTCGAACCTGTCTAACATAAGGAATCTTAGAACCACGTCTAAATTCCAACCAGGTGTAACCAAACGACGCTCCTTCGTGGTCTCAAAAGACTTAAGGAGGTCCTGTAGATCTTTATGTTGGAAAGATCTAAGCCTCTGTGATGGAAGACTGATGCCAACATGCTTCTGTAACCCTTGAAAGTGGGAGCTGAAAGAGATCTCTCTTTCCTCAGATATAAGAGGAAGTCAGCTATATGAGTTACAGAGGTACTGGTCGAGGATACGGATACTGACTTGCACCAGTTTAGGAAGATTTCCCACTTCGATTGGTAGACTCTAAGGGTGGATGCTCTCCTTGCTCTAACAATCGCTCTGGTTGCCTCCTTCGAAAAACCTCTAGTTTTCGAGAGTCTTTCGATACTCTGAAGGCAGTGAGACGAAGAGCGTGGAGGCCTTGGAGTACCTTCTTACGCGTGGCAGAAGTAGCAGGTCCACCCTTAGGGGAAGAGTTCTGGGAACGTCTACTAGCCATCGAAGTACCTCGGTAAGTTATTCTCTCGCGGGCCAGAGGGAAGCAACTAGTGTCAACTTTGTCCCATCGTGAGAGGCGAACTTCTGCAGTACCTTGTTGACAATCTAGAACGGAGGGAATGCATATAGATCTAGATGAGACTAATCTAGTAGAAAAGCATCTAAAAGAACCACTGCTGGGTCCGGGATAGGTGAGCAAAGTATTGAGAGCCTCTTGGACATCGAGGTTGCGAAGAGATCTATGGTTGGCTGGCCCCAGGTGACCCAAAGTCTCTTGCATACATCTCTGTGGAGGGTCCAATATGTTGGAATTATTGTCCCTTCCTACTGAGACAAACTGCTAAGACATTCAAGTTGCCTTGGAAGAAATTTGTTACTAGTGAAAAGTCTAGACCTGTTGAACAGGAGAGGAGGTCACTAGCGAACTCGCACCATGTCAGAGAGTAGGTCCCTCCTTGCTAGGAGATGAACATCAAAGCAGGGAGTTGTCCGTGTTGACCTCCATTACTTTGTCTTGAAGGAGAGACCTGAAGCTTTTCCAGGTCAGACGTACTGCCAGAAGCTTCTTGCAGTTAAAATGCATTGTCCTTTGACTCGAGTTCCATAATCCCGAGCATTCCCTACCGCCTAAGGTCGCACCCCAGCCTACGTCCGATGCGTCTGAGAAGAGAACGTGGTTGGGGGTCTGAACAGTCAGGGGAAGACCCTATAAAAGGTTGAAAAAGTCCTTTCCTCAGGTTAGACCAGACTTATCTTCCGGAAACCGGGATCGAGACCGCTTCTAGCGTCTCGTCCTTTTCCAGTGAAGAGCTAGATAAAACCGAAGAGGACGGAGGTGAAGTCTTCCAAGTGACACCAATTGAACCACGGATGACAGTGTCCTAACCAGACTCATCCACAGCCTGACAGGGCCGTATTCCTTCTTCAGCATCTTCTGGATGGATAGCAGGGCTGGGGATTGATCTTCTTGTTCAGCCATGTCCTCATCAGAGGGTTCCTCATCCGAAACTGATGAGGAAACGGCAACGGAGTGGGCAACGTCTGACTCGCTGAATCCGGTCGCACTGGTGGATGCGTGACGGAGCCGGACACAAGATCATGGTACTGCTGCACAGTCTGTGAACTGTCAACCATGGGGATGCGAGGAAGTACAGCGACAACCCGAAACTGTCTAGACTGTCTGGGTAGTACAGACAACCCCTTATCGGGTAGCTGAGGTTGCCGCACTGCGTCACAACAAGTCACCCTGCTGGTTGTTGAACGTCTTCCCAGTGAAACACTGAACGTCCACAACCACCTCCGAGAGTAGCTTAACGTCAACGTGCGACTGGCAACCCACACTGGGTCGCACCGGTGGAGGAACCATCTCAACTGGCGGACGTGAGTAGGATACCTCAGCGTCAACAGGGCGTACAGTACAACCAACCGGTAGGAAGGTCGTTGGCAAGAAGGTTCTTCTCCGTAAAAAATCCTCTATCAAGGACTAAGCTTGGACTGCATGTCTTGCAACAAAGCCCAAGGTCTATGGGAGCAGGTGTGGCAACAGACGGGGTTAGCGACTGAAGCGGAACCATTTACCATCCCTGGAAGTATGTTATGCTTAAATTAAAGTCCATAGGAGGCTAAGCAGCTTAAGGCTCCTCTCCAAATGACAGAGTCCTCAAGGGAATATCAGAAGGAGGGAGAACAGCACTTTCTCATCTACAGGAACCATATCCGAGAAAAGCTAGGTTCTCTCAGTGAGGGTTTCACTGGTGCAAAAGCAGCAGACCAGAAGGCAACGTTATGAAACTGCTTGACAGTCTGTGAACTGTCAAAAACTGAACTGTCAACCACAACAGGAGCGTGAGGACATACAGCACTGGTGTATAAGTAGCAGACCAGAAGGCAACGTCATGTAACTGTTTGACAGTCTGTGAGATGGCAACAACCAAAGTTGTGTGGGGAAGCCTCAACTCCTGACTGACTAGTTTGCTGCGGGCGAGTGGCGGTAACCACAGTGAGTTGCGGAGGCTGACACACCGTGTCAAAACACGGCAGCTTGTGGTAGCTCACACACGGCAACGGAGTGCTCTGTGTGTGGGAGTCATCATACATCTGGCAGGGTTGACTGTGCATGGGTGGAGGAGCTCTCACAACAAGAGTGTGAGAGCAGAAAGCCATGCCGGGCGCACAACCGTGGGAGGTGTAGGCCCACGGGTGCATCGTCAACCTTCTCCGCAGTCGGAGTGTGGGAGCTGGCAACAACAAAAGCAGAGTGCTGGAGCGTGGGAGGGGCTGCGGTGGGTTGCGGAGCATGCTGTATGGTATGCGGAGCATGCTGTATGGTATGCGGAGCATGCTGCATGGGTTGCGGAGAAAGCCGCATAGTGCTGGAACCCGGCAGCTCTACAGCACCTTCCCACTGCTGATGCGGAAGCTCACGCATGTCAACGGATGGAGCAGCAAGAACATGCGTCTGGCAGGGTGGACTGCGCATCGGTGGTGGAGCTCTCACAGGTGGAGTGTGGGAGCAGGCAGCCGCAGTATCTGCTGAGCGCACAACCTCGGCGGGTTGTAGGTTAACAGGTGAAGTGTTAACCTTCTCAGCATGATACTCCTGCATGAATGCTGCAAGCTGAGACTGCATAGTCTGCAGCATGGACCACTAGGGTCTATGAAAGACAACAACAAACGGAGCTACTGTCCGTTGTGACTGAGGGTCTAAAACAGCTGGTGCGGCAACAGACGGAGTTACTGCCTGTTGCGGTACCACCTTGCCTCTCTTGGGAGGTGTGCAGTCGTCGGATGACTGGAGCGAGTCCGAACTGACCCAGTGGCTACACCTAGGCCGTTGGACTTGCGCGGAAGGGACCGACTTGCACTTAAAAGCTGCAAGATTTGGTCCATGGTTTCTGCGAGAAACCTCTTCCGCAGACGAGGAATAAATGGGCTCTCTCGTCTTTGTGTGGGTGGGGTGATCACGTCGGCAACGTGTGTAGATACACCCGAAACCACGGAGGGAAACGTCTGTTCGTATATCAAGCCTGTGGAACCCATAAGTCCTTCGACATTACTTCTCCCCTGGGCTTGGGAGCTTGTAAGAGGTATCGGACAAGGTGAACAACTGGCACGAACAAACGAACCCTCGAACGCAACACTGTAACACTTTGCGCATATCACTTTATCACTTTTGATTTTCTGTTTGCACTTATTTCACTGAACTCGAAACTTTAAGTGATTTGTACCTGAAACACGCAATCCTATCCTTCATTAAAAGGTAGTAATTGCGAAAACAGTTTTACAATGTAACAGAAAAACATAATGAAAGATAAAGAATTCAGTGGCTGGAAAAGAGACTAAACACTAGATCAAATAAACTACGTTTAAAATCTCTCACCGCATAAAGCCTGGGAACAAGAATAAAACTCTAGAAACGTTTTACCTTCTTCCCCTATAGCGACTAGGGAGAAGAGTAAAAAACGAGAACAACGTTACCCGCTTGAACGAAACGTTTATCCTCCTCTCTCTCCCTCCGTCTCTATCTCTCTCTCTCTCTCTCTTGACTTAGAACCTGAGAGAAGAGCCCAATTATATATCGTTAAAACATATTATTTGTTAAAGGAAAAAAACTGAAAGGTTTCCCAAATAAAAAGTTCCTTTATTAGAATTAAAACCATTTAAGCTAAGAAAGAATGAACGAAA
This sequence comes from Palaemon carinicauda, assembly GCF_036898095.1. Classification (NCBI taxonomy): domain Eukaryota; kingdom Metazoa; phylum Arthropoda; class Malacostraca; order Decapoda; family Palaemonidae; genus Palaemon; species Palaemon carinicauda. Next base: position 17,610,493 of record NC_090740.1, on the reverse strand, counting down.
CGCTAGAATCGGTTTACTCTTACTGCAACGTGAAACCGTGAAATACTCTCTCTCTATCGTAACGATAGAGCGCATGTTGAACGTTCTGAACGTCAACAACTGCGGAGACTAAACTAAACGTTAGTTCATCTTTGAAAACAGTACGAGACTATCAAAGAAATTCTTTCAAAAACATTAAAATTAAAATAGCATAAATTCTTAACAGGAAATACGATATGACGGGCTCAATGTTAATTAACTTCGGTTCCAAGTAAGGACCGCCTACTATTAGGAAAGGTCGCATATAAACAAACATAAAAATTAATTTTTATAAGTTTATAATAAATGGAAAGTTAATCGAAGAGGCCTATAAATGGCGGAGAGATATAAAATAAATCTATAACTTTGTTAGGCAAAATTACCAAAAACCTAAACACACTTCCGTCTAAGGGAAGGGTCGGTCATTAAAAGTGAAAGAGAGTCTATACTCTCTTCGACACCAACACTTCCGTCTAAGGGAAGGGTCGGCCATTTAAAAGTGAAAGAGAGTCCATACTCTCTTCGTCACCATAATTAAATCTATCCAAAACGAGTTCAAGTTTTGAAATGAAGATAAAACCCCTGCATAGCGAAAGCTCAAAACTGGAATAGTGTACTTCACCAAAAAGTTGTGAAAACAAATCCAGTTAGGGACGGCGTATTAGTAGGTCTTGCCGGTGGCACGACAGAGGAAAAATTGAGTTCTTGTTGACAAGAAGTACTTGAGTACCTACTCACAGATGGCGCTGTTGTGTACACCCCCACCTGTATAGCGATCGCTGGCGTATCCCGACCGTAGATTTCTGTCGGGCAACAGAGTTGACAGCTACATGATCATCGGGTAAGATTAATATTGAAAACACAAAAATTTATTCACTCCAAAATGACTAACAAAACAAACTTCACTTGTATATACCTTCAATTATTAAAGTAAAATAAATTACAGCCAAGTAAATGAAACTATTTCAAAATAACCAATGCTGCCATTACTGATATAAAGGACCAACATTCATCAAAATTAAACCACCTCTTGAATATTATTATGCAAAAACTGAAAGAAGTACTATTGGGTTGCAACTAGAATTTTATCCAAGGATAGGTTCCTTGCAAAACTAAGAAAAGTACCTATCCCTCTGGCATCATGAGCCTTAACTTTTAAATAAGGTAAATATGTTTCATTCAACTAACTGTGAGCAAAACCCAGTTGTTTTTTCAAGAAGATTGACATGGCATTCGTAAGAAGAGGTCTGACAGGTTTACATCCAACTGCAACAAAAGATTCCTAATAGTTTTTACAAGTAAAATATCAAAGCTCTAGCATGACAAAGCAAATTTTCCTCAGTCACATCACAAAATCTCTTTGGAAGAAGGAATGAGAAAGGAAAAAAGTTAAAATCTTGACTCTAAATTCATTGTGAGGACTGAAGTTTGGTAACAATGGAAGTAAAGCACCCTAAGAAGAGAATTCTAAAAGAACTGAGACACCATGGAACTCACTACCCTATAGGCATTATTGGACCTAGAGGCTCAAATTTCATCCAACACATCACTCTCTTCCAAAAACTGAATTGCAACCCATGTATGATACCTCCACTGAACTGCCTGAAGAATCTTATCAAAAGACAAGATCACTTCATTACCTTACTACATGTACTAAATTTAGTAATAAAAGTAGAGCACTACATAACACCAGGTCCAACACTGAAGATTATCTCTAAGTTTCTCAAATAGAGTGGAGCAAACACTGAGGGCTACCCCTAGGGACATATAGCAAAGCCAGGTTCTAAGCAAATATCAAATAGCCAACACTCCTATTCCCCAGCATCCTGAAAGGCAATGGCCAGAGAGACTAACCTACTCCAGCTGTCAGTGAACACACAAAATCATCTTTCCTCAATAAGCAAAACAAAATAATAAATTTTTATAGTAATTTCTATTTTTCTTAAATATAGAAACCTTTTGTCCTTTAAAATAGGAAATGTCTTCAGCACGGCTGGAATGGCCTTTGAATTCATTAATGAGGTAGTTAAGGACTCATTCTTCTGTTAAAGATGATTAACTTTTAGCTCAGAACTGAGAGGGGTGGTTATTTTTCCCTTTGACCTGCCCAGCACTGAGAGGGGTAGTTATTTTTCACTTTTGACCTACTCAGAACTGAGAGGGGTGGTTATTTTTCACTTTTGACCTGCTCAGAACTGAGAGGGGTAGTTATCTTTCACTTTTGTCCTGCTCAGAACTGAGAGGGGTGGTTATTTTTCACTTTTGACCTGCTCAGAACTGAGAGGGGTAGTTATCTTTCACTTTTGTCTTGCTCAGAACTGAGAGGGGTGGTTATTTTTCACTTTTGACCTGTTCAGAACTGAGAGGGGTGGTTGAATTGAATAGTTTAACTTTTAAGTGTAGGAGATACAGTAACAGAAACATAGAAACATTATGCTAATAATGATACAAGCATCAAAACTTGCACTTTTATTCTCAAGTCATACTAATCAGATCTGGCCGATTGGCCATTTTTCAAGATGGGCACCAAATTAGCCACCCAAGTTGACATTTTGCTTAGAAATACTTGCAGTTGTCCGAGTTACATGAACTAGATATGAATTCCCATGTTTTTAGAGCTACTAAAGTAGATTTCAATGTTTATAAAGCAAAATGACACATATTCTTAAAGATTTTATTGTTTATAAAGCAAAGTTACATATTTTTCAAGATTTTATTGTAAAGTATATTTTTTTCAAAATGGCCACCAGACTGTCTGGTTTTTTGTAAGCTTTGCACTACATTGTTCAAGCTCATGAAAAAGGCATACCATGATTACAACTCTGAAGAGTGGCATATCATATAGATCCTTTGAGGATTGCTGTAATAAATAGTGAAAATAGAGCCTGCAGTTCCAGTTCTGGAATCTGGTGCTGGACATGGAGCTCACATTTTTCATCCTGATTAGCTCTTTCACAGGTGACTTCAACTTTTTACTGGTGACTTACTTCTTTGCGAATAACAATGTCAATTATGCGCAATGGGTTCCAATTTACCTGAGATATGATGCCACTTGATCAATAACATCCAGATATGAGTATTAAGTTTTAGACAGGGAACTTCTCGTCCAGAAGTCTACGAGAATTCTCTGGCCTAGCAATCGATCAAGCACACGAACAATATGCCGCAGTGATCAAAGGTGATGGAAGAGCAATTGAGTTGACAGAAGATGCATCAGCACTTCGTAGGTGGATGGTTGCTGGACCCGAAGTTATTGGTCTAGTAGCTAAATACGAAGCCCTGTTTAATATGAAAGATGACCCCTACACCAGTACCCAGGTATCTTTCTTAAAAAAGGTAAAATTACTCTCTGTAGTGATGCAGGAGATGGACAAACCATTCCAAGAGGAATCACCCTAACTTGCTGGTGCTGGACACGAAGAACATTAAGGGCCCAATTCTAGCCAAAATGGTAGCTTTACATCACTAAAAGGTCAAATCATTCAAGGGCTACAGAATGAAGGTGACAGTCCTTTCTATAATACTATCAAGAAAACCCCTGTTTCTTTCTACATACAAGAATAGGTCGAGATAATTTCAAAGGAAAACGTGCTCAAAGACGACTGTCAATTATTCTTACAACTGTTCATCTGCCAGAACAGGCAGTGTGACTTGCAAGAATTCTTCAAGCACAAGAATTGGTCACACCATACATCTCCCAGTGACAGTAGCAAGCTTAAAACATGTCAGAAATCAAAGTTGGTTGAAATTACTGTATTGAAGTGCAAATGAACATTATTATCTGTTTGGGAAATGGTCCCTGCAATTTGCAGCGCTTCACATAAACCTAGTCAGAGCTTAATACAATTCAAGTTATGAAAAGTTTACTGTACAGTACTTGCTATCTGCAAGACTGCCAATATGGATAAAAGCAAATGTTGACAGATAAATACTAGCACTATTGCATGGAAACCATACATTCATCACCTAAATATACAAAAGGTATGAAAAGACTGTAAAAATTGATTATGAAAAAATAAATCAAAACAGTACATGGGTAAGTTAATGGAACAAATAATGTCTATTTTCCAGTGGAAGCAATGGTATGGGAAATAAAAGTTAATGATGAGTATCTTTGGATTACAGTGTTGTATGTATCACACTATGTACTGTGTGGGAATATACAGTATGAGTGACAGAAGTATAAATGAAACAATCATTATAAATCTTTAAATAAACCATGTCTTGCAAGTATAAAGTCAATATGCTACCCAAGCATTAAATTCATTCATCTAGCAGGCACAATCAATAAGAAAAAAATCAATATTCCTTCAACTTACCCTCTACTTTTACTTTTGAAGCCCATTTGCTGGGAGACAAAATGTATATACTTCCTCTCCTCTGATGTGAGGGACGAAGGCAGCTCCAATTCTATAAAAGATTTTTTGAAATAACATTATTTTTCATACTACAACACATATCCAACTTTCATTGTGCTATATACTTTGAAATTGCAGCTTTGGTACAAATTAAAATTTGTCGGGGATACTGATTTAAAAAGTACCAATAAGGGATACTGATTTAAAAAGTACCAATAACATACCTTTCTGTTCATCATTTGAAAGTTTCTTGAGAGCAAGTGCAATTGTTATCTTCAGCTCCTCACTCACTTTTGCTTCATTGAAGCGTGTGTTGGGGCCACGCCGACGGCCCATCTTTTCCTGTTGGGAAAAAAGAGAGACAAACTGTCTTAATCAATCACTTAACCACAGTTTTAGAAATAAAAAGTTTTATGGATTGCAAACCTTTGCCAAATCATTAGCTACATACAGTATTTATTTTGGCATGTTGATACAAATTATAAAAATATATCTAGTAAAGGGTAAGTGATATGCTCATCAAATATGATATGCCATTTCTATATAAGGCCTGCTAAGCATAAAAAGAGGCTTTCCCTTCTAGTGTACTGTATACGGATTCTTATAACTCTTAAGAGTGGATAACATAGACTGAAATGAAAAGTTAAAAAGGATGAATAACAGAAATTAAAAGATGATTTAAAAAGGAAATATTCTGTGAGTGAGTGTGCGTGTCAAAAATGAAAAGTATTTTGAATATGAAAGGCTTTGGAGTAGAAAATAGAATGCTCTTGATATGATAAAATTTATATTTGAAGTTTGTCTTCTTACAGAAAGAGGCATTTTTGGAGATGAATCATAACAAGAGATGCAGATTATTACTACAATTATTATTACTATTATTATTATTATTATTATTATTATTATTATTATTAAAAGTACTGTAGGAGATTTAACACCACATGAGTCAAGCGCAACTCTTACAAAGCTTGCCTGAATAAATTCAGGAGGGAAAAATGATATTTTGATTATAAAATAAATTTTTGAATATACTTACCCGGTGAATATATAATAGCTGACGTCTCCGACGGCTCGACAGAATTCAAAAACTCGCGAGCGATCGCCATGAAGGTAGCGGGTGTGCCCACCAGCGCCAACTATCGGCCAGATACCGCATATACATGTAAACAGCTCCAGTTCTTCTCATCCCGCTGTGTCTCTATCGGGGAGGAAGGGGGGGCCTTTAATTTATATATTCACCGGGTAAGTATATTCAAAAATTTATTTTATAATCAAAATATAATTTTTAAATATTAAACTTAGCCAGTGAATATATAATAGCTGATTCACACCCATGGTGGTGGGTAGAGACCAGAATTAATACAGTTTACGGCGTATATGCTTAGAGTTTTTGACAGTTATATCATAACCAAACCCAAATAAATATAGGTACCTGGTAAGGAAGCTGACTCTAACGATTACTCTGCCTTGTTAGTCCGCTTTCCTCACGAAGCCCAGCCATCCTCTTAGGATGCTGAAAGACTCCCAGGAGCTGAAGTATCTAGGGCGACAACCCATACAACAGGACCTCATCAAAACCCTTAATCTGGGCACTCTCAAGAAATGACATTTGACCACCCGCCAAATCAAAAAGGATGCGAAAGGCTTCTTAGCCTTCCGTACAACCCAATTAAAAAACATTTCAAGAGAAGATTAAAAGGATATTGGAATTAAGGGAATGTAGTGGTAGAACCCTTACCCACTACTGCACTCGCTGTAACGAATGGACCCAGTGTGTAGCAGTCCTCATAAAGACTCTGGACATCTTTTAAGTAAAATGACGCGAATACCTACTTGCTTCTCCAAACGGTCGCGTCCATAATACTTCGCAGAGATATGTTTTGCTTAAAGGCCACAGAAGTTGCTATAGCTCTTACTTCGTGCGTCTTAACCTTAAGCAAGCAACGCTCTTTTTCACTCAAGTGAGAATGAGCCTCTCGGATTAAAAATCTAATAAAATATGACAAAGCATTCTTTGACATAAGCAATGAAGGCTTCTTAACTGAGCACCACAAGGCCTCAGATCCACCTCGTAAGGATTTAGTCCGAGCTAAATAAAACTTCAGAGCTTCAGAGCTCTAACTGGACACAGCACTCTTTCAAGCTCGTTGCCTACGATCTCTGACAGGCAAGGTATATCAAATGACTTAGGCCAAGGACGAGAAGGCAGTTCATTTTTGGCCAAGAAAACCAAGCTGAAGTGAACATGTGGCTTTATCTGTAGAAAAGCCGATGTTCCTACTGAAGGCATGGATCTCACTGACCCTTTTAGCCGAAGCCAAGCACACTAAGAAAAGCGTCTTGAGGGTGAGATCCTTCAGGGAGGCTGAATGTAATGGCTCAAACCTGTCGGACATTAGGAACCTTAGGACCACGTCTAAGTTCCATCCAGGAGTTGCCATACGACGCTCCTTAGAGGTCTCGAAGGACTTAAGGAGATCTTGGAGATCTTGATTATTGGACAGATCTAAGCCTCTATGTCTGAACACAGACGCCAACATGCTCCTGTAGCCCTTAATAGTGGGCGCTGAGAGGGAGCGAACATTTCTCAGATGTAGGAGAAAGTCTGCAATTTGGGCTACAGAGGTACTGGAAGAGGAAATGGATGATGACTTGCACCAGTCTCTAAAGACTTCCCACTTCGACTGATAGACCTTGATGGTAGATGCTCTCCTAGCTCTCGCAATCGTTCTGGCTGCCTCCTTCGAAAATCCTCTAGCTCTTGAGAGTCTTTCGATAGTCTGAAGGCAGTCAGACGAAGCGCGGGGAGGCTTTGCTGAAGACTCCTTTTGTGGCTGCCGTAAGAGATCCATCCTTAAAGGTAGACTCCTTGGAATGTCTACCAGCCATTGAAGTACCTCTGTTACTCACTCTCTCGCGGGCCAGAGTGGAGCAACCAATGTCAACCTGGTCCCTTCGTGAGAGGTGAACTTCTGCAGCACCTTGTCTAGGACCTTGAAAGGTGGAAAGGCATAAACGTCCAGGTGAGACCAGTCCAGCAGGAAAGCGTCTATGTGAGCTGCCTCTGGATCTGGAACTGGAAAGCAGTAAGTCGAGAGCCTCTTTGTCAGAGAGAGTGGCAAAAAGATCTATGGTGGGTAGACCCCATGTCATCCATAGCTTCTCGCACACAGTCTTATGCAACGTCCACTCCATGGAGAAGACTTGTCCTCTTCTGCTGAGGCCGTCCGCCAAGACATTCATTTCTGCACAAATCTCGCCAAAGGAGAGATGTTACTGCCTTAAAAGGAGTTCCTTTTGATCCGTGGATCAAAGAACCGAACCTTCCAGACTGTCCAGTGGAGCTTCCTAACCCAAATCCGCTGCATCTGAAAACAACACATGGTTTGGGTTCTTGATCGCAAGAGAAAGACCTTCTCGAAGTCTGATGTTGCTGTCCCACCAAGTCAGACATGTCTAGACTGAGTTGGAGATTGGGAAAGAGATACTCACTAAGCCCTTCTCCTTGTTCCAATGTTTAGGTGAAATAGGAAAGGGCATAGGTTGAGTCTCCCCAGAGAGTGAACTACTCCAGCGATGAAAAGAGTTCCCACGAGGCTAGTTCAAACTCTTACAGAGCAACTGTTTTTAACAGAGCTTGTTCCATTCTTGCGGGAGACGAAAAGGGTCGAAAAATCATACACAGTATCTCCATTCCCAAAAAAAGAATAGTCTGGGATGGGATACTGTAAGTTACGACTTCTCTACGTTCACTATGAGACCTAGCTCCTTGGTTAGGTCTAATGTCCATTAGAGGCTCTCCAGACAGCGATATAATGACGAACGCCCTGATTAGTCAGTCGTCAAAATAAAGGGAGGCTCTGAATCCTCAAAAAATGTAGAAAGCTTGCTACATTTTGCAAGGGCCTTGTAAAAACAAGAGGAGCAGGAATGAGGTCGGAGTACAGTGCTCGACAGTGGTACATTACTTTTCCGTCCACAAACCTCAGATGTAGTTGAAAGTTTGGATGAATCGGGATGTGGAAGTATGCATCCTGAAGGTCGAGAGAGACCATCTAGTCGCCTTCCATTAATGCTGTCAAGACAGCTTGGTAGACTTCATCGTGAAGTTTGTCTTGACAATGAACACATTGAGCGCACTTGCATCTTACGTACTCCTGCAGTGAACGTGGCTGCCAGATCATTGGAGCCATCCCTGATAGTCTTGTTCCTGCAGAGAACGTGGCTGTCAGATTATTGGAGCCATCCCTGATAGCCTTGTTTATGCATGACATAATTGTACAGCAAAACTTCAAACGCTCGAAAAAACTCCAAACAGGAGATGGTCTAGCTCTGAAGCCGACCATAAAAACTTGGAGCGTCTCATGGCCAGGCGCCAGGGAGAGTCTATGAGGTTTGAGAAGTCTATCTGGGCAGAAGCAGGAACTCCTAAGCCGAGAACTTCTCCCGTGTCATACCAGACGCTCGCTCTATAAGCCAGTTTAAAAGTAGGGAAAGCAAAGGCTGTCTCCCCCAAACTCCTCCTGGTGATCAACCAGTCGCCTAGCAAACGTAAAGCTCTCTTAGAAGAGCGAGAGAGCACTAGCTTAGAAAAACAACGGCTTCGAAGTAGCTAGGCCTAGTGTAAACTCTGACGTTTAGGCGAACGAGGAGCAGCAGTTACAAAATGATCCGGACAAAGATCCTTAAAAATCAGCATGATTTATTTAAAGTCCATAGAGGGCTGAGCAGCTTTAGGCTCCTCTCCGTCTGACAGAGTCCCCAAGGGAATATCAGTAGGAGGGGGATCAGCAACTTCCTCATCTGAAGGAACCTCGTCCGACAATTGCCGAGTCTCAAGCAAGGGAGAGACCTGCCGTGGTGGCAATGCTTGACAAGCAGAGTCCACACGCAAAGGAGCATCAGTAGCAGTCAAGGACGCTACGTCATGTAACTGCTTAAAGGACTGACCAGCAACAACAACAGGTGCGGGAGGACGCTCGACGTCAACTCGAGACTGCCTTGACTGCCTAGACTGAGCAGTCAAAACAACTCTTGACTGCGGTGCTTGACGCTCAACGTCAAAACAAGTCAACTTCGCTGGTTGGCGAACGTCCTGAACGTCAACAAGAGCATGCGGCAGAGGCTGAACGTCCACAAGCGGCTGAAAGTCAACACGGGACTGCATCGAGTGAGGCTCTACAAAACGTGACTGACGTGACTTTGTAACGTCAACGTCAACAGGACGAGCAAAGGCTCGTTTGGGCGGCTGACGGCCAGGATCTCGATCAGCTAAGCGGCGAGGATCATCGTGAACCTGCTCAGCAGAATAGTCCTCCATAAGAGAGGCAAGCTTATTCTGCATGTCTTGCAGTACAACCCATTTAGGATCAACGGGAATGGGTGCGGTAAGAGACGAGGGTAACGTCTGTGACTGCAAAACCTTGCCTACACTAAGACTCTCGGAGCCTGTGTAACCTTCTGTTTAGGCGTCGAGCAGTCTTCCGATGACTGCACAGGGTCAGAGCTGTCCCAATGGCTACAACCAGGACGCTGGACCTGTCCTGAAGGAACTGACTTTCGCTTTAAGGGTCTCGAAACCTTGCTCCACGGTTTCTTACGCGATAAGCCTTCGGATGACGAGGAGAAAACCGTCTCGCTCGTCTTATGGTAGGGGCGGTCTTGACGAGACACGCCTGAAACCATAGAGGGAACGTCTGTTCGTTGGTTAAAGTCTCTCGAACCCATAAGTCCTACGACATTACTTCTCCCTGGGGCATGGGAGCTTGCAAGAGGTCTCGGACTAGGCGAACGACAGGCACGAACAGACGAACCCTCTGTCGCAACACTGATAACACTTTGCGCAATTATCACTTTATCACTACAATTTTCTGTTTTTGCACTTACTTCACTGAAATCGAATTTTTCAATAATTTCACATTAGGCATGAATAAAAACTGATTTCTACCTGAAGCACGCAATTCTCCCCTACATCAAAAGGTTATAATTGCGAAATAAGTCGTATAATGTAAGCACATTAATACAAGCAAAAAAACAGTAAACATATATATCGAATAAAACGGAAATATATAAAGTTAAAAGGATCAGTGACTGGGGAGGAGACTAAACACTAGTTCATTAAAAACTACGTTTTCAATCTCTCACCGTACAGTGCCTTGGGACGAGAATAAAAACTAAAACGTTTTATTCTTTCTCCCCGTACAGAGACTTGGGACGAGAGTAAAAAACTGACTCGAGAACAACGTTACTCGCTTGGGACGAGAATAAAGATCAGAACGTTCTCTCTTCCTCTCTCTCTCTCTCTCTCTCTTGATTTCACACAGAAGAGAAAAGCCCACTTACCCTTCGTCAATAAACAGGTTATTTGACCAAAGGAAAAAAACTGAAAGGACTAAGAAATTGAAAATTAACAAGTTCCTTTAAATTAGTATTTAAAACATTTCAGTTTAAAAGAAGAATGAACAAAACGTCAGAATCGATTTACTCTTTCTGCAAAGTGAAACCGTGATTCTCTCTTTCTCTATCGTAACGATAGAGCGCAAACTGCGTAGCATAAATAAACCAAACGTTAGTTCATCTTTGAAACAGCACGAAGACTATTCAAAGAAAATCTTTCATAAAATATCTACTAAAAAATATTCATTTAATAACTCTTACAGAGCAAATGATTTAAACTTAACGAAAATAAAAGTTGAAAGGGCTCAACGTTGTTTAACTTCGGTTTCCAAGTTAGGACCGCCTACTCTCGGATTAGGGGAGGAATAGGTAAGGCCGCATATAAACAAATCATTAAAATTTATCTTGATGTTTATTATAAATGGAAAGCTAATCGAAGAGGCCTAATAAAGGCGGGTGAGATATAAAATATATAGAGGAAAATCTATAATTAACAACAACAATTTATAACGTGATAAGATAATTGCTAAAAGCCTAAAACACACTTCCGTACACTAAGGGAAGGGTCGGCCATTTTTACTCTATGGAAAAAAAACAGGGATAAAAGCAAGGGCAATACACTTTTACTCTCCTTTCAAAAGCATTTCTTTTGAGGATAGTATTGAATAATCCAACACGGCGAAAGCAATAAAACCAAAACCAAGTACTTCACCAATTCAGTAGAAAACTCGAGGTCATAATAGCGAGTGGAATCGACTTGTCGATGGAACCGACAGAGAAGAACTGGAGCTGTTTACATGTATATGCGGTATCTGGCCGATAGTTGGCGCTGGTGGGCACACCCGCTACCTTCATGGCGATCGCTCGCGAGTTTTTGAATTCTGTCGAGCCGTCGGAGACGTCAGCTATTATATATTCACCGGCTAAGTTTAATATTTAAAAATTTTATATATAGGACACATACAGTATTCTAATAGAAAGATATATATGTATGGTAAATATGACACATTTTAAAAGTAATAAGACTAATTTGAAAGTAATTTGTATTTTTCCTAGCTATACAACCTTGAGATCTTCACTACGGATGCTGGAACAAACTTTTATGTAAGGTATAACAACCTGCCACTAGTTATCAGGGCAGTAATGGGGGGGTAGACCAGCCACCCCACTCACCAAGAGTATCATGTCTCCTTTTGATAGCAGGCAGGCCTTTCTAGGGGGACAGGAGCTGGGGGGCTAAGGATGAGTAAGAGTTCAAGCTTTATATAGTTAGGAAAACTCAAAGTTACTTTCAAATTTGTCATTTGTTCCAACACACAATACAAACCCTTTCGCTCTACACCAAGGAGACTCCTCCTGAGGAGGATGGAAGTTCTAACCCAACTGGGTGTGATTTTGACAAGGGGTGTGATTCTAAGCTTCATGCCAGCGTAATAGAGGCACCCTGGCCTCTCGTGAACTCTTAAATAAGTACGTCAGCTGATGGCTTGGGCAATCAGTGTGAATGTGTGAGAACTACGCACTGTGATTTGACCTGGTAAGAATTATTGTAGTACACTAAGCTTACTCAACATGGGCATTGCCCGACTCCCTTTTGCAGGAAGGACGGGGTCATAACAAATACAGTAACATATTTCAGGCTACACAAGGGAAATGGGTATACCTGCAGTCGTAGTTAAGTTAGCTGGCAGAATTGCCCAGATGTTCTACCCCACAAGAGAGGACAATGAAGCACGAAAAAGGCCAGTCATTCTGTCCATTCATCCCATACTAACACCAGGTAACGTCTGCCCTCAACCAACAGCTACTTGTCCCGTAAGGGAGTTGTGGTAGCTTACACTACTTGTTGTGTTGCCACTACAGAACCTATAGAGTATACAGGCTACTGTGGGGTATGTCTTACAGGTAATTGGCTGTAAAGGTGTTCTGGCAATACCCGAGACCCGCCTAAAGAACCTAAACCACAGAGAAGTTTCATTTTAATGTTAGGGACACACTCATGGCCCTAATGTAGAGAAGTCTGGGTCTATGTTCATAATGAGGAGTCACGGTACGAAGCCCGGACGGTGACCCGGTGAATCCTACTAGAATGACAAATTCGGAGATAATTTTTATTTTTCCTAACCATACAAACCTTAGCTATTTACATAGGGGGGTTTACTTTCGGCGTAGCTGAAATGACAAGCCATTAGATTTTAACGAGGGTTAAACTACCCCCGCGCTAGTTAGCATGGGGGTGGGGGAGGGGTAGCTAGCTACCCCTCCCCCCCCTACACACCGGTGAGCTGCCTCACTTCACTTAGAGGTAGGACTTGTCTTGGGGGACAGGGCTGGCGGGCAAATATGTGTAAATAGCTAAGGTTTGTATGGTTACGAAAAATACAAATTATCTCCGAATTTGTCATTTGTTCCGTAACCGAAATACAAACCACACTATTTACATAGGGTGACTTAACCTTAGGCAGGGTGGAAAGTCCTCAGCCTTACTGGCTTTGGCTTACCCGGGGACTCAGAATCCGAGTGAGCAGCACTCGAGAAAAAGTCCCTGCACCTCGCAAGTTTCTTGCTACGCAAGAAACGTGTGGTCTACATAAGTTGTGTGTGGAGAAATGAAGTGTGACTCGTCCTAGGAAGTTAACCTGAAGTCCTTTATATGGAATTCTAGGCTAGGACGTCCCAATACCACCTCGTCAGGGTAAGGGGGACGTGACAGTATACTAGGAACACATGGAAGCATGGTTTACCTGCAGAGGTTTGAGGTCAGCTCTCACGAGGTAGGGGAGAACGTGGTCAGGGTGGCAAACCCTCCGGACCATCCAAGCAATGAGAGGCTCCAGGTAGGAGGAAGACCTCCACTTTCAGGATCGTTGGACCTTCGATCCCTGGGCGCACAGCCTAATCAAGAATGGACTAGGATGGAAAAGGAACAGATCTCCACCTTCATTTCCTCAATTCTTCCAACACTCCACCCCCTTACTGGAAGAATGTACCTTAGAACTCTTAAACAAAAAGGTTATAAGGAAAGCAAAGTCCATCAAATTCCAGGGAAGGCTGTTTTGTGTTCCCAAGAAGGACTCGGACAAACTCAAGAGTTATTTTAGACTTGTCTCCACTCAAGTTCATTGAGAACAACAAGTTCCGGATACTAACCCTACAACACATAAGGACCCTGTTACCAAAAGGGGCGTACACAGTCTCAATAGACCTGGCAGATGCTTACTGGCACCTTCCAGTCATTCACCCCCTCTCCTCCTACCTAGGATTCAAGCTACAGAAGACAAAGTATGTCTTCAGAGCCATGCCCTTTGGACTAAACATAGCCCCAACGATCTTCACGAAACTTGTGGACGCAGTCGTACAACAGCTACATTTATAAGGCGTTAAGGTAGCTGCATACCTGGACGACTGGCTGGTGTGGGCAGCATCCAAGACTGCTTGTCTGCAGGCAGCCACAAAAGTGATCCAGTTCCTGGAACATATAGGCTTCAAGATCAACTACAAGAAGTCTCGCCTCTCTCCAGCTCAAGAGTTTCAATGGTTGGGAATCCATTCGAACTTTCAGTCACACCACCTCTCCATTCCACCAAAAAAGAGGAGAGAGATCGCGGGTTCTGTCAAGAAACTACTGAAATCCAACAGGATCCCAAGATGCCAACAGGAAAGAGTACTGGGCTCTCTCCAGTTTGCAGCAGTAACAGACCCTGTGCTAAGACCAGAGCTGAAAGATACGTCAGGAGTCTGGAGAAGATACGCATCAAACGCTCGAAGAGATCAACAGAGACCGACACCGACCTTACTACGATCACTTCTGAGGCCATGGTCGAAGGTCAAGAGCCTAGCAAGGACTATTCCCTTACAACCACCTCAACCATCGGTAGTTATCCACGCGGATGCTTCGACGGAAGGATGGGGAGGTCATTCCCATCAAAGGAAAGCTCAAGGGACCTGGTCATCCTTGTTCAAGACCTTTCACATCAACATCTTAGAGGCCATGGCAGTCCTCCTGACGTTGAAGAAGCTATCCCCTCACAGATCAGCCCACATCAAGCTGGTCTTGGACAGCGAAGTGATAGCGAGATGTCTGAACCGACAAGGCTCGAGATCGCCCTACATCAACCACGTGATATTGGCCATTTTTCGCTTGGCAAGAAAGAAAAGATGGCACTTATCAGCAGTCCACCTACAAGGGTTACGCAATGTGACGGCGGACGCTCTATCCAGGCGAAGGCTGATAGAGTCAGAATGGTCCCTAGATGCAGACTCATTCTCCTTCATCTTGGAAAAAGTCCCAGAACTGCAGATCGACCTCTTCGCAACGAGCGACAACAAGAAACTACCTCGATACGTAGCCCCATACGAGGACCCTCGGGCGAAAGCGACGGACGCCATGTCCATCGATTGGAACAGATGGACTCGCATCTATCTGTTCCCGCCAACAAATCTCCTGCTGAAGGTCCTCAACAAGCTGAGATCCTTCAAAGGGACAGCAGCAGTGGTGGCCCCCAAGTGGCCCAAGAGCAATTGGTTCCCTCTGGTGATAGAACTGAAGCTGATGCTGTTTCCTCTACCGAATCTAGTTCTATCCCAACTGGTTCAGAAGTCGACTGTCTTCGCTTCATCACTGAGAACCCAAAACCTTCATCTCATGATTTTCTCGCCTTAGCAGTCAAGAAAAGATTTGGGATCTCGAAAGACAGTATCGACTTTATAGATGAATACAAGTCAAAATCAACCAGAAGACAATATGAAATGTCTTGGAAGAAGTGGGTCTCTTTTGTTAAAGCAAAAAAAGCCGACGGAAATCTCGATAGACTTCTGCCTGTCCTTCTTCATCCACCCTCACAAACAAGGCTTGGCTTCCACCACGATAACTATGTGTAACTCAGCTTTGACTAGACCTCTTCTATACGCCTTCCAGGTGGACCTGTCGAACAAAATCTTCAACAAGATTCCGAAGGCTTGCGCTATACTTAAACCAGCAGCCCCTCCGAAGCACATTTCATGGTCTTTGGACAAAGTCTTGCACTATGCTTCGAACTTGAACAACGAAGATTCCTCCCTATTTTTTGTTTGCTATAGCCTCAGGGGCTAGAGTTAGTGAAATAATAGCCCTATCAAGAGACAAGGGCCATATTCAATTCACAGAAGAGGGAGAACTGAATCTTTTTCCCGATCCTACCTTTCTCGCCAAAAACGAGCTACCCACCAAAAGGTGGGGTCCTTGGAGAATCTGCCCTCTGGAGGAAGATGTCTCTCTATGTCCAGTAGAGTGTCTAAAGGTCTATCTTCGAAGAACTTCAGACTTCAAGGGAGGACAGCTCTTCATAGGCGAAACCTCAGGATCAAACTTATCCCTGAAACAACTGAGGGCGAAGCTCACCTATTTTATTCACAGAGCGGATCCTGACAGTACACCCGCAGGTCATGATCAGAGAAAAATTGCTTCCTCGCTGAACTTTTTTCAGTATATGGACTTTGATAGACTCCGCTCATACACAGGTTGGAAATCCTCTAGAGTCTTTTACAAACATTATGCGAAGCAAGTGCATGAGATAAAGCACTATGTGGTGGCGGCAGGTAGTGTTATAAAACCTGTCGTCTAGTACTGCGATGAACAGTGAACTGTTTGGGACTTTACAGTTATGGGTGAAAAGGTGTTAACATTTTAAGTGTAATACCTTTTATTAAGGGTCACCCTGGTGCCCCTGGGACTGTTCTTTATAGGTGCAGAATCAAACCAATAACACCAGTGCTGTGTGTACATTTGTACGCAGTGTTTAAACTAATCCAACATCTACAGTGAAATTATCTCAATAATTTTACAATAATTTAGAGTGGCCATGTTTTAATATATATTTCTTCCCTTACAGGTGATAAATATATATGTACCTTTAGATTGTAAGTTGTGGAGGATATGATTCTATTTTAATATATTCGTTGTTGTATTTATGTTGTCTATACAAATAAATATAAAAAATGTATTTGCATCTTATTCGCCCAATAAGTAGCTGAATAAAACTAGCCAGAGTCCTTCAATTATTTTTTTCCTAAAATAATATAAAACACTTGAATCTGATATGTGTGTTAACATACTTATGGTAAATTAATTCCATTTGTTCCTACAATATACAAACCTTCTCGCTTCTATAGTCAGAGTTGACAGTTTCCCTGCAGGGGGCAGGAAGGCCTAAGCTCGTTCCAAGCATAGCAGATATGATGAATAACGGTAGCATCATATATCTATGCGGTCTGGGTGACCATGTAGAAGTTGACTCGAGGTTAAGGCACTTATACAAACCCTCAGATATAGTATTTTTAAGTAATTCTCTGGTAAACTTCCATCAGGACGACATGGCTGAGCCCAAAGAATGAATTTTGAAGCAAAGCGAAAAATCTATTTTTGGGTGAGATAGCCATGTCGTCCTGATGGACCCGCCCTCCTTTTCAAAGAAAAGGAATACAGTATACATATGTAACAATCCCCACCCGAAACTACTCTATCTGTAGCCATCCATGCTTAATTGCAACAAGGAATGAGTTGCAATGCGTGGCGCTGTAGTAGTACGGGAAGGGGATCCACCCAGTAACCTTGATGACGGCTCCCCTTCATTTTCGCCACTTTTTCCCCCTCAGAGCGAAAACTCTATTCGGGGTGAAGATTGCCATGTGTCGTATCAAGAAATACGTCCCGTGATATTATGCAATATCCTTAAGAATTTTCTTAAGGATACTCGCACAAGGAGTTAGAATTCTGGACACCTATGGTCAATTCTCTGGGAGTATCACTGTAGCTAAATATCCCTTAGAAATCTGCCTAAAGGAACCTTCCATCAGGACAACATGGCTATCTCACCCAAAAATAGATTTTTCGCTTTGCTTCAAAATCCGTTTTTCACTCAAGGGATTATCTACTGCACTGTAATCGTTCAATGGCCACTTTCTTCTTGATAAGGATAGAAGACTCTTTAGCTGCGGTAAGTAGCTCTTCTAGGAGAAGGACACTAGAAAATCAAACAATTGTTCTCTAGTCTTGGGTGGTGCCACAGCCTCTTCCACTGTCTTGGGTTAGAGTTCTCTTGCTTGATGATACAATCGGGCACACTGTTCTATTTCTCTGTCTCTTGTTTTAATAGCTTATATTTGAAAGATCTATTTTAATATTGTTACTGTTCTTAAAATATGATATTTTAATTATAAAATAAATTTTTGAATATACTTACCCGGTGAATATATAGCTGCAACTCTGTTGCTCGACAGACAAAAAACTGTACAAAAAAACTCGCCAGCGATCGCTATACAGGTTGCGGGTGTGCCCATCAGCGCCAACTGTCAGCCAGATACCAAACTCCATGTAAACAAAGACTCAATTTTCTCCTCATCCCACTGCGTCTCTATTGGGGAGGAAGGGAGGGTCGTTTAATTTATATTCACCGGGTAAGTATATTCAAAAATTTATTTTATAATTAAAATATCATTTTTAAATATTTAACTTAGCCGGTGAATATATAGCTGATTCACACCCAGGGTGGTGGGTAGAGACCAGTTAAATATGTTTACATCTTATGAGCTAAGAGTTTTTATTTCATTTTAGAAGTTATCAAAATAACAAAAACAAAATAAATAGGTACCTGGTAAGGAAGTCGACTTAGACGATTACTCTGCCTTATAAGTACGTCTTCCTTACGGAGCCTCCCAATCCTCTTAGGATGCTGACAGACCCCTAGGAGCTGAAGTATCAAGGGCTGCAACCCATACAACAGGACCTCATCAAACCCCTAATCTGGGCGCTCTCAAGAAATGACTTTGACCACCCGCCAAATCAACCAGGATGCGAAAGGCTTCTTAGCCTTCCGGACAACCCATAAAAAACAACATTTCAAGAGACAGATTAAAAGGATATGGAATTAGGGAATTGTAGTGGTTGAGCCCTCACCCACTACTGCACTCGCTGCTACGAATGGTCCCAGTGTGTAGCAGTTCTCGTAAAGAGACTGGACATCTTTCAAGTAAAATGACGCGAACACTGACTTGCTTCTCCAATAGGTTGCGTCCATTATACTTTGCAGAGATATATTTTGCTTAAAGGCCACGGAAGTTGTTACAGCTCTAACTTCGTGCGTCTTCACCTTAAGCAAAGTTCGGTCTTCCTCACTCAGATGTGAATGAGCTTCTCGTATTAACAATCTGATAAAGTCTGACCAAGCATTCTTGACATAGGCAAGGATGGTTTCTTAACTGAACACCATAAAGCTTCAGATTGGCCTCGTAAAGGTTTAGTACGCTTTAAATAGAACTTAAGAGCTCTAACAGGGCATAAGACTCTTTCTAGTTCATTGCCTACGATCTCCGATAAGCTGGGAATATCGAAAGATTTAGGCCAAGGCCGAGAAGGCAGCTCATTTTTGGCTAGAAAACCAAGTTGCAGCGAACAAGTGGCTTTTTCCGACGAAAATACGATGTTCTTGCTGAAGGCATGAATCTCACTGACTCTTTTAGCCGAGGCTAAGCATACCAGGAAAAGAGTCTTAAGAGTGAGATCTTTCAGGGAGGCTGATTGTAACGGCTCCAACCTGTCTGACATGAGGAATCTTAGTACCACGTCTAAATTCCATCCAGGGGTAGCCAAACGACACTCCTTGGTGGTCTCAAAAGACTTAAGGAGGTCTTGCAGATCTTTATGTTGGAAAGATCTAAGCCTCTATGCCGGAAGACCGATGCCAACATGCTTCTGTAGCCCTTGATAGTGGGAGCTGAAAGGGATCGTCGTTTTCTCAGGTATAAGAGAAAATCAGCTATTTGAGCTACAGAGGTACTGGTCGAGGATACAGAAACTGACTTGCACCAGTCTCGGAAGACTTCCCACTTCGATTGGTAGACTCTAATGGAAGACGCTCTCCTTGCTCTAGCAATCGCACTGGCTGCCTCCTTCGAAAAGCCTCTAGCTCTCGAGAGTCTTTCGATAGTCTGAAGGCAGTCAGACGAAGAGTGTGGAGGCTTTGGAGTACCTTCTTTACGTGTGGCTGACGTAGAAGGTCTACCCTTAGAGGAAGACTTCTGGGAACGTCTACTAACCATCGAAGTATCTCGGTGAACCATTCTCTCGCGGGCCAGAGGGGAGCAACTAACGTCAACCTTGTCCCTTCGTGAGAGGCGAACTTCTGCAGTACCTTGTTGACAATCTTGAACGGTGGGAATGCGTAGAGATCCAGATGCGACCAATCTAGGAGGAAAGCATCTATATGTATTGCTGCTGGGTCCGGGACTGGAGAGCAATAGATTGGAAGCCTCTTGGTCAGCGAGGTTGCAAAGAGATCTATGGATGGTTTACCCCAAGTGGCCCAAAGTCTCTTGCACACATCCTTGTGGAGGGTCCATTTGGTTGGAATTACTTGCCCTTTCCGACTGAGACAATCTGCTATGACGTTCAAGTCGCCTTGGATGAACCTCGTTACTAGGGAGATGTCTTGACCTTTTGACCAGATGAGCAGGTCCCTTGCGATCTCGTACAACGTCAGTGAGTGGGTACCTCCTTGTTTGGAGATGTACGCCAAGGCCGTGGTGTTGTCCGAGTTTACTTCCACCACTTTGCCTCGAAGGAGATACTCGAAGCTTTTCAAGGCCAGATGAACTGCCAACAGCTCCTTGCAGTTGATATGCATGCTCCTCTGACTCAAGTTCCACAGACCTGAGCATTCCCGACCGTCCAGTGTCGCGCCCCAGCCCAAGTCCGATGCGTCCGAGAAGAGAACGTGGTGGCGAGTCTGAACAGCCAGGGGAAGACCCTCTCTTAGGTTGATATTGTCCTTCCACCAAGTCAGACAAGACTTTATCTTTCCGGAAATCGGGATCGAGACCGCTTCTAGCGTCTTGTCCTTTTTCCAGTGAAAAGCCAGATGGTATTGAAGAGGACGGAGGTGTAGTCTTCCTAGTGATACAAACTGTTCCAGGGATGACAGCGTCCCCACCAGACTCATCCACAGCCTGACTGAGCAGCGTTCCTTCTTCAGCATCTTCTGGATGGATAGCAGGGCTTGATCTATTCTGGGGGCTGATCGTCTTGTTGTTCAGCAACGTCCTCATCAGATAGTTCCTCATCCGAAAACTGATGAGGAAACGGCAACGGAGTGGGCAACGTCTGGCTCGCTGAGTCCGGTCGCACTGGTGCATGCGTGACGGAGCCGGACGCAACGTCATGGAATTGCTGCACAGTCTGTGAACTGTCAACAACCATGGGTGCGCGAGGAAGCACAGCGTCCACCCGAGACTGTCTAGACCGTCTGGGTTGTGCAGTCAACACCATACCGGGTTGCTGAGGTTGACGCACCGCGTCAAAACAAGTAACCTCTGATGGTTGTTGAACGTCCTGAACGTCAACAACCACCTCCGAGCGTCGCTTAACGTCAACGTGCGGCTGGCAACCCACACTGGGTCGCATCGGTGGAGGAACCACCTCAACTGGTAGACGCGAGAAGGTTACCTCAGCGTCAACAGGACGCACAACCGACCGGTTGGAAGGTTGTTGGCCAGAAGGTTCGGCAGCAACCTTCTCCGCATTAAAGTCCTCTATCAAGGACGCAAGCTTGGACTGCATGTCTTGCAGCAAAGCCCATTTAGGGTCTACGGGAGCAGGTGCGGCAACAGACGGGGTTAGCGACTGAGGCGGTACCGCTTTCCATCCCTGAAAGCATTGTTTATGCATGACATAATTGTACAGCAAAACTTCAAAGGCTCGAAAACAGCTGTGAAGTTGACCTGTAAAAAACTTGGAGCGTCTCATGGCCAGGCGCCAGGGAGAGTCTACAAGATTTGAGAAGTCTATCTGGGCAGAGGCATGAACTCCCAAGCCGAGAACTTCTCTCGTGTCATATCAGACTCTCGCTCTATAAGCCAGTTTAAAAGAAGGGAAAGCAAAGGCTGTATCCCCCAAACTCCTCCTGGTGATCAACCAGTCGCCTAGCAAACGTAAAGCTCTCTAGGAGAGCGAGAGAGCACTAGCTTATAAACAACGGCTTCGAAGTAGCTAGGCCTAGTGTAAGCTCTGACGTTTAGGCGAACGAGGAGCAGCAGTTACAAAAAGATCCGGACAAAGATCCTTAAAAATCAGCATGATTTAATTAAAGTCCATAGAGGGCTAAGCAGCTTTAGGCTCCTCTCCGTCTGACAGAGTCCTCAAGGGAATATCAGTAGGAGGGGGAACAGCAACTTCCTCATCTAAAGGAACCTTGTCCGATAAAAGCTGAGTCTCAAGCAAGGGAGAGACCTACCGTAGTGGCAATGCATTACAAGCAGAGTCCACACACACTGGTGCATTAGTAGCGGACCAGAACGCAACGTCATGTAACTGCTTGACAGTCTGTGAACTGTCAACAACTGAACTGTCAACAACAACAGGTGCGTGAGGACGCACAGCGTCCACTCGAGACTGCTTTGACTGCCTAGACTGAGCAGTCAAAACAACTCTAGAATGCGGAGGTTGACGCACAGCGTCAAAACAAGTCAACTCAGATTGTTAGCGAACGTCCTGAACGTCAACAGGAGCATCAGCAAGTGGCCTAACGTCCAAATGTGGCTGAAAATCCACACGAGACCGCATCGAGTGTGGTTCTAAACAACCTGACTGACGTGACTTAGCTACGCCAACGTCAACAGGATGCACAAAGGAACGTTAGGTTGGCTGAAAGCCAGGATATCGATGAGATAAACGGCTAGACTCAACGGACTAATCGGCAGAATAGTCTTCCATAAGGGAGGCAAGCTTATTCTGCATGTCTTGCCGTACAACCCATTAAGGATCAACGGAAATGGTTGCGGTAAGAGACGAGGGTAACGTCTGTGACCGCAACACTTTGCCAACAAAAAAGACTCTCGGAGTCTGTGTTACGCTTTTGTTAGGCGGCGAGCAGTTTTCCGATGACTGCATAGGGTCAGAGCTGTCATAATGGCTGCAACCAGGACGCTGGACCTGTCCTGAAAGGACTGACTTTCGCTTAAGGGTCTCGAAACCTTGTTACAGGTTTCTTATGCGAAAAGCCTTCGGATGACGAGGAGAAAAACGTCTCTCTCGCCTTATGGTAGGGAAGATCTTGGTAAGATACACCCGATACCATAGAGGGAAACGTCTGTTCGCTGATCAAGGCCTCTCGAACCCATAAGTCGTACGACATTACTTCTCCCCTGGGCTTGGGAGCTTGCAAGAGGTCCCGGACTAGGTGAACGACAGGCACGAACAGACGAACCCTCGGACGCAACACTGTAACACTTTGCGCAATATCACTTTATCACTACGATTTTCTGTTTTGCACTTATTTCACTGAAATCGAAACTTTTACTGATTTCTACCTGAAGCACGCAATTCTACCCTCATCAAAAGGTAGTACTGTAAATGCGAAATCAGGCGTATAATGCAAGCACATTAATACCAGCAAAAAAAAAAAAAAAAAAAAAAAAAAAAACAGTAAACATCTTTTAAGATTCAGTGGTTGGGGAGGAGAATAAACACTAGTTCATTCAAAACTACGTTTCAATCTCTCACCATACATTGCCTGGGGACGAGAATAAAACTAAAAACGTTTTATCCTTTCTCCCCGTACAGAGACTAGGGACGAGAGTAACTCGAGAACAACGTTACCCGCTTGAACGGAACGTTTTCTCTCCTCTCTCTCCCTCCGTCTCTATCTCTCTCTCTCTTTCTCTCTTGATTTCGCACCCTGCAAAGTGAAACCGTGATACAATCTCTCTCTATCGTAACGATAGAGCGCAAACTGCGTAGCATAAATAAACTAAACGTTAGTTCATCTTTGAAAACAGTACGAAGACTATTCAAAGAAAATCTTTCATAAAATGTTATTTTGATAATAAAATAAATTTTTGAATATACTTACCCGGTGATTATATAGCTGCAACTCTGTTGCCCGACAGACAACTGTACGGTAAAAACTCGCCAGCGATCGCTACACAGGTTGCGGGTGTGCCCAACAGCGCCATCTGTCGTCCAGATACCCAGTACTCAATGTAAACAAAGACTCAATTTTCTCCTCGTCCCACTGCGTCTCTATTGGGGAGGAAGGGAGGGTCCTTTAATTTATAATCACCGGGTAAGTATATTCAAAAATTTATTTTATTATCAAAATAACATTTTTCAATATTTAACTTAGCCGGTGATTATATAGCTGATTCACACCCAGGGGGGTGGATAGAGACCAGCAATATATGTTTACACTTTTATGAGCTAAGAGTTTTTATTTCATTTTAGAAGTTATCAAAATAACAAAAACAAAATAAATAGGTACCTGGTAAGGAAGTCGACTTGAACAATTTCTCTGCCTTTTAAGTACGTCTTCCTTACGGAGCCTCGCGATCCTCTTAGGATGCTGATCGACCCCTAGGATCTGAAGTATCAAGGGTTGCAACCCATACAACAGGACCTCATCAAAACCCCTAATCTAGGCGCTCTCAAGAAATGACTTTGACCACCCGCCAAATCAACCAGGATGCGAAAGGCTTCTTAGCCTTCCGGACAACCCAAAAAACAACAATAAAAACATTTCAAGAGAAAGATTAAAAGGGTATGGAATTAGGGAATTGTAGTGGTTGAGCCCTCACCCACTACTGCACTCGCTGCTACGAATGGTCCCAGTGTGTAGCAGTTCTTGTAAAGAGACTGGACATCTTTCAAGTAAAATGACGCGAACACTGACTTGCTTCTCCAATAGGTTGCGTCCATTATACTTTGCAGAGATATATTTTGCTTAAAGGCCACGGAAGTTGTTACAGCTCTAACTTCGTGCGTCTTCACCTTAAGCAAAGTTCGGTCTTCCTCACTCAGATGTGAATGAGCTTCTCGTATTAACAATCTGATAAAGTCTGACCAAGCATTCTTTGACAAAGGCAAGGATGGTTTCTTAACTGAACACCATAAAGCTTCAGATTGGCCTTGTAAAGGTTTAGTACGCTTTAAATAGAACTTAAGAGCTCTAACAGGGCATAAGACTCTTTCTAGTTCATTGCCTACGATCTCCGATAAGCTGGGGATATCGAAAGATTTAGGCCAAGGCCGAGAAGGCAGCTCATTTTTGGCTAGAAAACCAAGTTGCAGCGAACAAGTGGCTTTTTCTGACGAAAATCCTATGTTCTTGCTGAAGGCATGAATCTCACTGACTCTTTTAGCCGAGGCTAAGCATACCAGGAAAAGAGTCTTAAGAGTGAGATCTTTCAGAGAGGCTGATTATAACGGCTCCAACCTGTCTGACATGAAGAATCTTAGTACCACGTCTAAATTCCATCCAGGGGTAGCCAAACGACGCTCCTTGGTGGTCTCAAAAGACTTAAGGAGGTCTTGCAGATCTTTATGTTTGGAAAGATCTAAGCCTCTATGCCGGAAGACCGATGCCAACATGCTTCTGTAGCCCTTGATAGTGGGAGCTGAAAGGGATCGTCCTTTTCTCAGGTATAAGAGAAAAACAGCTATTTGAGCTACAGAGGTACTGGTCGAGGATACAGAAACTGACTTGCACCAGTCTCGGAAGACTTCCCACTTCGATTGGTAGACTCTAATGGAAGAAGCTCTCCTTGCTCTAGCAATCGCACTGGCTGCTTCCTTCGAAAAGCCTCTAGCTCTCGAGAGTCTTTCGATAGTCTGAAGGCAGTCAGACGAAGAGCGTGGAGGCTTTGGAGTACCTTCTTTACATGTGGCTGACGTAGAAGGTCTACCCTTAGAGGAAGACTACTGGGAACGTCTACTAACCATCGAAGTATCTCGGTGAACCATTCTCTCGCGGGCCAGAGGGAAGCAACTAACGTCAACCTTGTCCCTTCGTGAGAGGCGAACTTCTGCAGTACCTTGTTGACAATCTTGAACGGTGGGAATGCGTAGAGATCCAGATGTGACCAATCTAGGAGGAAAGCAGCTATATGTATTGTTGCTGGGTCCGGGACTGGAGAGCAATAGATTGGAAGCCTCTTGGTCAGCGAGGTTGCAAAGAGATCTATGGATGGTTTTACCCCAAGTGGCCCAAAGTCTCTTGCACACATCCTTGTGGAGGGTCCATTCGGTTGGAATTACTTGCCCTTTCCGACTGAGACAATCTGCTATGACGTTCAAGTCGCCTTGGATGAACCTCGTTACTAGGGAGATGTCTTGACCTTTTGACCAGATGAGCAGGTCCCTTGTGATCTCGTACAACGTCAGTGAGTGGGTACCTCCTTGTTTGGAGATGTACGCCAAGGCCGTGGTGATGTCCGAGTTAACTTCCACCACTTTGCCTCGAAGGAGAGACTCGAAGCTTTTCAAGGCCAGATGTACTGCCAACAGCTCCTTGCAGTTGATATGCAAGCTCCTCTGACTCGAGTTCCACAGTCCTGAGCATTCCCGACCGTCTAGTGTCGCGCCCCAGCCCACGTCCGATGCGTCCGAGAAGAGAACGTGGTTGGGAGTCTGAACAGCCAGGGGAAGACCCTCTCTTAGGTTGATATTGTCCTTCCACCAAGTCAGACAAGACTTTATCTTTTCGGAAACCGGGATCGAGACCGCTTCTAGCGTCTTGTCCTTTTTCCAGTGAAAAGCTAGATGGTATTGAAGAGGACGGAGGTGTAGTCTTCCTAGTGACACAAATTGTTCCATGGATGACAGCGTCCCTACCAGACTCATCCACAGCCTGACTGAGCAGCGTTCCTTCTTCAGCATCTTCTGGATGGATAGCAGGGCTTGATCTATTCTGGGGGCTGATCGTCTTGTTGTTCAGCAACGTCCTCATCAGAGGGTTCCTCATCCGAAAACTGATGAGGAAACGGCAACGGAGTGAGCAACGTCTGGCTCGCTGAGTCCGGTCGCACTGGTGGATGCGTGACGGAGCCGGACGCAACATCATGGAACTGCTGCACAGTCTGTGAACTGTCAACAACCATGGGTGCGCGAGGAAGCACAGCGTCAACCCGAGACTGTCTAGACCGTCTGGGTTGTGCAGTCAACACCCTACCGGGTTGCTGAGGTTGACGCACTGCGTCAAAACAAGTCACCTCTGCTGGTTGTTGAACGTCCTGAACGTCAACCACCACCTCCGAGCGTCGCTTAACGTCAACGTGCGGCTGGCAACCCACACTGGGTCGCATCGGTGGAGGAACCACCTCAACTGGCAGACACGAGTAGGTTACCTCAGCGTCAACAGGGCGCACAACCGACCGGTTGGAAGGTTGTTGGCCAGAAGGTTCGGTAGCAACCTTCTTCGCATTAAAGTCCTCTATCAAGGACGCAAGCTTGGACTGCATGTCTTGCAGCAAAGCCCATTTAGGGTCTACGGGAGCAGGTGTGGCAACAGACGGGGTTAGCGACTGAGGCGGTACCGTTTACCATCCCTGAAAGCCTTGTTATGCATGACATAATTGTACAGCAAAACTTCAAAGGCTCGAAAACAGCTGTGAAGTTGACCTGTAAACAACTTGGAGCGTCTCCTGGCCAGGCGCCAGGGAGAGTCTACGAGAATTGAGAAGTCTATCTGGGCAGAGGCATGAACTCCCAAGCCGAGAACTTCTCTCGTGTCATATCAGACTCTCGCTCTATAAGCCAGTTTAAAAGAAGGGAAAGCAAAGGCTGTATCCCCCAAACTCCTCCTGGTGAAAAACCAGTCGCCTAGCCAACGTAAAGCTCTCTAGGAGAGCGAGAGAGCACTAGCTTAAAAACAACGGCTTCGAAGTAGCTAGGCCTAGTGTAAGCTCTGACGTTTAGGCGAACGAGGAGCAGCAGTTACAAAAAGATCCGGACAAAGATCCTTAAAAAAAATCATTATGATTTAATTAAAGTCCATAGGAGGCTAAGCAGCTTTAGGCTCCTCTCCATCTGACAGAGTCCTCAAGGGAATATCAGTAGGAGGGGGAACAGCAACTTCCTCATCTACAGGAACCTTGTCCGATAAAAGCTGAGTCTCAAGCAAGGGAGAGACCTACCGTGGTGGCAATGCTTTACAAGCAGAGTCCACACTCACTGGTGCATTAGTAGCGGACCAGAACGCAACGTCATGTAACTGCTTGACAGTCTGCGAACTGTCAACAACTGAACTGTCAACCACAACAGGTGCGTGAGGACGCACAGCGTCCACTCGAGACTGCTTTGACTGCCTAGACTGAGCAGTCAAAACAACTCTAGAATGCGGAGGTTGACGCACAGCGTCAAAACAAGTCAACTCCGATTGTTAGTGAACGTCTTGAACGTCAACCGGAGCATCAGCAAGTGGTCTAACGTCCAAATGCGGCTGAAAAACCACACGAGACCGCATCGAGTGTGGTTCTAAACAACCTGACTGACGTGACTTAGCTACGCCAACGTCAACAGGATGCACAAAGGAACGTTAGGTTGGCTGAAAGCCAGGATATCGATGAGATAAACGGCTAGACTCAACGGACTAATTGGCAGAATAGTCTTCCATAAGGGAGGCAAGCATATACTGCATGTCTTGCCATACAACCCATTAAGGATCAACGGAAATGGTTGTGGTAAGAGACGAGGGTAACGTCTGTGAACGCAACACTTTGCCTACAAAAAGAGACTCTCGGAGTCTGTGTTACGTTTTTGTTAGGCGGCGAGCAGTTATCCGATGACTGCATAGGGTCAGAGCTGTCCTAATGGTTGTAACCAGGACGCTGGACCTGTCCTGAAAGGACTGACTTTCGCTTAAGGGCTTCGAAACCTTGTGACAGGTTTCTTATGCGAAAAGCCTTCGGATGACGAGGAGAAACAACGTCTCTCTCGTCTTATGGTAGGGGAGATCTTGGTAAGATACACCCGATACCATAGAGGGAAAACGTCTGTTCGTTGGTCAAGGCCTCTCGAACCCATAAGTCGTTTGACATTACTTCTCCCCTGGGCTTGGGAGCATGCAAGAGGTCCCGGACTAGGTGAACGACAGGCACAAACAGACGAACCCTCGGACGCAACACTGTAACACTTTGCGCATATCACTTTATCACTTCGATTTTCTGTTTTGCACTTATTTCACTGAAATCGAAACTTTTACTGATTTCTACCTGAAACACGCAATTATACCCTTCATTAAAAGGTAGTAATTGTGAAATCAGTCGTATAATGCAAGCTCATTAATACCAGCAAAAAACAGAAAACATATTTTAAGATAAAAAAATCAGTGGCTGGGAAAGAGACTAAACACTAGTTCATATAACTACGTTTTCAATCTCTCACCGCACATAGCCTGGGGACGAGAATAAAAAACTAAAAACGTTTTATCCTTCCTCCCCGTACAGCGACTAGGGACGAGAGTAACTCGAGAACAACGTTACCCGCTTGAACGGAACGTTTTCTCTCCTCTCTCTCCCTCCGTCTCTATCTCTCTCTCTCTTTCTCTCTTGATTTCGCACCTAAGAGAAGAGCCCAATTATATTTCGTCAAAAAAAAACAGTTATTTGACTAAAGGAAAAAACTGAAAGGTTTTTCAAATAAAAAGTTCCTTTAAAATAGAATTTAAAACATTTAAGCTAAGAAAGAATGAACAAAACGTCAGAATCGATTTACTCTTACTGCAAAGTGAAACCGTGATACACTCTCTCTCTATCGTAACGATAGAGCGCATGTTGAACGTCCTGAACGTCAACAACTGCGTAGCATAAATAAACTAAACGTTAGTTCATCTTTGAAAACAGTACGAAGACTATCAAAGAAATTCTTTCATAAAATATTACATTTAAAAAGTTTTAAATCCTTAGCTCTTTAAAAGCTAATTACGATATAAAGGGCTCAACGTTGATTAACTTCGGTTTCCAAGTTAGGACCGCCTACTCTCAGGAAAGGTCTATATAAACAAAACACTAAAATTATTTTTATATGTTTATAATAAATGGAAAGTTAATCGAAGAGGCCTAATAAAGGCGGAGAGATATAAAATATATAGAGGAAAATCTATAACGTGATAAGATAATTACTAAAAGCCTAAACACACTTCCGTCTAAGGGAAGGGTCGGCCATTTAAAAGTGAAAGAAAGTCCATACTCTCTTTGTCACCATAATTAAATCTATCCAAAACGAGTTCAAGATTTAAGATGAAGATACGACACCTGCATAGCGAAAGCTCAAAACTAGAATAAAGTACTTCACCAATTAGTTGTGAAAAAACTCCAGTTTAGCAACAGCGAGTAAGTACGTCTTGTCGATAGCTCGACAGAGAGAAAATTGAGTCTTTGTTTACATTGAGTACTGGGTATCTGGACGACAGATGGCGCTGTTGGGCACACCCGCAACCTGTGTAGCGATCGCTGGCGAGTTTTTACCGTAGAGTTGTCTGTCGGGCAACAGAGTTGCAGCTATATAATCACCGGCTAAGTTAAATATTGAAAAATATCTATTAAAAATATTCATTTAAAAAGTTTTAAATCCTTAGCTCTTTAAAAGCTATTTACGATTTAAAGGGCTCAACGTTGATTAACTTCGGTTTCCAAGTTAGGACCGCCTACTCTCAGGAAAGGTCGCATATAAACAAAACATTAAAATTTATTTTTTATGTTTATTATAAATGGAAAGTTAATCGAAGAGGAAAATCTATAATTAATTAATAACGTGATAAGGTAATTACTAAAAGCCTAAACACACTTCCGTCTAAGGGAAGGGTCGGCCATTTAAAAGTGAAAGAAAGTCCATACTCTCTTTGTCACCAAAAATTAAATCTATCCAAAACGATTTCAAGATTTAAGATGAAGATAAAACACCTGCACTGCGAAAGCTCATACCAGAATATAGTACTTCACCAAAGATGATGGGAAAAACTCCAGGTTTCAACAGCGAGTAAAGTATGTCTTGTCGACACGTCGACAGAGAGAAAATTGAGTCTTTGTTTACATGGAGTTTGGTATCTGGCTGACAGTTGGCGCTGATGGGCACACCCGCAACCTGTATAGCAATCGCTGGCGAGTTTTTTTGTACAGTTTTTTGTCTGTCGAGCAACAGAGTTGCAGCTATATATTCACCGGCTAAGTTAAATATTTAAAAATTTCATTTTCATAATTCACTACTTCTCTTATTGTTTGTTTATTTCTTTATTATTATTCCTTACTGGGCTATTTTCCCTACTGGAGCTCTTGGGTACCATCCTGCTTTTCCAACTAGGGTTATAGCTATTGTAATAATAATAATAATAATAATAATAATAATAATAATAATAATAATAATGACATGGAGTCCTGGGAGGGGTAACCATCACCTTCTGTAGGTAAGGACAGGAGCTTTAGGTTAGGTAAGGTTATGTCATATTTCTGCGTTTCTTTTCCCTTTAAGATATGGATTTTCATCTGTACCATTTTGTAATTGATACCTCCTCATAACTTGAAAAATACAAGTTTTCTACAAATATTATCAAGTTACCTATAAATAAACCATGAACAATAAAATTATATTTACGGACGGGGAAACAATTTTGAAGGAAACGGGCGTTTTTCAATAGGAAAAAGTTGTTTAATAGTAGGAAAGTTTCCCATGTCCATAACTATAATAACACCTCCTTCCTATCTCTGATCATCATTACACATATTTTATTGGGAGCCTTTGTATATCAGCGGCCAGTTCCTCACACGATTAAAAATGGACATCAACTAACCTAAACTTACGCCCCTAACCTAAACTACACCTACAAGCCGTGTCCTTACCTACTAAATTAACGGTGGGACTAACGGCCTCCTGCGACCCGCCTTACACTACCGTATTCTACAGCATAATGATACATACAGGTGGCCGCTATCATACATACACCCCTTTTATTGCATCACCGAGCATGTTGGTTAATGAATTAACAATAATTATTCACTTATTGGTGTTCGCTCCAATGTGGGTCACTACGCTCGCAATTTAACTTTATTTTCTAGCTCCTTTGTTCTGGCAAGCGGTACGTTGCCTAAACCATAGGCCAAGTGGGCGAGTATTTTGATGGACGAAAAACTGGGGTGACCCAACCACCTTTATAGTACCCTTCTTTGTTAGGGCTAGTGTACTAAAATATAGTTATAAGTAACTTTAAACAAAGCCACAACACAAACCCCCCCCCCCTCTCGTTTAAGGCCATAACCAACTTTAAGCCTTGCTTGCAGAGATAATTGCCTTCAGCTATTAGTGTTCTTACTTACCTTAGTAAAAACAGGAACAGTCGAACAGAATAGTCTAAATATGTACCCAGCCTACTAACTATTTCTAGCACTAAACTATTTTCTGCAGGATTCGTACAGGTATGGTTCGTACGTCCACAACTACGTAAGTGTACTTTCGTATTCTCATTACTTCAAGCATTATTAAATAATCAGCACAAAGCCAGAGGCTTAAAGAACTACACTAAATTTCATGTCCAGAAAAAAATGTAAAAATTAAAAATCCCTTCAAATCTAGGATTTCAAAGTCTACCTACAATAAAGGTTCGTATCCTAACAATATCGCTGTCAATTAGTATACGAATGTTAATAACAGCCAATCCTACTTTATAAATAGGGTAAGTTAAGAAAGTCTGCACTACCGTAGACTAAGGTGATAATTGGGTAACTGTATAATAAAGATAAAAAAAACTTAAATTATCGCTTACTACTAATCATTAGACTCATACATCTATAAATAAACAAACAGTTAACGACATCACTCAAGGCTAAAAAAAAATTACTAGGCTTACAGATCTAGCAGTTAATACCATTGAATTTGATAGAATAACTGAAATAAAACTTACATATGGTTGTTGAATGTTGTTATTGTTCTGTATGACTGGTTCCTGGTATTTTCAATGGACAAAACAACAAGTTTGCGGCCACTCTATCAATTACTGGATCTGTGCAAAGTTTCTTCGCTTATACTAGGTGCAGTGAAAAACATTCTACTTGACATTTTGATAAATATATCAAAATTATGCTAGTGTGATGTGAAAATTATGCCAATTCTATGCTGATTTAATATTGTTTTATTTTTTACATTTCACATAAAATACAAATACTTAAATACAATTGTCCTTCAATAAACATTTATTTCTTTTAATGACAGGTCTGGGAAAGTACGTGATTTGGATATTAAACCAAAAGACAATATTTTTACGAAAAAATAGGATTAAATCAACAGTTGACTTAAAGTTTTTCTCGTTAGGTATGAATTAAATGTAAGTCGATAACCCTGTTTCTTGTAAATAGCTTACTTGTGGACCCCAGCATGTCATGGCAGGATTAAGGTGCAATCAGCTGCTTTAAATTCTTGGTTCATTTCACTGCACATTAGTTCATTTGCAAATTAAACATTTGCTTGTCTATTTCGTTTTACTCTTTTTTTACAAGTTTATCATAGAGGGAATATATGCTCGCAGTTTGCAGTTGATAAGAATGGTGAGACATTTTAAATAATAGTACAATATATTTCCTAGTTTGATCAACTTTGGCCCAAAATTAATGACTATCAGAAAGAAGACAGTCAAGAATAAGATGGCTACTTATAATAAGTCTCATTGCTCCTACTTCAAAATTAGAAATTTTAAAGAAATTTGAAAAGTAAATATACCTCAGTCCGTACAATCCTAGTTTGATCAACTTTGGCCCAAAATTAATGACTATCAGAAAGAAGACAGTTGAGAATAAGATGGCTACTTATAATAAGTCTCATTGCTCCTACCTTAAAATTAGCCTATATTTGGAAATTTTAAAGAAATTTGAAAAGTAAATATACCTCAGTCCGTACAAATTTGTGGGAACAAGAATGGAACACATCCATTAGAAAATGATAATTCATGGGGTGTCTCTAATTGTACTGCTAATTCTACCAAAGATTCAGAATATGCTCAAATATTTGTTTTCTTTTCTTATTCTCTCTCGCATTAGAAACATTTCAATAGTTTGATGTTAATACAGATTTTATCAAAATAAGACGCTTATGCTTATTTTAATATTTTTTTATGCAAAACTTCATAAAAGTATGTTAGAGTTATGCTAAAGGGATCGTTATGCCAAAATGTTATGTTAGGCATTCCAATTAACCCCAAAATTATGCTAAGAGCATCAACTGATACTAAACTGGTAACAATGACTCGGTACTTACCTATTTGACACATAGCCTACTTATTTAATATGAGTGAGAGAATAAAACTTTGTTTTATTTTGGGTCCCGCTTCAACTTATATTACTAAGCGCTTGACTTTGTTACTTTATAGCGACATGAATAAAGAATTTCTGGTTAGAAAAACAACTTTCTGACACTCAACGTTGACTCAGCGAATTCTACCCAGGCTACTGACTCAAAAGCAAATTATCATGTTGAGAAAGGTATATCATCTATTAAGTTGACACTTCAAACAATGATGGTCCCCCAAAATGAGAAAATGGCATATGCTGAAAGAGTTAATGAAAAAACTTTACTAATAATCAAATCAACACTTCTGTAGTAATTAAATATTTGCATGAAATGTATTCTTGTTTATGTGTATTCAATTTATATCTCTCTGACCCATATTCAAGTTTGTTTGTCGAGGGTATTCATTGTCTACCATGCACTGCCTTCGTTGTTCAATTGTTGCATATGGAAGACAGGTAGGCTTATGTGTATTTCCCTGGATCCACAAGATTATTCCTTGTACCCTACAAAACCACGATTTCTACAAACAAATCAAACCCGTGTTATAATCCCAATATGGCACCTCAATATTGAGTAAGCCTAGAAGGGCGCACTGCACTTTTCTTGTTTGGGGAGAGGTGAACGACCTCGTTTCTTCAAAGTATATACTGCCCAGTCTTATGTTAAGCTCCTTCGATGCTACTCAGGTCACACTCTCAGAAGATCCTGCACGAACTAACCGCATGAATATCTCCTTCAACCCCTTATCTGGTGTGTCTAGAAGAAGAAGGAGTCCCACTTGGAAGCAGCAAACGTCCAGCCACTGCCGTGCCAAGGATACCTTTATCCTGTTTTCGCAGTTAATTAGGGGAATCTTGGGGACGGTCCCAGAGACTTGTTGACCTCAAACTGTACATACTTTAGAGCGTACCTGGACATTGGGATCAGGAACACGTGAGCTAAGAGAGGAGTTGATCTGTGGCTAAATCCTCTCTTAAATTAGATTTATGTTTAATTCTAGATCACTGACTGGCTTAGAACATTTAAGCATGCGTGCAGGTTTTTTCTTTTTTTCCGGGGGGGGGGGTAAAATTACGTTCTTTTCTCTATAATCTACTGTATAACTTTACAAACGTTGGACACTATTCCGTAGGTCGTCGTCCACATGTTTGATTAACCAATAAATTCACGATTCAATCAAGTAGACCTTAGGTTTAAAGTTCCTCTTCTATTTTATGTATTTGACTAACACATTTTCCCTCGGCATTATCAATACTATTTGTCGCCTCGATATGTGTGTTTTTATTTACTAAGAATTTGTTTCATCGTTAAATTTTTCCTCACCGGTTAAGGTAACCATATGACATAACTGTATTTTAGTAGTAAAGGCATATTAGATTAACGTAATCTCTGAATTTTATTTAATCCAATGGTATTCATTTACCTTTTGTTGGGTTTAGATATCCACGCTAGTGTGTCTATTCAAATGTTATTAAAGTATTCATTTGGATTCCTCAATCAAAGGAAGTGTAAGTTAAAGAAA
>NC_090740.1:17557625-17572625 GCF_036898095.1 Palaemon carinicauda | reverse complement strand
GAAATAAAATTTACACATCAAATATATATATATATATATATATATATATATATATATATATATATATATATATATATATATATATATATATGTATATATATACATATATATATATATATATATATATATATATATATATATATGTATATATATACATATATATATATATATATATATATATATATATATATATATATATATATATATATATATATATATATATATAGTTAATAGTTTATAAACCTCCGAGAACAGTATGCTCGTTGAGATGACTGACACTATGAAGAATTTTCTTAATCACTTTCTTCTTCTTTATATTTTTCCGTATATGCATAATAATAATGTAGTTACCCTTAATAATTTCGTTCTCTATGAAAATTCCCTTTCAGTTTTCTATCTATTGCGATATGGGTAAACCCCGATTAAATGGTTAGTTCATAACACGCCCGTTATACTTGTAACTTTTCGTAATGTTACGGTTATATAGATCTGAGATAGGCAGCATATGCCATGGTACGCTGGTTCTTTAATTAAACAAACGCATTTCGAGACAGAGCAATTACACAGGGTTTGATTATAAATTGAGTATAGGTAACTTATAAGAACAGTGGACACATCTTTTGGATACACAGAATGTAAAGGTCTATATCATTTTCTTTTGTTGCACGTAGCAAGACAAGAATAAGCCATACTTTGTCAATATAGTCGATCCAGAACTGGGCCGTTTAGCCAATATAGCCTTATCTGATATTTCTGCTAGAATTGTACACTGACATTTATGACAATTGTCGCTAGTCTGGCGTGATCTTGATATATTCAGCCAATTGCCGTGTATTGAAATCACTGTCTTGTATGGTTGATAGTCACTATCAACGAACATGCGTGCAATAAATTCTGCAAACAAGAGCTTTTTCAAAACCTCCAATGAACTCTCATTGCTCTGTTGTAGTGTTTCCCAGTCAAAACCTTTTCCAGAGACCATTAAGATGTGAAATAAGTGTGTGAAAGGCATCTAAGTGAATGTTTGTGTTTTGATATATTTCAGGGTTCTTCCATATGTTAGCATATGTTTTCTTGGCCACTGCTAAAGCAGATGCTACAAACGTTTATCTCTGACCAACAGCCTCGGTATATTACCTTTTGTGATTCATGAAGTAATTTCTATACCGTAGCAATTTCTGTCAAAGGAGCATTTACGGGAGGCATGTCTTCAACAACGGACTGCTTCAACATTTCTTTCCTTTAATTAATGACACCAATCAAGACCAACTTAGGCAGAGGCTAATTCAACTGTCACACTCACCAACTACAACAGCTGATGTGTTAATAACTGGTTCTGCCTTATTGGTCAGGAAACACTCATGGATTTTTTTCTGGTTGATAATCTACTGACCTTGGTCGTGTAGTCTTTGCCAGCTGAGTCGAGGTTTCTCTCAGTTCACTTTTAACTTCATGGTCTGTTGTCTCCTGAATTACAATCACGTGTGCTGAATGAGTTGTTCCAGATCTAGATGGAGTCTCCCAATTTAAGTCAAAGTTATCCCAGTACAGATGGATAATGATGTTAATTGGTGATATTGGATCTGGGATACTACTTTATCTTCCAATAGTGCTATTACACGTGGTCGTTTCTAATTCTAGAATTTGGGAGTAAGATTGGCAATGGCCATAAATGATAAGAAGAGTTGGAATCTTCGCAATACCCGTCATCTGCTGCAAAGACATTTCCATCAAGAGATGTTTGTGCATTTTGAGACTTCCATTAGTGACTGCGTGACAAAGGAATGAGCAAATCTTTAAGTCTTAGCCTATTTGGGGCAGTGGAATAATTTTTACTACATAAAAGAAACATGAAACAATGTTCCAAGACATTGACAATAAGGTATATGTTCTTTATTGCCATTCACTGAATGATTGTCCTTTCTTATGATCCAAAACATTACGTCAAAGCATAATGGTGCAATCTTCAACCATAAACCACACGTTCATCAAATGCTGTCTCTACAGCCTGACCTTTTAGGATGGTACTAGAATTAACAAGGTCACTCATATAATTTGGTTACCAAAACTAAAACTGACCTTGAAATTGTCGCCGAAGTTTTTCCTTCATATGACGGGCTATAGTCATCAAGACTATTATGATACATGAACTGCAATACTTCTTACGTAACGTCATACATGTCACATTACCACCTTTAACAATATTCTCCTTTAAGTAATAACATATACATTCAAATGTATTCTTATGTGCCTTATTTAGACCATTGTCAATAGTTGTTTCGGATTATAAAGTATCCCGTGTTCTTATGTAAGTTTTCCTGTAAGTCAA
Source organism: Palaemon carinicauda (assembly GCF_036898095.1). NCBI lineage: Eukaryota > Metazoa > Arthropoda > Malacostraca > Decapoda > Palaemonidae > Palaemon > Palaemon carinicauda. The sequence goes on along the minus strand of NC_090740.1, from coordinate 17,570,296 downwards.
ATGGGTAGTATGCCTCTTTTGCGAAGAGATCTACATTTCTGATTTTACGCAATAATTCTTCATACTGTTTTCGATCAACAGCATCCTTTATACTATTATCAGCTGTAACAGTCAGACATTTAGTGAGAGGTTTTTCCTTTCGTTTGATAGATTTTTGTACTTTAAAAAAAGATAATAATATACACTCATACAGAAATGGTATAGATGCTTTGGACATTCAGGACCATTTGGATGCTCTAGGACACTATTGTTGAATCATAACAGGAGCTCTTCCTGTTTAGATAGCTAGAAGTATTTGTAAAACTTTAATAACACCATCTATGTATTTCGTGTAAATCATGACCAGCTTGGCCTGGAACTACAGAACAAATATCATCTAGGCGAATAAGTTCTGAAGTCTGGCTTTCAGCCACAACACTTCTAATCTTTTCAAAAGTTTTGCCAGTCAAAGGTTTAATAGCGGAATCCGATTTATTGTGTCTGAAATGTACAATGCAGATATTTTCACGAAAACTTCTAGCTGTTCTTGATTTTCTTCTATTTGATCTACTTAGTTTTACTGGGCGTTCTTCATCCATGATATCTGGTTGGGGTAGTCTGAAAATATAAGTGATTAATTATACAGATTCTTCTTTAATTCTATTCCATAATATACTTCACTGAAAATGTTTAAATCATATATGATATACATTTTGTTAGTTCTAACAATGTATTATATTTACTTCTGAGACGTACATTCAGTAATCGCAGGATATTGGTACGCCGGGTACATGAAATCCTTGATCATTACCATGGTAACGATCTTGGTAATTGGTTTACTGTGTTCATGCGTCATGTAATATGAAATACGTTGGCAATAATTTTTATCATTTTACCAAACAAGTGTTGTACACAGATTAATCTTTATACACAATGTGATGAATGAATTATTATATTTAATTGCCAAAGAAATATACCTTCCCGTCGTTTCTCTTTTACAGTTACCAGGGATATAATTCTTATTGTTTTCAGTTCAAAGTTATCTTTTCTCTTTCAATCATATTGATCAACATACATACATACATATATCAAGGCATTTCCCCCAATTTTTGGGGGTAGCCGACATCAACAAATGAAACAAAACAAAAAAGGGGACCTCTACTCTCTACGTTCCTCCCAGCCTAACAAGGGACTCAACCGAGTTCAGCTGGTACTGCTAGGGTGCCACAGCCCACCCTCCCACATTATCCACCACAGATGAAGCTTCATAATACTGAATCCCCTACTGCTGCTACCTGCTACATAAAACATAATAATCTTAAGCAATGACGTTTGAGAACTTATTATTTTGGATTCCATAATCTCTTATACACAAAAACATAAAAACGTAATTTTACGAAGTCATGGGCAGATAATCAATCGCGTACTGTATGCTTAATCAGCATCCATATATCACCAAAACAAGTGACATTCAATGAGGATATGTTAAGCTTCACAGTGATTATTATTATTATTATTATTACTATCCAAGCTACAACCCTAGTTGGAAAAGCAAGATGCTATAAGCCCAAGGGCCCCAATAGGGAAAAATAGCCCAGTGAGGAAATTAAATAAATAAATGAAGAGAACAAATTAACAATAAATCATTCTAAAAAAGGCAACAACGTCAAAACAGATATGTCATATATAAACTATTAACGTCAAAAACAAATATGTCATATATAAACTATAAAAAGACTCATGTCCGCCTGGTCAACAAAAAAGCATTTGCTCCAACTTTGAACTTTTGAAGTTCTACTGATTCAACTACCCGATTAGGAAGATCATTCAACATAGAGGTATATAGAATGGCAGAGCCATTTCTATATACATTGACAGTGATATAGGTGTCATAAAATCCCACTAGTGGGGGACCTAGGATACAAACAAGGCCTTGATACAACTGGATCAGAGTCTATTTGTTTACGGATGAAAAGGCAAATCCAAGAATCCCTCCGCCCAACACCTGAACCTGAACCGCAGTCAGCTTTGTCAAACCGTTGCTAAGTGCATAACCTTATTGATTATGACAACTTATGCTAGTCACGACAATGATATCAAGAGTACGCTTCTCAGAAGACCTAATTTTAAACGAAAAGCGTCACCAAGAATTAATGAGGGTTTCTCTATGCTAGATCATCAAGTGATTGATGAAACGGAAGGTTGCTAAGATTTCCCTTTACTCATTTGCATCAGTAGGCTATAGAGAATACATTTCACTTATTTCAACTCTGTGAATTCAGCAATTAATCATCTATATGAATTTAGTTACGATTCCTTTATGACGAATCAAGATATATTGACACGTCGGTTTGGCCTAGAAAACAAGCTTGTTGCATATGCAGATGATGCTACTCTATTTGCATCAATTCCATCTCTTGAATGTAGATCTGGGGATGCTGAATCCCTTAATAGAGATCTAGGTAAAATTAGCGCATAGTACAAATTATAGGGCATGAAGTTGAATCCAAACAAAAGCCAAAGTATGATTGTAAGTAGGTCGAAGACAGTTGCTCCTCAACATCCAGATCTCAGCATTGGTAATGTTTCCTTAACTCTGTATGACTCTTAAATTCTAGGTGTGATTCTCTACAGCAAATTTAATTTTGATGAACACATTATGTCTCTCTCTTCAGTTGCACAAAAAATTGGCTTATTGAGAGTCTTGTAAAATTTTCGGGGACCAATCTATTCTGAAGAAGTGTTTTAATTCTTTCATTCTACCTTGTTTCGAGTATTGTTCTCCAGTTTGGTCTTCAGCTGCTGATTCTCATCTTAATTCATTGGACAGGAACCTATGGTCTATAAAATTCTTATTCCTGATCTAGATATTAGCCTAATTTCTGGCACCGTCGTTCAATTAGTTGGTTATATATGTTGCATAAATATTTGCCATAATTCTGACCATTCTCTAAATTTAGATCTTCTCGGACAGTTCCATCCTGTTCGTAATACTAGGCATGTATTTAATTCTAATATCGTTACCTTCTCCATCTTGAGGCTCAATACTACACAGTATTCTAGAAGTTTTATTCCACCTGTGATCAAGTTGTGGAATGATCTTCCTAACTGGGTAGTTAAATCGATTGAACTTCAAAAGTTCAAACTTGCAGCAAATGTTTTTATGTTGAACAGGCTGACATAAGTCTCTTTTTTATAGTTCATGTATGAAAGATCTGTTTTAATGTTGTTACTATTCTTAAAATATTCTATTTTAACTGTTTATTACTTCTCATGTAGTTTATTTATTTCCCTACTTCCTGTCCGCACTAAGTTACTTTTCCCTGTTGGAGCCCTTGGGCTTATATCATCTTGCTTATCCAACTAGGGTTGTAGCTTAGCTAATAATAATAATAATAATAATAATAATAATAATAATAATAATAATAATAATAATAATAATAGAACATGATTATGAGAATGTTTGATGGTTTTGAAATGCAACAATAATCAGTATTTCCATCATTATCTTTATTCCTTCCGTATCTTTTGAGTAAGCCCTTTTGTTAAGTTCATAAGCCTTGATTAGATTATTCTTATCAGTGCATCGCTAAATCACCTGGGTGTCACCTTAGGTAGCGCTACACATCATCTGGCTCATAAAACCTCAAATTAATTAATTCAACTGTCGACAGCTGTCAATCACTGAAACTGAATTTTTATAAGAGATTGTGTGATTGTAGGTTAGAAATTTAAACGACAGTTGATTGTTATTCCAAACTTTCTCCTATTTATAAATAATATTGTCTATTATGATGAAAGCGAATATAGGCTACTATTAGGCCTACCTTATTTGCAAATTGAAAGATGACAATATAGAAAAAAACATATATTACCAGCATAATATGCCTATATCCTCAGGTTTATTGAATATTTAGTTATTATGGTATGACTTAATGGGTTGTAAGCGAGTATCACACGATACCTACTCGAGTCCTGTCAAAACTGCGAAAATAAAGGAGTAAGTGTTGACAGAAGCAGATTCTTGAAATAAAGATCGAGTGATCGAACCTTTCCACGTTCAATTGAGGAACGCGAATTAAACGATCCACAGAAATAATCATCAATCAACGTATTCCATCAGAGAGAGAGAGAGAGAGAGAGAGAGAGAGAGAGAGAGAGAGAGAGAGAGAGAGAGAGAGAGAGAGAGAGATATTCATTGCAACCTTTCGAACGTGTTAGCGAGTAATTCCTCCCTTAAACTACTTAAATGTAGGTAAGAATATTTTCTGAATGACTGAAGCTAAAAGAGAGAGAGAGAGAGAGAGAGAGAGAGAGGAGGAGAGAGAGAGAGAGAGAGAGAGAGAGAGAGAGAGAGAGAGATTCATTGCAACCTTTCGAACGTGTTAGCGAGTAATTCCTCCCTTAAACTACTCAAATGTAGGTAAGAATATTGTCTGATTGACTGAAGCTAAAAGAGAGCGAGAGAGAGAGAGAGAGAGAGAGAGAGAGAGAGAGAGAGAGAGAGGAGAGAGAGAGAGAGAGAGAGATTCATTGCAACCTTTCGAGCGTTTTAGCGAGTAATTCCTCACTTAAACTACTCAAATGTAGGTAAGAATATTGTCTGATTGACTGAAGCTAAAAGCGAGAGAGAGAGAGAGAGAGAGAGAGAGAGAGACGAGAGGAGAGAGAGAGAGAGAGAGGAGAGAGAGAGGAGAGAGAGAGAGAGAGAGATTCATTGCAAACCTTTCGAGGCGTGTTAGCGGGTAATTCCTCCTTTAAAATACTCCCTAGATTGAATATTTGATTTGTTATCGTTTTGAACTGTTTGGAAGGGTTTCATCGTTGAGATACGACGCTAGAGAGGTTATGGGGTCTTTTGACTGGCCAGCCAATACTGCATTGGATCCTTCTTTCTGGTTACGGTTCATTTTCCCTTTGCCCACACATACACCGAATAGTCTGGCCTATTCTTTACTTATTCTTCTCTGTCCTCAAACACCTGACAACACTAGGATTACCAAACAATTTTTCTTCATCCGAGAGGTTACTGCACTGTATTTATTCAGAGGCCATTTTCCTCTTGGTAGGGGTAGGAGAGACTCTTTAGCTATGGTAAGGAGCTCTTCTAGAAGTATACTCCAAAATTAAACCATTATTCTCTAGTCTTGGTTAGTGCCATAGCCTCTGTACCATGGTCTTCCACTGTCTTGGGTTAGAGTTCTGTTGCTTGAGGGTACACTCGGGCACATTATTCTATCTTATCTCTCTTTCTCTTGTTTTATTAATGTTTTTATAGTTTGTACAGGAGACATTTATTTCAATGTTGTTACTCTTCTTAAAGTATCGTATTTTTCCTTGTTTCCTTTCCTCACTGGGCTGTTTTCCCTGTTGTTCTTCCTTTTCCACTCCACGTTTGCATTTCAAACCCAAAACAGCCTAGCAGCTCCCACATATTGATTCACTCAATTTACTAAACAAACTGGTGATAAAAAGTATTGTAAATGTATAAGAGTTTTGTCCGTGTAAGTAAAAAGGTAACAATATTACAACAGCTCTTTTCATTTGGCGAAATTTTATTTTTTACATAATTGATATCAAAATATTCATATAGCAAACCAGTCGTCGATGATTCATTGTAAACCTTGCACTGGTCTCATTTGGGATAAATATATTTCACGAATGTGTGTAAAATAGTGAAAAGTTAAGCAATACAAGGTTAAGTTCATGAGATTTATGAGAATCGTCTCTGGCCTCCCTCAAGAGAGAGAGAGAGAGAGAGAGAGAGAGAGAGAGAGATTGATTGATTGATTTAAAGTTTTTCAGGCATCCTGACATCTGAGGTCATTGACGCCGAGAGAGAGAGAGAGAGAGAGAGAGAGAGGAGAGAGAGAGAGAGAGAGAGAGAGAGAGAGAGAGAGAGAGAGAGATTGATTGATTGATTTAAAGTTTTCAGGCATCCTGACATCTGAGGTCATTGACGCCGTGAGAGAGAGATAGATAGATAGATAGAGAGAGAGAGAGAGAGAGAGAGAGAGAGAGAGAGAGAGAGAGAGAGAGAGAGAGAGAGAGATTAGAAACATTAGAATAGAGACCCTAACTTATATAGATGATATAATGTTTCCAAGCAACAACAGATACAAAGTAAAAACAGCTATAAGCAACTGCCGCAGTTTGGAAGAACTAAGGAAATTTACTTTTGGCACCAATCCACAGAAATCTGCGGTGTTAGAATTCAGATACAAAAAGGAAGAGGTTAACAAAGAGAATGGAGAGGTTAGAAGTGGAAGTTTAGAAACAGCTAAAGAATATAAAGAGGGGAATGGTACCCAGGAAAGAGGAAACTATAGTCTCAGCATAAGTAAAAGGGAAGCAAAAATAGAATAAATGACACAAGACGTTAGGAAGTACGAAGACAGTCACACAGTAAGAGATTTGTCATTGCTAGTAAGAATAAAGATCAATGAGACAGTAATGGTACCTACATACCTACAATGTTTGCAAATATTGAGACATGGGGTGTAATAAAAGAAAAAGAAATGAAAGAACTAGAGAGTACACAGCAAAAAAATATGAAAGGAATGTTTGAACACGTTGCTACCAAACCTTATTGGGGGCTAATAGGAGAAACAGGAATATGGCCGGTTGAAAATATAATAAAAGATAAAAAGGTGATGCTTTTTCAGAACATCATAACATTAGATGACAAACTAGTTAAGGAGGTAGTGGAAGGCCAAATAAAGGAACCATATGGGGAATTATTATTATTATTATTATTATTATTATTATTATTACTAGCTAAGCTACAATCCTGGTTGGAAAAGCAGGATCCTATAAGCCCAAGGGCTCAAACAGGGAAAATAGCCCAGTGAGGAAAGGATGCAAGGAAAGATAAAACATTTTATTAAGAAGTAACATTAAAATAGATATTTCCTATATTAACTATAAAAAATTTAACAAAACAAGAGGAAGAGAAATTATATAGAACAGTGTGCCCGAATGTATGCTCAAGCAAGAGAACTCTAACCCAAAACAGTGAAAGACCACGGTACAGAGGCTATGACACTACCCAAGACTAGAGGACAATGGTTTGAATTTGGAGTGTCCTACTAGAAAAGCTGCTTACCATAGCTAAAGTCTCTTCTACCCTTAGCAAGAGGAAAGTAGCCACTGAACAATTGCAGTGCAGTATCCTCTTGGGTGAAGAAGAATTGCTTTTGTTGGGGAAAAATATTATAGAAATATGCAATACATATGATATTAAAATTGAAGAAGTAAGAAAGTATAAGAAGCAAGAAATAAAAAAAAATAGAATAAAAGAAAACTGAAATGACCAAACTGGGGTTTGTAAATAGTAATGGCAAAAGAGAAGGCGAAGCAGTAATAGTTATGAAAACAAGGTCAAATATGATAGAATTAAAGGAAAATCATAGGAACAGGAATGATAAGGATAGGCTTTGTGTGTTGTGTAGAGACATAGGATACTACGGAGCATATGTTTTACTGTAAGGTATTAAGAAAATTTAGAAATAATGGCAAAGAAGTAGAGAACTTAGAAACACAAATTAAAGATTTTTCCCGGTATATTCAACAGTCCCTTGAAGTTAGAAGTATAGTATGTAAACTGTGCTGTCTGTGTAGGAGGTAACTAATGATAATACATTTTCTGCAAATTGCAGCGCTTTGCACCTACGACGCTTCTTCTAGTAGTGTGCCCACGATCACAGTGTTGTGGAGAGAGCAACGAGGAACCTGGAACCTGAGAGAGAGAGAGAGAGAGAGAGAGAGAGAGAGAGAGAGAGAGAGAGAATTAAATATGTAACCGGATCCATTCCTTTTTTTCGTAATCAATCAGTGTTTCTTAGGTCATCACGCCCGCCATGAAAACATCTGATGATAACAGTTGCTACACTGAAAAAAATATCTCTCAAGATATGACATTCTCAAAAACAGATGATTATCTTGATACTCATAAAAAGAACAGAAAAATAAACTATCACATGCAGCCATTTTTATCGACGTCTAATTCGTTTATCAGTAAATCTAAATCTGTTGTTTTGTAGATTTAGGTGATTTGGTTCAATGTGTTCTGCTTGACTTGTTCACTTGAAGCAATAGCAGCTCCTCCTATAATAAGAGAGAGAGAGAGAGAGAGAGAGAGAGAGAGAGAGAGAGAGAGAGAGAGAGAGAGAGAGAGAGAGAGAGATTCAATGGCACAAGACCAGTAAAACAGAGATCATATGCGGCAATGATTGTTACATAACTTTCTATGTGTAACTCCTCCACAATGACCATCTTTCCTACAACACAACGTAGGACTAACGCAAGAGGGCTGTAACCCCTCCGATTCTTTCATGCCTTTGGTGCATGGAGTACGACTGACGAAATAAATGACAAAAATACTGCGCAGTTAAATTTACCCCAAGTCAACCACGACTGCAAGTTCTATTGCATAAATCAAGACTTGTCATACATCGTAATTTTTAGCGTTCAATGGGCTTCCGTTTTAAGTTATCGTGACCATGCATAGCAGAGTGAGTCGGCTTCATTTTCACATCAACGTTGTTTTTGAAGACGCGAGATTCTCGCAAGATTACAAATACTCGTAATAATTAAGGATGACAGTGTGAAAAAATTGTAACCGAATAGAGTGAAATTTCTATGCAATACGAAGTAAAAATGTACATGTGTATACTATTCAACTATATCAGTAATCCGGTTGTTTTAGATGATGATGGTTTACGATGGCACGTGTAGGCACACTTGCTCCGGGCAGGAGGCTTTAATTATAGGCTAATAGGCCTACTGGGAATTAACTAATCATGAAACTTCTAGGAAAGGACTTTTCACCATGCCAGACAAATGTTTTTAAACTTAAGAAGTGTGTATAGTATAAAACATTTAATGAAACCTAAAGTAAATGCCTATCATTAGAAATAAATGAAAATGGAAGAAATATAACCTACGTATACAGATTATGCTTGAAAGAAAATTACGAAGCTGGTGAAGAATAAACCAGAATTCCCTCCACTACATTGATCTTAGTATTGAAGTAACTTCACAAGCATTTTACTCTTGGCTCTTACGTGGTGTTATTAGCCTAGATAGGGCAAACGCTCTTCGTAAAAATCAATTTGAGAAATGTTTTGCTTCGTATGAATCTTTGAATGAAGGAGTAAACTACCTAATAATAAAAATATGTCGATTTTTCTGCTAAAATATAGTGGTGGATGAATATATTACATATGGATTTTTAAAAGGCATTTTTTATTTAGAATCCATCGCCTTTTTTTTTTTTTTTTCAATCGAAAGGGATAACAGACGGCCATTGTAATAAAAACAAGACCCAATATGGAAACGGGAAAACCTGAAGGCAAGAGATTGTAATGAAAACAAGAATAGACAACTCTGAACACTTGGACGTTATTATAGTCACGTGTGTTTTGTCTCTCATAAACCATTTAAAATAACGTTGGATGTTTGTTTAAATTTGCTTCACTGGCCGGAAATCAACCGCTTTTCACGGTCTCAAAGTATCGTTCCGCTGTATGCTGAAATAGGAAAACGTGTCTAAGTAGTCATCATCATCTTCGCCTATTGACAAAGGGCCTCGGTTAGATTTCGTCAGTCATCTCTATCTTGAGCTTATAAATCAATACTTCTCCAATCGTCCTTTCCTACTTCACGCTTCGTAGTCCTCAACCATGTAGGTCTGGGTCTTCCAACTCTTCTAATACCTTGAGGAGCCCAGTTGAACGTTTGGTGAACTAATCTCTCTTGGGGAGTGCGAAGAGCATGACCAAACCATCTCATTCTGCCCCTCACCATGATCTCATCCACATATGCCTAGGTAGTAGTGGAGATAAATTTCCGGATATCGGTAATTAGTTTGCAGATGGAGATACATTTCGACCAAAATTTGATCTTAAGCAAGTTAACATTATCAAGAGCGATTTACTAGTATTATTTCATTAAATCTGAAAAAGATGTATAAAGTGGAGCGGGGGTGTTAAGCATCGAAGGACAGTATTGTAGTGAATACATAGGTAAAATGCCATAGCTTTAGCCATTATCCGACTATATATTGCATGAACCTCAATTTCTATATGAATACACGAAATGTTTTTTTTTTTCTTTTCATTGGCGGATTTAAATAAAGAAGTATGAAAGTTAGAATGTTAATTTTTTTTTTCTAAACCACAATTTGTTCAAATCATTCGACGGAACAGTTATGAATTAAGTGAACTCAGATTACTTTTACATGAAAGTTTCATATACATTGTTACATAAAGTTTACGATATTTATACTACAGTAGACTATAGTCAATTTCTTTTAGCGAGGCATATTTGCACCGGCTCGCAGTGGTGCCCTTTTAGCTCGGAAAAGTTTCCTGATCGCTGATTGGTTGGACAAGATAATTCTAACCAATCAGCGATCAGGAAACTTTTCCGAGCTAAAGGGACACAGTTGCGAGTCGGTGCAAATCTGCCTCGCCAAAAGAAATGGACTATAGGATAAAAGGCTTTTTGACAGTCATTACCCTTTTTTTAGAATACAGAAATCATCAAAACTTTATCGAAACCTACGAAAGGATCTATTTAACAGCGTACTTCAGAATTCATATTATACGTGAAATGAACAAATTATGTAAACTGGTTATACACTATAACATTCTCTAAAATCAAAGAGGTGTTTTAATTTTTCAAGGTAAAATACTCATAATCTCAATTTCTAGATATAAATGCTTCCTCTTATCGATAATCTAAAATTGTAGGAAACAAAAATGGTAGAAGTGAATCATAATAAAAAGGAGAACAATATACTTTGAGAAGCGGACCAATAATTCTTCTGTGAAGATGGTTGAGAACTAATCTCGCAACACTTTGCTATATATATATATATATATATATATATATATATATATATATATATATATATATATATATATATATATATATATGTGTGTGTGTGTGTGTGTGTGTGTGTGTGTGTGTGTGTGTGGGAGAGTATTGTAAAGGCATCACCTTTACGGATTTCACATCGCATCATGTACATATTTTCAACCAGTTTCCTCACTAAAGCCACGCTTCTTTTACTTATGAAATTCACTTAACCGTATCATCTAAAGGTGGAAGTTCTCTTCTCATTTCCTAAGTTTTCTTGTCGTTCTGGTCTTGCTTTTTTCTCACGCTCACAGCTTCCGTTTTCAGTATAAGGTTCACATGGGATTCACTCTTACCCAAGACTGAATAACGTAAGGTGTGTTCACCGAGGGATTCAATCGCTAATTTCCCTCTTTAAGGACGTCACAGAAACAAAACGACGGGTGATGCACTTGTCACCAGTTTGTCATTTTGTGCTCTCTCTCTCTCTCTCTCTCTCTCTCTCTCTCTCTCTCTCTCTCTCTCTCTCTCTCAAAACGTGGCCAAATGGTAATATCCGGCATCTCTCTGATCAAATCGTGTAAAATAAATGATAATACCACCTTAGTCAAGTAGTGCATATTTTTTTTATAACTATTCGGTACGTTTACATGTCCAAATATATTTTAATTAACCAACTTGATTAATCTGTTTTATAGTTATATATAACTGACCTATTTCTAGGTTGTTACTTAGCCTGAAATGTTTCATATATTTTGTTCGTCTCTGACATAGTTTATTTTCTTTTCATCACTGGGCTACTTCCTCTATTGGACCCATTAGGCTTGTGGTATTCTGCTTTCCCAAACCACGGTTGTCACTTGGATGATAATAATAATAATAATAATAATAATAATAATAATAATAACTGAATTATTCCAAGACTTAACAACAGGAATAGGGTCAGTAATTTACGTGCACTGACCAGTTGACACACTAGTGACGTCACAGTGCGGGATCCGAGCGAGCAACGGTTTCAACTTGTTATTCCGTCTTTGCTCTTAGCTTATACCTCTCCCATCACACCTGCAATAACTCCCATAACGCTTTCCTCCTTTTTAAAGCCTTTCCGTTTCCGTTTCTTTCCACACGGTTGTTTCTTATTCTTTGCAACATTTTCGGTTTATTATTAATATCGTTGTTTTATCATGTGAATATTGTAAAAGCTACTATCCAATGTTAAATACATTTTATAGTGGTGTTCGCTTTCCTCCTTTCCGTTTCTTTCCACACGGGTGTTTCTTATTCTTTGCAACATTTTTCGGTCTATTATTAATATCGTTGTTTTATTATGTGAATATTGCAAAAGCGACTATCCAATGTTAAATACATTTTATAGAGATGTTCTTTCCTCAACATAGAAAGTTGAATCATGCAAAATTTACATGCGTGTAAACTAGCGTAGGCCTATTTGATTCTCCCACTCTAGACCTAGAAAGCGACCTCTAAACTTAGTGTCAATAATATGATAACAACCTGCACATTTGTTTTCTGGAAATATCAACACTTAATTCCACGTAAGTTTATTTTGCCCATTTCACTAACCTATTCTTTGCCCCTTTTTATCATTTTTTGAAGAATATGTTCCAAACGACATACGTGTTCCTTATTTTTCTTTCCATCCATTTTCATGATACTCCAGGATAAGATGTCTGTACTCACGACGGTGTCATAAAAACATGATTATTCTGTAGTATTCATACGTTGTAATCGATGTTATTCGGCATTACTGGTCATCTAATTAACTTGTCGTTCTGATTTTTTATATCTTTGTTCATATGATATATGCT